>NW_021940813.1:11214204-11636828 GCF_001715985.3 Manacus vitellinus
GATTTCATTTTCCCTGGAAAAAAAGCATCGCTGCGTGGGCAGTGAAAGTAATTTTTTTTCTTTCTCTTTGGAGAGAAGCTCGGCTGTAAAACGGCGATGACGGACGGTGTCGCCGGGCTCCCCGAGGGAGCCATGCTGGTGGGCACCGCTGGGGTGGCGGCCGGGGTCTGCGGGGAGGGAGAGGAGAGAAGATGCGCTTTGAGAGAAACTGCACCTTGTTTTGCCCGCCTCACGCCGAGGGTGCGGTAACAGGGCAAACTGGAGTGGAGTCAGCCAGCAGAATGGAGGTAGGACTTAGGCAACGTCAGTACGGAGAGAGCAGGTGCTCCTCTGCCCTACCTGTCCCGTGAGTTGCACCACCAAGGTATGGTGGCTGCAGATGTGAAAATCCACCATCCCTGCAGCTGGAGCTGTTCATCTTCTCATTGTCTCCCCAGGCTGCATCATCCTGGAGGCTAACTCAAGAAGGCAATTCTCACAGGCTCACTGTGCCACAGTGTCTTTTTGTAGGAGCCCTTCTCAAGCACAGAAAGATTCCTCCTAGGATGGCTGTGGCACTCTTTTCAGGCACCCTTCCTAGGAGCCTCTGCTCTCAGGAGGTGGCATCTTCCCCCTGGAACTCCATGCGGTAGATAAATAGTGCTAAAGGGTGTGTTTCTGCTAGTTAGTTGGCCAGTGCACAGCCTTGCCTGCATTTGCATTCATGCTGCTTCTCCTGCCGAGGCTGAGGCAACGACCATCGAGATGTTCCCTCTGATGGTGTTGACTGCTGAACGCCAGCTGCTGACACTGACATTTAATATCTGTATGTGAGGGAAAAAGAGGATTCCCTCACCCCTGAAGTGGTAAGAGCAAAGGAATCAGTTCCTTTGCACGGTACGGGCAGTGAGAAGCTCTCCCACTTCGATGTGTGAGGCTGAAGTAGTAGTGATGAGGGCCAGTAAGGCATAGATAGGGTTGGTAACATCTGTCCCTGGAGACCCAGGAAGACTCCCCCTACCATGTTAGGTAGACTTGACCCTCACTTTAAAGGCTGTACTTATCTTTGAGCAGAATCTTCCTTTTACTGAAAACTGGGCCTTACACATTGTAATTTTCCTTGAATTTGGAAATTCAAGACTCATGTCTCCTGTGCCACATTTCTACCAACACACTCAGGAGGCCATCTGCTTCTAAAGAGGTTGTGTTACCTAAAACTACCAAAAAAATAAACCTCACTTGTGAATTAAAGCTGACTTTTTCCTTGTGAAAGATTTGAAAGGTATGCAGAATCCTTACATACTGGGTTATTGTTGAAAGAGCATGTCACAATTTTAATTAGAAACCAGTAGTTTGAAAGATTTAGAAGTGTAAATACCCAAAATCAGACTGAAGTTTGGCATATAATTTATAGCAGCATTGTATAATTCTCATTGTGCAGAAAAGGGCTTCATAGGTGAGGACAGGGGAAGTTAGTTTTCAGTACATGTGTATGAAGTCCTGTAGTTCATAATTATGCATACAGCTGTAGTTTGCCAAGGTAATTTGTAACTAAAGCAAGTTTTTCAGTAAAGCATAACCCAGTGACCCAGTACTGTCCCCATGGTTAGTATCTATTACTTTTAAAGCCCCTTTATAGTGGTTTTATCAAATTATGGAATGGTAAAAGGGAGTTTGCTCCTCCACTTCAGTAAACAGATGAAGTGCTGAGCAGGGGATCTAATTACCTTTATTGTTCTCATAGAGCATAACCATCTCATAAATACTGGGATAAATCCCACTGTTTTACTCAGATCTTGTTTCAGTCTCACTGAATAACATTGGCTTGGCTACGGTAGAGAGGACTTGGCTCTTTATGAGTGATGATAATGTTATCCGGCCACAGTATTTAACTTGATGACCTATTACAGCAATGAATTCTATAGTCAGGACATGTGTTACATAAAAGTATTTTTTTTTTAATTTGTTCTAAATTTATTGCTGCCTGGTTTTATTATTGTTCTCTCTTTCTAGGATAAGAAGTCAAAAGGAGAGCTAAATGACTTTTTATGCTGACCTTCTTAAACTATTGTCTCAACCAAAATGCCTTAACCAAAGTTTTTTGGCTGTTTTCATCTTTTAGTTTAGTGGCCTTCATTTTGCTGTCACACTTGTATGAGTCAGGCCTTTTATGTAAAGCGTATGGGACAGGCTTCTGCAGAGACACCGAACTACAGAATTATGTATTAACTCATCTTTTAGAGTGACTCTGATCGCTATAGCACATTGAAAATTACTGTGTTTAATAATATATCTAAATATGCATATTGTTGTTTGGAAAGTCTCAATTTATTAAGTGGTAAATGTAAAAGTAAGTACACGGTAAAATTCAATATTGAAAGGAAAATAAAAAGAACAGGATTGAGTTTGCAACTGAAGTGCAAGACAGAAGCCAACAGTATAGATCATATATCTGCTTAAATATCCATTCTCTGAGCATCCACGGATATGGATGGACAACTCCAGCAAATAAATTTGAGCATACACACCTCCCGGATCAGCACCTCAGACTGCATGCTCAGAGAAGATACTGCTTTTCTGTCATGGTACATTGTCAAAAAAAACCCTCCCTGGAGTTCAGCTGGGAGTCATAGCTGCTACAGCAATACAGATGGAAAATAAGATTAGTAAATCATTCAAGTCAGTCTAATAATGTGCTTTTTGTGTCTATTTGATCAATAGGACAACTTCTGAAGTAGAGCACTGCTCATCCTGAACAAAAGTGGCAGTTAGATCCAGGTTCTAACACTGGGAGGTTGAATGGGCATTTGCTTTATGTGTATGAAGCCAGACTCTACAGTAAGTACCAGTGATGAGTTACAAGTATGACTGTGGGTTCCCCAGAAACTTCACGGACTTTTTGCCAGGATCTCTAGAAAACATACAAGATGCTTAGAAATGACAGCTTGAAATCCTGCCCTGAAGTTAGGAAAAGGAATTTAGCTCTCAAAAGATGTTGTTTCTGGTGCTGGATATTAAAGCCGATTCTTTGGATGGAAGGGAGATGAAAACAAGTGGAGGCAAATTAACAGGAACTAAAACTGAAATCTAATAAAAACAATTGGAGTAAAAAAAAAGAATCAACAAGCAAACAAAGTGAAAAAAGCTAATACTTTCTTCAAGTTAATAAAACTCGTTTGTCTTTTGATAGCAAATAAACTCTTGATTTTTACAAAGGAGGCTCTATTTGATAAGAATTGAGCTTTTCCATTGGTATTAGCTCACACTACAAATATCTGCTTTGGATGCCATATCTGCATTACTAGAGTATTTTATTCCACAGCCTGAGCCAACATATAAAACAAGTTGCTGCTCTCCTTGAGTTAAGACACTCGTTCGTCCCTTTTCTGATAGGGCTGCCATCTGTCCTCTGTTCCTCAGAGCCTTTTTGCCTTCAGAGTGGTGTCTGAGCTGATGCCTCATCAGTGCAAGGATTGCTGTCCCTGCCAGGGCTAGCGTCTTCCAAGGGAAAGGGGGAATAACGCGGAGTGGGAGGGAAATAACAAATCACCTTGATGCCAGGGAGCCATGGGCTAGCAAAGGAGGAAGAGGAAGGTTCATGATCAGAGGTGCAGTAAGGTAGTAAGCCCCTGGAGAGGGTAGAGACTGGTCAGATTAGGAAAGTTCAGAGGAGCAAAGGGGCTTAGATGGAATCGGAGACCCAAGCTGATTTAGACTGGGGGCCGGTCCCTGGCACTGGAGCAGTGGGGAGGTGTGAAGGCCTGGGGGTGGGATGGGAAGAAGCTCCCTCCCAGCTGAGAAGAGCAGGCCTGTGCCTTGTGGGGGTTGTGTGGCCCACCACCCCACTGGCAGCTGGCCACTACTCGCTTCGTGTCCATGGGCAGCCTCTGCCCATGCAACAGAGGCCAGAAAGGCAATAACCCTCCATCGACTTAAGGCCTACATTGCTGTTCCCTCATTTCTCACCATTTACCTTCAACCTCCTTGAAAGCACAAGTCTTTTAAAGCAGTGTTTCAAATGCAAATATCCTGCTCCTAAAGTATATGCCTTACATCCCCAATAGTTTATTTTGACATAAATGGGGGTGGGGGGTGTTGTGCAATTGATATTGTTTTGTATAACCAGAAATAGAAATCATAATCTCCCAAAGATGTTTAATAATTTAAAGTATTCAGAACTCAATTAAGGCTATTAAGAGATTAGAAGTTAGATTAAAGGTGGCTAATTGGTAAAAATTCAAGGACTTCAAACACCTTTTGTAATACAAAGGCTCTTAAAAAATGAACAGGCTGAGAATTTCCTCAGGAAATTCCTATCATTTTAATGAGGTTTCTTCATTTAAAACAAAAAATAATAAACCACTCCATACACAGTTTGAGTCCCACTGCTTCTCTCAGACAGTGGACTCAAGCAATTGCCTGCTGAGACCTCCTCCTTCCCCAGGTTTTGGGGGACATGCAAAGGTTTAATAAGTTTTGACAATCAGAAGGGACCACCCCAACCATCTGACGTGTTCTCCTGCATTGATGGCTGCCAAAGAATTTCTTCCAACCTCTTGCATGGTGGTGGGAATTATCTTTTTGATCATATTGTATCTGATTGTATCTGTTTCTCTGATCATATTGTATCATAGTGTATCAGCTCAAATTGTATCTGTTTCTCAGTTCCTTCAATAGGGAGTCAAGTGGCAGGTTCCTTTTACTACTGAAAATAAGAATCCCTGGCAATGTGGTGGGCTCTTGTCTTTCTGCATCTCATGGTTTCTCCCATCTGAGGGTCTGGGTGAAGCTTCACAGCAACGGGAAAGAGTGATGCTGCCACGAGGAAGGTGCGAGCCAGTGGCAGAGGGATAATGGGTATGTCCAGGCATTTGCAAAGGGCTTTCCAGGAGCATTAGCCACCCTGTTGGAGGTGTGTGGGGAGCTGCCATCTCAAAAGAACAGTTTTCTGTTCCTTCACGAAAATAAATACACAGGTGGTATTATGTGGGCCTTCTCATTTTCTTTTTGTCAGGCACAAGTTCAAGGAGGCTGTTTGTTTGTTCAGCTATCGTGCTAGGCTAGGGCTGCATCTATGCTACTGCAACACAAATGCCCTGCTCAAAACAATGAGAAACCCAAGGGAAGTGTGCTTCTGTGCTAAAATTATTAGAAAAAGATTATAAAAGAAAACAGCTACTAATTATTAACATCAGGTTCCCACTCATTATTAGCATCACAAATGTAAAATGGCTGCCAACAAGACTCAGCTTGGAAATCTCATTAGAAAGAAATGTCACAGTTTATTCCTGGTTATAAATGCTGTTTTATTACCTTTGGAATGGTTGGCTGGTTTGGCTAAATGCAATGGGTGGCTCCCCTTGAGGTGCATATTTTTACTGATGAATTCATATTAGCAGAAGAATAATAAATATCTGATCATTTTCTAAGCAATCCTGAAAATATTTAATATTACCAAAGAATGTAGTCATCTAAATTGCACACTGGAGTACAAAAGAAAAAGAATAATGATATGGTAATATAAAAAGGGCAGAACCATAATGAGGAGGACATTTGTCAGTATATGCAGAAAAGCACAATCTGTCTCCCTGGTAATTTGGTAGAGTACAGAAAGTATTACATGCCATATTACAAGTATTACATTTTATTTCTGACTTCAGGAATCATTGCCATATGTTCAAAGTCAGACATGACCTCTTAAATATAGCATGTTCTTTGTTCGTGCTGTGCGGGCTTCATCCTGCTTGGACAGTATTTACTGTGAATAAATTAGAGAGAGTATAAATCTTCCAGTGCCAGAAGACTTCATACAAGCCAGCTTTTGTGGATGAAGTGGACAAGAGTAATTTGGCTCCTATTGACCCAGGAAACTTGACGGGTTTGCTTTATTTCTCATATCGAATAACTTGCTCTAAAAACTACTGTTATGTAAATAGTCCCAAATTTCAAGAAGCATTTATTACTTTCAAACATATTTTACACCAAAAGGAAAAAAGAAATATTTTCAAATATTCCTGCTGTAAAGCAACCTATTGATGTTACAATTGAATATGCCCTGATGTGCCCCAATATTGCTATGATTAGAAGTTATTTGAGATTTCATACTTTTACATGAAGCTTCATGTTTACAGCTTGAAAAATTTGTGACCTAAGGTTGTCTCCCATAAATTATCCTTCCTGGACTCCAAATTCTTCCTGGAGCAGTGTTTGGACTGTGCATAGACCTAAAGGTCTATCCATATGGTGTCACGTTGAAATCAAAGGGAATTTGGGGAGTCTAATGGCCAGGGTTTGGACTTTTCTATACCATCACCTCCATAATGTTCTTTTTTGTACTGCTATTTACAGTCAGACCTGGTTAAGGCATAAGAAACAATAATAAGGTAAAGGAATATTATTATGAAAGGGAAGTATGAGGAATGTTTCTGCAAACTTTTCTAGTATTAAAGAATTGTAATAATGAAAGAAAAGTATTAGTATAGAAAGGAATGATGGGTCAAGGTGAAAAGGTGGCATTATGAAAGGAGTGACAGGGAATATACTACAGGAAACAATGCAATAATCAGAAAAAAATATTACAAGAAATTGTGAAAAACAAAGAGTGAGAGAGGCAATGAAAGCAAATATACGTATGGATCAGTCTGTAGGTACAGTTTGAATTAAGGATGGGGAAGAGTGAGAAAGAGTGAAGTCAGGTGATATGTCAGAGTATTGAAATTGAGAGGAAATTAATAAGAAAATTTGAATATATTGTCATGAGATCCAAAACATTGGCAGGTTTTACAAGAGAAAGATTTTAAATAGGCAGGTAGATTGGACAGGGTGGATTTGAAATACCTAAAGTGACTCAGCAGGAATTCAGCCACAGAGAAGGAGTCAAAACAACTTTAATTAATCAGAGAAGAAAGCAAGCTTCTCCCAAAACAAGTCCAGATCAAGTGCTCAACAAAACCTTTTTTGTTGTTATTTTTTTTGTTCCTTGGTGTACTAGAGCTAATGAACTGAGCTCTGCTGAATTAAATGTGCTTAACTCATTCTCTAGCCCTAGTCTCAGCTATTACAGACTGGCTTATGTTCATAGCATTAAATAGCCTTTATCTCCAAAACCAGGTGGCTGTACCCAGTCTGCATATTTTGAATGGTTCCTGGCCATGCTGACACCCAAACAGTGCTTGGGATTTGTTTGGAAGTTGTTAGCTGTGCTGGGCAACCTTTGAGCAGTTTGGTAACACAAGCATTCCCATGCCTGGAAATATTCCAAGACCTTGATAGGTTTACTCCTAGGGACTTAAGGATGAAGCCTACATCCATACACAGGCTCTGGCATGGCTTTCCATGTCTAGGTTCATGCTCTGCTATACTCTATCTTGAATGTCAACATCAGGCTAGAACAGGCAGCATCCAGCAGGAGAAGCCAGGGCTGGACAGGATGCTGGACAGACTCCAGCTGGTCTATCAATCCCTATACTTTGGCAACCAACAATCAAGGATGTCCTGCAGGTGTTTAAATCTCAAAGGAGAACCCTGGGGTTCTCTGGAGGTGACCTGGGGATATAATCTAAGCACTGTCTCGAAACAGTTTAAAATCAACTGGAAGTATCACAACAGCTCACTTTCCCACAACATACCCCTCCACACCTGTGCTTGGAAAAGGAGTAGAATGAGGACAAATAGGCAATAGCACACTACAGATAAAGCCATTTTCTCTCATTTCTTAGTTCCCTCTGTCTTCACAGCCTCAAAGTCCTCCAAGAAAGTTGGCCATCCTCCTACCCAGACAGTGCTGCTCCAGCCCTCCAGCATGAGTGCTGCTCCAGTCCTGAGATCTCCTGAAGCTTTTGTTTCTGTGATTATCAAAGGATGAGCAGTGGGAAGTCAGAAGATAGGAGCCACAGGTTGAAAACTTTGGCAAAGTTCTCAATCGTTGCTTGAATAATTGCTCAGCAGGAACGCTTACCATGGTCTCAGCTCAGGTTCCTCTAACCATCCCAATTTTAAAAACTCTATTAATCCCAATAACAGCTGGGCATCACACCTGTCTAATCTAATCTTCCAAGACATTTCCATTATGCTCTTCTCTGTAGTATTCTGAGTGTTTTAGAGAATTAAATGTCTACTACATAGTCTAATTAATATTGATCTTTGGTTCTCTTCTTGCTCAACATGGGCAGGAGGAAATAGCACATAATTCATCTAGTTTAACTACTATTATTTAAGTTATTACAATGGGGAAGCAATGACAGGGAGGACTCTTGCATTTTAGCCAGAGAGCATTGATAATTTTGATTCTTCCAGTCTCTTGAAGGAGTGAGTTCCAGAGAGAACTCTCCTCTCGTGATGTTGAACAACATGGAGAATACTGCACTAGCATACCCAGATTTGTTCAAGTCGCTTTTCAGCAGCAGATCTGTAGCATAGATGCATGTTAATGTTTGCACTAATGCTGCATATGTGTTTGCATACCCAAAATGGAACTGCATCCAATTTAAGACCTGCCTTGCATCTGTGCACAAGTTTGTATGAGAGTTTGCATAATGTATTACACTGATATGAATTTCTATTGTGCAAATGTGGCCATATGGCTTTTGAGAAATAAGTCATCTTGCAAATAATCTGGAATGAGTCTGTTGGGACTGATGAAGGTCAGGTCAGAATCTGAAGGCATCACAATGATTTATTTGTACACTTTCCCTTTCTTTGCAGGTCAGCTTCTGCCTCTTTAACCAGCGTAAATTTTACATTTTTCTCTCCAGAACTGAGGTTACTTCTCAGTTGACTGGATTGCATCTCTCCACTCTGGAAGTCAGCAATGTTCTGAACCAAGTCAGCATATGGCAGCCATGGATTGAGTCTCCTACAATCCCCAAATGAAAAATACTGTACTGTCACTCGTGACTAATGGAAAACGAATAGCAATGAAAAGTCCATGATGATTCCACAGCTAAAAACCCTCCCAAAACCCCTAGGTTAAGGCAACATTTTGGGACCATGTGCAGTCTACTTACAGAAGCTCTATGGCCACCTGATCTGATCATTTGGCACGGGTGGCACGATGTGCCAGACAGTGATGCTGGGAGGGACAAAAGCCTTTGTAGTCCTTGCTTTTCCTCTAAAACCCTCTTGTTTTATATCCACCCACTACATGTCACCTTCACACTGGAGGTACTTAGACCCAGCCTGCAGCTGTAGCAGGAGAGCAGCTACACTTGGGTGTCAAACCAAGAAGAGAAAAGCTGCTTGTGTAATTTCACGGGCCAAGTCTATAGAGAAGGAAGCAAAAGTGCTTCTCCAGCCTTCAGAGATAATTTTAGGATGGCTTGGGTGGTCATTATGGCCTGAACGACAAGAAGCATCTTTGTTTTCATGAAAGAGGCCTAGCAGCTAGCAGCAGCAGTATTTGCTAAGCAAGATCATGAAATGTGCATGATACCAAAAGTATGGGCTTTGCTCATAGTTCATATGGAAAGGAAATGTACTCCCTGCTGGCAGTGCTAGCAGTGAATCTAAGATGAACCAATCTAAGATTGGTATTTGGAAAATTACCAATCACCTGGTTTTTTCCTTTCAGTCCAGGAGAGAAAAAGTAACAGCCCAACACAGGAAAGTGCTGAGCAGGTTTTACATCTGACATGTCCTGCACTCTACAGCAAGTTCCCATCACCATCTCTGGTGCATACAGGTTAAATTAGTCACAAATGTATAAAGCAACATGGATGAATCTCGTTTTCCATGGCACCTGTCTTATTGTTAGTGCAAGAAATCTTATAGCTGCCAATAATCATGGAGAAAGTCAATGGGTTACACAGTGATCATTTACTGGAGCAGGAAATGAGTCAGTACCTGAAAGATAAAACCTTACTGTTTAATATGCATGTATTTGAAGGATATAAAAATCTTAGGAATGAATTTTATTTGGGGCACTTTATGTGGGCTTGCATACTGTACTGGAAATACAATTACTATGCAAGTGTACACAGTAACCTTGGGATGAATTTGAGGTATAGGTGGTGGCATCATTCTTGGTTTGAGATCATGAAAATTATTTTGACCCACTAATCCAATGTTACTGTGAGAAGCTAGAGTTGATGTCACCTTTTAACTTGGAGAGAGTTTTTCAAACAACATGCAATAAAATGTATTTTCTGGATTTATTTTTTTTCAGCACAGTCATATGTATAAATTCAAGGCATTGGATATGATTAAGTAGTTCTGATCTCTGTAACCATTATCTGACATCTGCTCAGCCCTGTGTTAACCACTTAGACAGGTCTCTTTTGTTCATCCTACCTCATACGTGTCACCTTTGAGATGAAGAACTGAAGAGATAATTGGATGAAACCAGTGGAGAGCGGGGCTGAGTGCCTCCCCACCACAGACTGTGATATAGCTGCCAGTTCAAAGGAGTAGGCAAGTTTCCTCCGCATCACCCTCCTGCTCTTGTTTTCTAAGAGGTCCTTTTCCTCTGCACTGTTAATCTCTCTGACCAGCAATGCAGGCCTGCTTCCAAAGCCTTTTGTGTTAGCACTCGTTCTAGAGGGTCTAATTTTCCTCTGGTTAAACCCAATTAACTCCAGAATAACTCCATTAACTTCACCAAACAAGTGACTATTAAGTGTATGGAAGAGAGAATTCAGTGTATAGCACTGCTTTCCCCAGAACACCCTTGCACGTGAGGAGAGAGCAGGAACCTTGTTGTTCATCATTGCCTATTAATGTGGAGTGTCTGGAGGTTTGTTTTAGTCTCTTCTTTGTGACAAGTGAGTCAAAGAGAAGAGTAATGGGGTTTTCTCATGTTTTGGAAAGTTGTTTCATTTTTCAATTTTGTTACTTTGTCATCATGACCTTTCTGCCCAGAAAAAGATATATAGTACTAGGATAAATTGTTCTGCTCTTTTTCTCCTAAAAGTCAATTAGTTTTTTTCGTCATAATGCCTCAGAAGTCTCTGTCAGTCACATAAGCTCTTTCTAAAGTAACAACTGCAACAGGAAAACACATATCCAAACACTGCCCAAATGCAGTCATGCAGCCACAAGACTGCATATTATTCTTTTATCTTGTTTCCAGAGAATAAAGAAAGGAAAGACAACACTTATGGTGAGAAAACACTGGAGTTTTTCAAAAGTTAGTTTGCCACTGATAATAATCCAGTGTGTGCACTGCTCGCACTTTGAATAAAGCTTAAAAATATCTCAAACTACTTACCCTTAATATATGAAAAGTCAAGTGTGTTATAATTGGTAGTCAAGTGACTACTTAGAGGAGCTCAAAGCATCAGAGAAATTATGTCAGACTGTAAAAAAGGATTGTGTACATTTACACCCAATTCAAGCCACTCATGGTAGTACAGAAGTGTTAAAAATTGCATGAAATTAGCATTTGTCAATCATATATTCAACAGGAATTTCATACTGGGAGAAGGTTAATTTTTTTAAATGCTATGTTGGGGAAGTATTGACCAGTAAATTAACGTTCCCATACTCCAGAAGTGTTTTTTCTTAAATACATACCCAAATTTATGCAACAAATCTTTTAATGTGAAATTTGAATGCGGACGATGTATTGTTTATGTTTCTGCCACAGAATGGAGTAGGCCAACTCATTTAATTGTTTCCAGTCTTTATTGCTTCATGGTGTTTGTATGGGTAATTCCATTAATTCACACCAGCTCTCGAGAAGCGCATCAATATCTTGAGCAAGCTGAAGTTTTCCTGCACACACACACATGCACCTACTTGGGATTAGCCTTTTAAAAGCTTTTTCACTCCATTTGTCCTGGTGCTTGACATAACCACCTGTCACTGCCTTCATATTTATATAGCATCTCTCAGTCAGGGGTTTCAAGCAGTATGTGTATCAATACAAGAAAATGTGCAATATTCCTCTGAAATATTTATAATCCTCTTCTTGTGGAGGTGGAAAATATGACACACAAAGGGTGAGAAACCTGTGGGGCATGCACAGCTCGAAGACCCAGAGTCCTGGCTCCCAGCCTCGTAACCTCAAGGCTCTTTTTTCCTTTGGGGCATTTCAGAAAGAAAGCCCATGACTCCTAGAGATGTTCCCGAAGGACTGTCCCACAGCACTCCTGAGATCTGGTACAATGAGAAACCCAACAAAACACTGGCATCTGCAGGAGAATACCCCAATGTACTGGTGGACAGACAGGGTAAGAGAGGGGGAGAGGCTGGTGCCACTGGCATGCTCAGGGCAGAAAGGCTCTGAAGGGCAGGATTTGGGACCCTGTCAGAGACTGAAATGGTTGATGATTTATGCATTCTAGGAGACTTTTGCAGGCTTTTGACTATTGACACATAGGTGTGAAGTCCTGAAAAGGCAACAACTGACCTTGGGCTATTGACACATCTGATGGGCAATTAGGAGGTGTGAAGTCCTGAAAAGGCGGGAAGAGCCGAGCTTGCGGGCTTTTGACTGTTACACTGTACCTCTGATAGCCCATGAGAGCCCATCCCCCCCGCCAGTCGGGAAAAGGGCGGGAACCAGGGCAGACACGGCAGCTCTTGCGCGGGGCCCAGGGAGAGGTTGGAGGCTCGAGGCATGGCCCGTGACACTGACCACGGATATGATAATTCATAACTTCTTGGAGTGTGGGGGCTTCCCTCCTTCACCCCCAGCAGATCAAGGCCACCACTTCAACCGACAGACATGGAAGCTGCAACTATCAAGTTTCATCGCTGGACCCCGTGGGCGGTGACTATGGACATCTATCCACTCTCAGCTTTTCTTTCCCTTACTCTCCCTTGCTCTTATCCTGCCTTTCTCTCCCCTATGCATTTTTCTCCTCCCCAGAAAGGTTATGACAGCACCCAAAAGTGTTAGCTTACCTATTGATTATGACAGCACCCAAAAATGCTAACTTACCTGTTGATACAAAACTGTTAAAATAAATCTTATATATTTTTTTCATACACCGATTATTTAGTGTCGTTTCGCTTTAATCCACCCCAAAGGAATTTTTGATAAAACCTGGGTTACCCCCCCCCCCTCTTTTCCTGGGGCGGGTCGTAACATTTGCAACCCACCCCTCCTGTGTGGGGGGCTGTGAACTGTCCAGCCGTATCACTGACTGACTGACTGGTGTCTGTAGCTGTGTTCTCTCTGCAGCCGGGCTGCTCCATGGGCCTGCTGCCCCCACAATGGCTCTTGTGCTGTAAGGGGAACCAGGAGTCAGGAGGGAGGTGCATAGCATTGTCTCTACTCAGGGTGAAATTCAGATGTAGACACTTAGGGCCCCCCTAACGTTTTGGTTCCCTCGAAGATTAAGTGTATGCATTTGACCAATATCAGTTAAAGTATGCAGCAGGTACACATTAGGTAGCTGGTAAGTATGTTTTCAAGTAGTCTTAGGTTTTGTGAGTTTTCCAGATCCACAGAAATGTAAAGAAGTCTAAAAATACCGAAGTAAGATATGCAACATTTTTGAACTCCCAAGTCCTTACTTTTTTTAAATGTTTGATCTCATGGGAAGTATTTTTAACTCTTGATACTCTGTCTCAGCTGCCTCCTCTTTTCTATGTTTTTGCCTTCTCTCACAAGCTCTTGGTTATAAAATGCTCCAAAAGTGGGTGCTTGCTTTCTTGAATAAGTTCTCTGCATATTTGTGTTTCCTTAGAAGTTGAATTTGAGGTCACCAACAAAATCTTGGCAGAGTTTAAGATGTTTTACGTGTTAATGTTAAATAATCTAAACTTACTACAAGATACAAGGTTTACTATTAAAATTTAGGGGATTATTTAGCAAAAGTGAAGCCACTCAGTGCTTTTATTGGCATAATTCTAGTATTCTATAATTCTTCGTGGAATTCTAATATTCTAAAATTTTCTCAATATAATGCTAGAACTTCCAAAAAAATCAGATTTTCTCATCAAAGATCTATTTTCACAGGGAACCTAAAGTCCAGTTACAGAGTTATGAAGATGTATTATAGCAACAGTATCCATGGAGCTTTGACTTTTTCATCCAAAGTAGGCAGTTTTGGATTTTTTCCCCTCTAGGTTACACAGTAAATGTAAAACTTCCTTAAAAACAATGAAAATAAGAGGCTGTCCATCAACCAGAGTCATATAGAGGTATAGATTTTATCATTCACCTCTAAATTTTTTACTGAGCAATCACTCATAGATACTCTGAAATCACTGCTGTACGAGTTGGCTGCTGACATCCAGAATGGACAGGCATCACTGGTGATGACACTGAATATTGTCTCTACCCCTGCTGTTCTCACCTGCAACCACATAATCTCACAGTGGGGCATCAGCCTCACAGCCAACCCTTCCACTGCCTCCATGTCTCAAAGCCCAGGTGTCTGTAAACAGGGTCAGCAGTGGTGGTGGTTGGGATCAGTCAGGGCAGGCAGGCAGTGATGGCCTGAGCTGAGCCACAGAGTGGATGCCTGCATAAACAGCTACTAGTAATAGCCTTTGAACAGGCTGCTCCTGGGCAATTCAAATTAACATCTATATAGGAAGAAGGAGGATGCCTGGCTATGGCCTTGGAAGTGGTTTGTGTGATGCCAGCGCACTCCTGCCATAAGTGGGGAACCATGGCTGATGTCAGTCTGCACCAAAATAGGTCAAGGCAGGATTGCCTTTGTGCTCCACAGAACAAGACCTGCAACGAGTGAATTATTTAGTAGTGATGCACACCTTCTGAATATTCTTGCCCTATTTAGGAGCACACAAATGAAATATTTGTTATGAGAGTTTTGTCCTCAAATACATGCCAGACAGTTTGGGCAATAGGTTCGTACCTCACCTATGAATCAGTTTGTGTTTCTTGCTGTTCTGTTTGTTTTTTTTTTCTTTTTACTTCCCATATTTTTAATTGATAAGAAATACGATGCAATGCAAAACATTAAAATTAAATCAGAGAGAGTATATCAAGAAGTATTTCTCCCCTGAATGTTGAAGGACATTTTGTAGGTAAGGTGCAACAGAACAACTTGTAGCTTGTCTTCTTGAGGAGTTTGGTAGAGATGAGGACCAGAAGGCATCACTCTTACTAAGGCTTGACAGCAACTTTAGTCTACCATGGTCTTTTGGGATGTATATTGCCATTACTGCATATTTTTCATATAAGAGAAAGAAGTGGGTTCAGTGCCCTTGGGACAAATTCAGAAAAAGTGCATAGTAGAGGGCTGGATTTCTTTGGACATTTTCAATTGGATCCTTTTCTGTCTTTGGGAGTTCAGCTTATTAAAACACATGCAAATGTGGGGGAAAATGCCCATTAGAAGGGCTCCACATGGCTGAAGTGCAGCTGGTGTGGAGCAGACTGCTATGCCTGCTTGCATACTTTGTAAGTAGGAGCAATAATTTCTTTTAATGGCAAGTTTGGGTGTGGAGACTTGGAAAAGTTATGGATAATTGAGTGGTGAAGTTAACAAGCATAAGTTCAAGCACATTAAACTCCTGGGACATGTGTTTTCACTCAAAATAAAGAGGCTGGTGTTTGCAGCAATTTAAACAGAATTAAGCTACAGAAAATGAAAGCAATTTTATTCCTGCATAAGAGCACCCATATGGTGTTTATCAACCTGCAGGTTAGGCATTCTTACATTCCACCTTCATATGGTTAACTCTCCTGTATGCCTTCATAATAGGCATGGTCTATGACTTTTCAGTTAGTTCAGGAAGCCTAAAGTATGCTACTTTTACAAATACTATTACTTTTTTGTAAATTAATATGAAACCCATCACTAGCTGTAATTGCAATAAAATTGTTGTAATAGTTGCTTAACAAATACACAAGATTAATACTTCTGCTTTCAGAGCAAAAAAAGTGCCATAGTATGCCAGGACTAGCTCTCCAACAGAAATGAACTTTTCTTTGTTGGTGAATTAGTAATTTTTTTCTTCCCAGACTGTACTTCATCAGGTACATCCATCCTGTCAAATAACAACTCCCCAGTTCCTTTCCAGTTTCTGTCCTCTAATCATCCATGTTAGTCCAGTCTCAGTCTCATTTGGCATGAACCTACTAGATCTCCCCCAGCCAAAAACTGTGCATACAAACAAAAAGTGTACATACTTCTGAGGACACTTGGCTTCAGGGCACCCTCCAAGATGTCAGTGTGGGACAGGATTTATCTGCCTCTGCCTCATACAGTGTCTCTCAGCAGACAGTGGAGGGCATTGGTGTGTTCAGCACAGAGGGAGACCTTTGGAGCTGGGGTTAGGTCCAACACACTATACACATTTTGTATTTTTCTTTGGACTAACTCTAATGTTAGGAATTCATTAAATATGTTCCTGTGTGCCAAATGCCATGCTCTCTATCCCCCCCTTCTCTCTTTTCTATTTAAAGTTAGACACCAACTTCGGCTTTCATTTCATCTCATTGAAGGTACATCTACAGTCTTGTGTCTATCACAGTTGAAGTGAATTTCTCAATTGCCCCAATCTACTGTGCTATGACTCTTGTTGGAGTCAGGTCTGTGAGCACAAAAACTGGATTCCTTTAGACAAAAATATACCAGAAGACAAGCTCCAGTGGCACAACTAATGGCCTCCAGCTCCAGGTGAGTTTGAAGACCAGGGACCAGATCAGAGATGCTTGGAGCTAATGAAACTTATAAATGCCTATGTCCACTTCCAGATATAAACTTTGGATTTGGTACCAGGTATTGCACCTTTTGAAATCCTTAACTTCTTGCTACTGTCAAGTCATTTTGTAGGCATGACTGGACACCAAGAGAAATCGTGTGGCCCCAAGGTGCACATGGTGCTTTGATTTGCAGTGTCTGCATTTGGTCACACTGCAATCCAAGGGCTAGCCTTGATTACATTGGTTTTAAGGGACAGCAACAGCAAGGAAGGAAAAAATGCACATTCAGGAAACAGAAAAACAGAACTAAAATACTACCTGTGTGTCTGCCTGTGTTTATATGCACATGTGTGTGAGCAATCTGGTTGAGTGAAAGGTGTCCCTGCCCATGACAGGGGATTGGAACTAGATGATCTTTAAGGTCCCTTCCAACCCAATCCATTCTAGGATTCTGTGGTTCTATGATTCTATGATTCTATATGTGTGTGCATGTGCCCACTGGGATCACCTGCTCCACCTGGCTGCCGGCCGTACCTGGGGAGCCACAGCAGCCTCTCCTCTGTCAGTCTGCTGCCTGCAGCAGCTCTTAATGTTGCTCACTGCCTTCCCCTTGTGCACAAACACAGCCTGCATATATTTTCCTCCATTTAGTACTACACTGGCCTTTCTGCTGGCAGGAGGGTGGGAGCCATAATCTCTTCCAAGGCTGATGCAGTTGGTGTGGAGTGGATAGGCTGTCAAAAGTGCCAGCATCCTTCCCTGCAGGACCAAACGTGTCATCCCTGAGGTTTTCCATCTGGCAGGGAAGCAGCAGTCCTGAGGTTACTCCAGAGTTCTGCTCCCCTGTCTTGAATTACTTCATAAAATGAGCTTTCCAATCAGAGATTATGTTTTCCCACTATGTTAAGCTTACTGTTGCATTTAAAGATGATTTTAAAGCATTTAGCTCAGTGATGGGCATCATCCTGTGTCTAATGCAACAGATTCATAGTATATTTGTCAAAAATGAATGAGTGTTATGCTAATAAAATGTTATTAGAACAACTGTTTGCAAAGGTTTGAGTCTCTTATATGCTTATCATAGTACAGTTAATTAGGTTTTTTTAGATTATGAAAGCATTCATATGTTCATTTAAAAACAAAAAGGCAAGTAAAAAAAAGAAATTAAAATAATGATTTAAAATTCTAATTAATCATAGGGATCTGTTTTCCACTGAATGGCTCAGATGCTGGCATGGGGGGGTTTTATATTAGATGTGAAATGGTTATAACATAATTTATAGCTTTTAAAGAATTTAATTTCTTATAATTATCACAAAAAAGGTTTTAAAAAATTGAAAATTTTCACAGAAAATTGGAAGTTTGTAATGAAAAATCACTCAGACCTTAAGTCCATTATCTGACTTCAGCACTTGCTCTATAAAATTTGAAACTTAACAGATACAAAATGCAAAACAGTTCAATTCAAAACAAGCTTTTGAGTCACGCACAGCACATGATACTGTTCTATGGCCCCCTCATTAGACACAGGCAAGAAGTGACAAATATTTTGTGCCTCCACTACAGACTCTGAGAGAGATGCACCTTGCTTAACCTGAAGTAAGCAAACTTCTAGACATCTCAGCCTGAGCTGGTCACCTTCAAAGCCTGTTTAAGAGAAGTAGGCACTTCTAGAGGACAATTTATCTTAAAGATCTGTCTTAGAGGAAGCCCTCTGGAAATAATGGTGTCTGTCAGCAGACTGTAAAATGATCCAATAGTGAATAACTCAGACCCAGACATTTAATTTCTCAGAAAATCTAAGCTTGAGTAGATGAGTTCCATACTCTGTGAGAACAAACACAGAGGCTAATGTGACAAAGCAACAGAAGTAATGCTGGGCATGTGTGTGCTTGAGAAGAAGTCAGAAGAGCACTGCATGAAGCCACATATTTTGGGCATCTAAAATCACCAGTTATCTCAAGGGCAAGAAAAGAACTTTCCTTGGGTGTACGAAGAGTACCTAGTTTGAAGAGATCATCCATACTCTTGGTTTATAGACTTAATCTTTACATGATATAACTTGACTGAAATAGGCCAGCAATACACTAGCGATCTTCCTGATGTATTTCATATGGGAACTAAAATATTATGCTTATGGTCAACATTAGAAAGTGTCTGCATATATGTATACTCGTGTATACACATTTTAACCTGAAACTTAATTCAAAGTTGCTACTGCATATCACACAATCTAAAGGAAATTAATGAAAGATGTATAGGTATGCATACATACACAGCTGATTTTTTTTTTTGCTGTGGTACAGCTCTTCCAGTCATTCCAGTTAGTCATAACTCTAATAATGTTATTTCATTTTTCTTAACCACAGGTGCATGTGGTATGTTCCTCTTGGTTGGTTTTCTGTTTGTTTGTTTTTGTTGGTTGGGGCTTTTGTTGTTTGGGTTGGTTTTGGTTGTTTTTTTTTTTTCTTTTATGTATATAATCTGCTTTGTAGCATCAGCTGATCTAATGCACCTATATGTATCTCTGAACCACAGCTGGAAAATCCCACAGACAGAATCTTGTTGTTGCCATAATATATTCATGAGCTGTGTCCATGTTTTCACTTCCAGCAGTGCACAGGGGATGGTAGTGATGTCCCAACAGTGGACTCAAACTTGAGCAGATGGCAGTGATCCATTCTAATCTCCTCCTGAACTTCTTTGAGTAAAGAATTTGGTTTTGGGTGAAATTCCCTTGGGTGAAACATTGAGTAGGAATGAGTGGCAGAATTCTCACTGACTTCAGATGAAGCAAGATTTCACCCCTAGAATAACTTATTATCGTGCCAGACCTCAGGTTTTCAAGGAAGCCATATGCCCTAGAACCAGAACCTGAAATCAGGGCTCTGTCTTTCCCACAACCAAAAGGCAAAAACAGCTTACACCACCTGAAAATCTGATCTCTTTATGTCCTGTCAGTTTTGGCAAATGCCAGTGAATCGTCAACTGATGCCAGTTTTAAGTTAATAGTTTTGAGAGTGTTTAGTCTTTCATATTAAACTAACTAGGAAGAGACTCCATTTCAGTACTGCTAACAGGTAATATTTTTCTGACTTAAATCTAGTGAAGTTAGTTATTACACCCAATATCATGTTTTATGGGCAAAGTGGAAACAACATATATAAAGACAGGAATTTGTTGTTAGTATAATTGAAACCTTAGCAGTCTAATCCAAGAGTCATTATTACTCCAGATGCAACTATTACAGAAAAAACAAGACTATATCTATGCAGAAAAAGTTTCAGTTGTAGTAATAATAATAATACAGCTAAAACTGTGACATGCAAACTCCTTAGTTTCTACCCCTTCTCCTGGTGTAATGCTTCCTCTGCCCCAGCTCCTCTGGGTCTCAGTGCTGCTGCTTTTGCACAGGTGTTGGAGTCAGCAGGGTTATGAGTAGTTGTTGGCATCCATAGTCCTTCACCAGCAGGGATTTGATGTTCATATTGATGGTTTCCTCTTCCTCACTCTAGGATCTATTTAGGTTCATTTTTGAATGTTAGCTAACAAGCTCTTACACCTTTGCTCTTTCTTAATTGGTCTAAGCTCCACATGAGATCCAATTTTGCTAAATACAGAGGCATACATATACTAGAGACTATTTCTTTGTTTTACTTGCTTCCCCTAAAACCAGTTTTGTCCAGCTTCAGGTCTGCATTTCTTTATCTGACACTGGTGAGTTGTTTATAGCTCTAGGATCTCCAGAGACAAACCTATCTCCTATCACCCAGTGCTGGTACTGCCCCACACAGCACCCCCACCTGCACATCCAGAGCCATCGCTGTCTCACCAGGAGGGTATTTCTCCTACTGCATCACTACTGTGCAGTCACAAAACTACAGCAGCACCATACAGCAATAAGCAAAATAAATCAAAATAGCCACAGGCCCCTCGTCAGAAGGAAAACTGCAGTTACAGCCAAAGCAAGTTTAAGTGAAGCTGTGGGCAGGTCAGGCAGAGCAAGCTGGACAGGCTTCAGCACTGAGGTTTAGCAAAACCAACACAAAACCCATGGCCAGATAGTGACCACAGCAATCCTGTGTTGCAGGTCTGTGTGGGCATGCAGTTTGAGTTCTGCTGTTGAAGCAGGTTGCTAGCTCACTATACTGAATGAAGTACATGAAAATGAAATTTATGAAAGAAATTAATTTCTAACACATCTTGGAAAGAAAATTTTTTAGCATTACAGAAGCAAGGAGAAAGTTCTCCAGTGTCCACATAAATCTCAATAGAGGTGGGATGTTCATATCAAATTTATGGAAAGGTGTTGAGGATAGTTGTTGGAAGGATTTCATTTCTATAAGGATAGGAGTTAAGACTGAAATATCCCCTCTAATATTTGTTCACTAATCTTCCAAAGTTTTCATGCAGAAAATTTCTTCAAAGTATCTTTTTGCTTGATGGACTATAGCTATATTTATTTCTGTATGCTAGATACTGTAGATACAGATGATGTTAAAAAGACAAACTCTGTGTGGCTTTTCTTTTCTCAGGCTTCTTTTGCTTGCACCTTCAGACTTCTCCCTGAAGAATTACTTTGTTATTTATGCTGCTCCATTCACCAAGAATAAATCTGTATTTTTAAACTGATCTAAAACTAAGCTCATAAAAAACTTCACACTGATTTGTGTTTGTGGCAGAGGCAGTTCTCCATGCTTTTTAATGTATGTCTAACAGAGGCCTTTTACATGATTAAAAATCTTATTTAAGGAGTGGGGACACAGAGTCCATTTCTTCTGGTGCTAAGGATGCTCACCTTGAGCATGCAGAGTTCATTAGGTTAGTGGGAGGGGACTCTATCAATTCATGTTTGGTTTTGGGCTTTTTGCGTCCTCTGAAGCTGAGGCAATACCTGGGGGCAAGACCTCACTTCCCCTTCAGCATGAGGCCGGATTAAATCCCCACCATAAATCACTTCGGACCCAGGCTCCCAGATATGTCTGACTTCAGGCCTTGGAGTTTTGGCCAGAAATACAGAGTGGCATGGATCTCCCTTCAGGTAGGAGCCATGAACTTAATCAACCTGAACAGGTGTGAGCCTGGATAGGTGCCCCAACTTGCAGCACTCACTGACTGAGCTGCTCTGCAGGTACAGACAGATGTGATGTTATGAGTGATATGATACCCCCCCTTGCCAAGAGGTGCTGGGGAAAAAGCCCAGTGGTGGGTACCCCCCTGACTGGACCATGGGTGTCCAGGAGCTTCAGGACCATACTACTGCTCTTAAGTGTTTAACTTAATCTTATATCAGGTCCCTGAAGTCTTCCGTGGATGTAATTGTGAAGTGTGGTAATTCTGCTAAGTTAGAAAGCTAAAATTGTTAAAAGTGTTAGCTGAAAGGCCTGACTTCTAAAATAAGAATATTTCAAAAAGATTGTAGTTCCAGTGCTTTGTGGGGAAATACCTCTTCTATAAAGATCAGGAGAATATTTTTTATAGTGCCTGATATTTTTATGTTGAAATAATGGTAAATAATTATGTTCCCTTATTCTGCCCACCTCACCACCCCAGATGAAAATGGGAGTGAAAAGTAGGACTCTTTGCATAAATAGGAGCAATATTTTAAATCTTCAGATATGTTATTTTTCTATCATTAACAAGAAGAATATACTAAAAACATAAAATAGCAGTTAACTCTTTTTCTGTTAAGAAGTTAATTTTTTTCAGGTGGGAAGCAAGGAAAATTCTCCCTCTCCTCTTTTTATTTTGATTTTTTAACTTACTCCAGTGACAGGAAAGACAGAGTGTGAGAAAAAGAAAAAAATAACAAAGAGATTTGCAGAATGAAACATTGACTGGACCTTTTTGTTAATGTCAAAATTTTGCTTAAATATAATAAATATTTTAAAATTTTTATTTATTTGAACTCTCAAGTTTTTATAACTTCTACAAAACAAACTGCTTAAAGTTTTTGTATTTAAATATTCACATCAGAAACTTTACTCTTCTAAAAATGGCCAGATTTTATAGTACCCACATTTCCCAATATTTCCAGATGAAACTATGCATATTGTTGCGACTTTTTGAATACTGACCTTTTTGAAAACTATCTTAAACTAAACACTAGCAACATTTGAATATATTTTTAATGTCATATTGACTAAACATGAGAACAAGCATTTCAACGAGAGAATGAATGTCTGAGTGTGTCTCGTGAGGGCAAAGTGCATAACAAATTTTTGGTAGAAACACCTAGCAGAACACCCTTTTAGTAATTAAATAATAGGGTACTGTAGGAATGGCCCTAAATTTTAAAATGGGGAAAACATTTTAAGAAGAAACTCTTGTATATATCAAGCCTCACTAGGTTTAGATGTTTGTCATATCTCCCACAGCCATGTATTTTTTTATCTGTCTCCTTTTCATTCTTTTCCCACCATCCTCCTGCCCCTACTCATCAGATTTCAGACTGTCAGAGATACTTTATGAGAAAGTAAAGTTGCTGCTGGTTACTACAAGGCACACTGCTACCTTACCTATCCATATTATGATGGGGTTTACCCCTGTGAACAAAATATAAACTGATCTATGCATAGCAGATCTGGGAAATTTGTGGTTATCCAGCCCATTTATATGTATTTGTGGAAGGAAAAATAATCAAAGCAGTACAGTCTTTTTTTTTCTTTAATGTTCTTTTGCTTGTTGGACTGCTTATTTTCCACATACATTATTTATTTGACTTTGGTGTATTTTGAGAGAAACCAACTCTCATAAAACTTTTAGATTGAGAATTTTCTAACCTGTTGTGGTGAGCATTAAGCTTCTTGGATTCTTACAATTAATTATCATTATTCATGTTACCTACAGAAAAACCACATAGGCTTTATTTACCCTTTTCATATTTTACAGGTTAACTGAATATTTAAGGAGTTCCCTGAAATGAATATTGTAGAACTGGAAGGCCAAAAAGCCCATCATCAGAGCCACTCAGGTCACTTCACTTAATGACTAACAAAGAATACAGTCTGAAAAATGTTTTATACTACAGCGTGATTTGGTTCTCATGCAAACATGTAATTACAGAAATGACCCAGATTGTTTATCCCTGGGAACATCTGTTCTGGTTTTCTGGAGTTGTTTAGTTTGGCAACTTACTATCAAAAGCAATTTGTACCCGGTATATTGACCTGACCAATATGATAATTAGGCTGGACATTCTGGATGAAGTATTTTAATACCTTATTAAAAATGTTGTACCACATGCATTTTGCATATTCCACCTTAAATATTCACTTATACAGTCAGATTTTTTAAAGACAATAAGGAATTAATTCATAAACTTATGAATAAGCTACCCCTTTTTGGTCACCCATTATGAACATTTCAACTCAGTGCGTAATGTCATAATATGTATATAATAATGGATCTCTGTAAATAAATATGTATTTACCTTATAGCCAAGCTGGATTGCTGCTTCTGCACTTCGAGTATTTTTCCTCTGTCAGACTTCATATCATCAAGCTCCCTCTTATTGATTTCTTCACTTTGTTTTTTATTTACTCAGTCACTTGGAATAGGAAAACCTGGTAAACTGGAGAGAAACATTACTGTTATTTTGACATATTGTTGGTACTTTTTGTTCACACAAGGTCATTTTCTAGTCTCTGTGAGATATAAAGAACAATAAACAAACCTGTTTACCTTAACAACACTGAAATATGATTGACTCTTACTAAAATAAGATTACATTTATTTATCCTACATTAAACAGCGTGACCTTTTCAGTACCACTTTACATGTCACAGATTTGCTAAAAAAGACCCCATGGTGTGATTAATGAACTGTTCCACTCATGGTAATGAAATCTCCAAAGACAGTCAGTAACTGCCCCTTCCCAGATGCCCCAAAAAAGCCAAATTTGCCTTACTGTTCGCAAATTTGGGGATAACGTAATACAGTGTTTCCATTTTTTCAGCCTGATGTGGTCCCTCCCCCAGAGCCTCCACTTGCAGTTCACTTTAATATAGTCCCAGGGAGGAGACTGTCAGAAGAAACAGAAACCTCTGAAACAAACTATAGAATGCTGCCACAGGTACAGCACACCGAGGGGCACATTTGTGTATGCACCTATCAAAGGGGCTAAAGAAGCTCATTTTGAATAGTCTCGCCCGGGATGGGCTCTCCTTCACTGAGGATATGGTTGCAAATGGGTGACAGTGCAGTTCCAGTCTCGTGAGTCTGCTCAGCATCTCCTGCTGCTCAGCACCTCTTGCAGATTCAGGGTCTGCTGCTCCTCAGTCCTTCAAATGTAACACTAAATATAAGGAGTGGTTTTGGCCCAGAGGAAGGCAATGCTGAAAGACCTGTTTTTAGCAGAAGCTGGATTTCACATCTTTCCAAAGTTGTAATGTTATTGGCATAGACTTGTATTAAACTATTCTGTCACGGTGTGATTCTAATTCCGAGATGCCCAATTTCATCAGTTAAATGTACAAAGAACTTTAGGATTATTTGTGATGAAAAGTTATGAATTTTATGCTACTGTTCAGTACATGACTGTCTAGATAGTTTTGCCCTTTCCAAATCAATTCTCAATTTTTTTATCACAGAAGGTTTTCATTGCTAGGTAACATGCAACACACCTGTGCTCTCTTATCTCCTCTTGTTGCTTCCTATTTAGACTTGCATTTCATTCCCAAAGTGCAGCTGTATTGCCTGTCAACTTCAAATAACAATTTTCTTTCATTCCTACCTGACTTAATTTAAACAATTTAATTTTGGTTAAGCTCTCATCTTCAGAACTTGAAAGACATGAATGTACAGCACCTGGCACAAAGTCTTGTGTGGAAGCACAGGACAGGGAGTGGTAGCAACTCTCTTGCAATAGAAATGAGCAGAGGTTATGGCCTCAATCTGGGAAAACACTTTAATATGCACCTGTTGTAAAGCCCAAGAAATATTAACATATAGAACTTTGAGCACATGCATAGGTACACTGCTGGATTGCTGCCACTGTTTCTTAAGAATAGACTGTGTACTTTACATTCTGATACTTATTCATGTTGTAAGACACTGACACAAAGTATTTTTAATTTGTGCAACCCAAGAAGCAATTCAGAAGTTATAGAATCATTGAATGATTTCAGCTGGAAGGGACCTTAAAGAGCATCCAGCTCCAACTGCCCTACTGTGGGCAGGGACACCTTCCGCTAGATCAGGTTGTTCAAAGCCCCCTTCAACCTGGCCTTGAATGCTTCCAGGGATGAGGCATCCACAGAGTCTCTGGGCAACCTGTTCCAGTGCCTCACCACCTTCACAGTAAAGAATTTTTTCCTTATATGTAACTTAAACCTACCCTCTTTCAGTAAACCATTCCCCCTTGTCCTATCCCTACATGTCCTTGGGAACAGTCCCTCTCCAGATTTCCTGTAAGCCCCCTTTAGGTATTGGAAGGCTGCTACGAAGTCTCCTGGAGCCTTCTCTTCTCCAGGATGAACAACTCCAACTCTTTCAGCCTGCCTTTATAGGAGAGGTGCTCCAGCCCTCTGCTCATCTTTGTGTCTTCTTCTGTGGGCATGTATTATTTTTATACATTTTTAAAAAGAGAAAAAAAGGTTAAGACTAGATATTTATCTACCTATTTTGAAACTACAGTTTGACAATCTGTATTCTTGTCTCAGGAAAATGTGGAAAACAAACTTCTTAATAAACCTTTTTATTCTTTGCTAAAACAGCAAGCAAACCTTTGCAGTCTATGGCTTTTACTTGCTGGTACAGAGTGTTCTATTCACCCACTCATTAAAGAAAAATAAACCTCTGTATGAAATAGTGGAAAATATTTTTCCTGCAAAATACGCAGGCATTTCTTTGAAGTACAAAGAGGTAGCTGTGATTACCAGACAGAATTACATTTACTTGATCAAATAGTTAACAAAAAGGTACAGAGGAATCCAAAGGAGAGAGCGTTCAAAAACAGTGGGAAGAAAATTAGTGGTGATTTGCAAAAGACTAACAGGACACATTTTTCAGTAGTTCCTTTTCTATCTGGACATAGGGAACATATCTGGATTTTCAGATGTACATGTGCAGTACTGTGCAAATGTGTGTGTCACAGCTTAATCAGGGAACCTCTGGAGGAAGTATAGCCTCTTATCAGGATGCCCTTTTTGAAACACTTAATATGGAAAATAAAGAAAAGTACAATTGAAGTGTTAAAGTAACATAGCACTTTGGGGTCTCATTCATCAAAACTGTGCTGTGCGTGCATTTGTTATCTATTTATTCGGACAAAAATAGTATATCCCTGTGATTCTATGTAAATACAATGAGTGTGATTTGGTTCATTGCAGAATACAATATGCATCTAATATAGCATATTATTGGAGAAATTTCTTCAAGGTACCAGGAAACCAAAGGACATGAACAAAATTACAGACACCAACAATTCCGCACATGTACATTTATATGTCTCAGTAGATGTAAGTTACAAAAAGATCCATTCATGTAATTAGTTAATATATAGAAAATTATGTTACCAGAGCATGCCAACATTTCTACAGTGTCTAATACGCTGCTTTAACATTACAAAATGTTATCTTTCAGTTCCCTTCTCTTGCAATCTTACTGTATTTTAATGAAGGATCCAAAAGCTAGGGACTGTATATAGGCTCTTACTTCATGTGTGAATCAAGTTTGTAAGATCTCGGCTGGATTTGAAGCAAGAAATCTAATTATTTTCTTTACCAACAGATGTTTCTGTGGTTGCTTGCAGGTTTTTTTAGTACTTCTGAAGGCACAGAATATTGATGGATAGCCCCTTAGGCTCCTCCTAAGTGGAGGAGCTGTGGTCAGCGTGGAAAGAAATGGTCCTTTGAGGAATGACTCGTCTAGAAACAACATTTAAGACAGATGAAATAAATCATCCTCTGAATGTGTCTCTTTCTTCATTGACTTCAGAGAGATAGGCTTGAGCTGGGCACCTGGCTGACACAGCCAGCCAGTGTTGGACAAGGTGGATCCCATCTCACAGGCAAGTGTTATAAGGTGCTCTGCAGCCAGAAGATGCTGAGGCATCAGCAGGTAAATCCTCTTCACAGCCTTGCAACTGGCCCTGATGTCCTGTCCTCTGACACCAGGGAGAGAGGATTACCAGGTGTTTGGTGACTGCAGGCCCTTGGAACAATAAGTCATGTGTTTATGTAATAAAAGTGCTGATGTTCAAGTACTATATAATCGCAAGTAATTAAGAACAACAGTAATAATTCAGGGATCACTAAAAATGTAGCATTGAATTTCTAGCTAGCTCTGCTCAGCACAAATCTCAAGACATTTTAAATAGTCAGGTATTTAAAATACCATGCAATTCATGGTAAGCGCAATTAGGCTGAGTTCTCTGGCCCAATTTCAGTGTAAGCAATTACTTGTACCTAACTGTGGTGGGGGGAAACAGTTTTTCCCCCTGCAGCTATAAAATGGCAAAACCCCAGGGGATGGTGACCCTTGAAGTTTTGAGATTTTACCCAATGAGCACTTCTGCAAAATATAAACACATCACAAGCAGAACAGAAGAGAAGGTAGTTGTAGTTGTTGTTCAAGAAGTAGCCATGTTGTGAAGCCACGAGGAGAAGCAGCAGCAGCCCAAAGTTTCCCTGATGGGGTATAGTGCTTTCTGCCTCCTGCCTCGCATTGCTGCATTGGACAGGTGACTGCATTAAGTTTCCCCTGGGACATTGTACAACCCAGATCAAGGGCTCCCTCACACACCAGGCCACAGGCATGGCCACACCAGCCTGCCTGGGGGTACCTGGGGAGATCAGAGTGAGGACACAGTGCAAAGGTGTGGTGCAGTCACAGGAAAGGTTTCCTCTAACGAAAGTCTCTTTGCAGTAATTTATCCCAAGGTGAAAGAGTAAGGGGACATGACGTGCAAAACACAGTGGAACAATCATCCTTTCTCTTCAGAGAGGCTCGTGCTGGAGATGGCAAAAGGGTCTAACTCCTACACAGAGACAGTGTTGTATAGAGTAATCTTAACAGCTATCATTTTGGTTTAAAGTGTAGTCAAATAGCATTGGAGAAATGTCAAGGCTGCTTTGATGAAAATACTGATTTAGATGCTATTTTCTCCTTAGCTGGGTTGTGGGTGTTTGGCATCTTTGAGTATTGCTTATTGACTATCAGACATGCTAGGTTTTGACACCTACTATGACTCAAAGAAATTTTAGTCACATATACTGGAACTTATATTCTCATAGGTTTTGCCCTTAGCACGAGATAGAAAATAAAATTAGTTGAAGATGAATATAGTTGAAAATAAAATCAACTGAAGGCATATATTTGCTAGAAACCAATCATCATATTCCTACACCACATGGTGGTAAAATCCAGTCACTTTGATTTTCCAAATTTCTTGAGAAAAGTGTTCAAGTTCATGCTGAGAAGTTGATGATATTATCATATGCCACAAAGGACTAGTGGTTGCTACTTTTGTAATATTTTGCATATTTTTAAACTAAAATAGAGTTGTTCAACAGAGAAAAATAATGGACTCTTACCTTTTGAAAACAAAAAAGTAACTGCTTACATAAATATTTTTTCTATCACCAAAATTCTAACTTACGTTTCAGTGAGATACTTCATCCCATAGTTAAAATCCTGTTAATGTTATTTGTCTGAATCAGTACAAAATGTCATTTGCAGCTGGAGACTACTGGGTGCTGGATTGTTCTTACCTTCTTTCCCTCTCTTGCAACATGGGCTGACAAAAACTCTTCTTGGGGAAACTGTTGTGAGAGGGACAGGTAGGGCAGGGAGTTTCTCATTTATGCTATGCTTTCACAGAAACTTGGACATCTTTTAGAACATGAACCTGCAAACCTCACGCATTTGGAAGAAAAATGGTTCTGTGATGGTTGGTGTACAGTCTTCCCCTGCAGCTGTCTGAAACTCCTTCCTGTGTGATGGGGATGACACTTGCCTTCTCTGAAGTACTACTGCTCCCCATCTGTCAGCTGATGATGATGATCGTTCCCTACTCTGAAAGGATACTGTAAAACAATCACATTTACAAGAAAATGTCAATCTGTGCAAGCTTATTGATAAATTATTATTAAATATTAAATATTAACATGTTGAAAAGGAGTGAGAAAGGAAGATTGCCGCTTCAATTTTATCCTGTGCAATACCGACTCTGTCTGATATTGCTTCTAGCACACCTGCAAGGCTCTGAGAAAAACATTTGAGCTATGCCCTCTGGAATAGATCCTTTGAGACCAAAAAGCCAGTGAAAAAACACTATACTCAGAGTTAAAATCCTAAAAATATTTGTGGTATCCTATCTTCTCATCAAAAGTTGCAGGAAACCCTGAGGAAATGACAACATGAGGAAGGGCTTAGAGATGATGGGGATGAGATATATGTGTGTGTGTGTATGCACAGTCCTTTAAAATCTGGTGATTATATAAATATACAGACATAGAGATATATAGATATAGAAATATAAAGATGTAGAGATATTATCTGATGCCACTAAAACTATTAAAATGGCAAAAGAGGAATTGGCTGAAGCTGAACTTTCACGTGAGCTGAAGTTTCAGGTGATGCTGGTCAGAAGGAGATGTCTTTGAGGAGCAAAGATTTTTTCCCAGATTCTGCCAAGGACATCCTGCCTTCATTTGGCCAACAGGTGCTATACCATGGGTTTCTGTCTGGTTCCAAATAGTGAGTGGGTGATGAGGCTGAACAACTTTTAAAAAATGTCTTCTCGAATCTCCTCTTTGCTGGTAATCTTAACAAGCACTTGGTCATGGCTTTTGTATCCTCCATGCTGGCACAGAGTACTTTCCTGAAGCCAAAGCTGATGCACAGGCTGTGAGCCTGGCTGGCTGCTCTCCTGTGGCTGCTGTGAGCTCCTCAGCCTGGCTGCAGTCTTGGCCAGCATCCAGCACCAGGAAGACTCCTTGCCTTCAGTTTTTAAATCAGTTAATGAGTGTATCAATCCTCAGCTATGCCAAAATTTGTGATGGCAGCTCTGAGCCTGGGGGATGGTGGGGGTGAGAGGACAAGAGAAGTAATGTAGGAAAAGCCCCAGCCTTGTGGATGAGCATTTGCTGCTGGAGCAGTGCCTCAGCACCGGGAGCTGAGCCTGATGTCAGGAAGCTGTCCTCCAAAAGAAAGCCTCTACTCCAGCTGTACTGCTAATAAACAAAAAGCCCCACTTAGTCCTCCTATCCTTTCAATTCTCTCAGGATGAAACAGAGAAAAATCACCAAAGTAGCTCTCTCAGGCAGGGATCTGACTTTATAACACACATGAGACTCTCTAAAGTCCACCAGGGAATTTGCTGATGCTGTTGATTTTGTATGAACAACTTTCAGATGTCATAGTGGTGACAGAAGAAAGCTCTGAGAGAGAAGAAATCCATGGCTACCTTTAAAAGACAATAAAGTGAAAAGGACTAATTTACAGAGAGTTGAATAAATATAAGCTAACTAGGACCAACTTTATTCCAGAAACGTCAATTTATTTTCCATAGCCACAACCTTGACTGTTAACAGCAGCACCTTGAGGGATAAATCACTGTGTTACACACACAGATCCACTCCACACCCCTCCCGTGGGAATATTAGGAAACACTGATTATGTTAGCTGTAGCATTTTATGAAATTCATTCAGGAAATGGGTTAAGAAACCCACGCTCTTTCCTAGGAAATATTTAAGCTATCAATTTGCTGGGCTGTAAATGGAAAGTAATCCTGTGAGGAGCAAGTCAGAGTGACAGTCAGTGGGTCTGCTGTCTCCACCACTGACACAGGACCCTGTAGCTGACATCTGGAACCATCCCAGAGCCAACACTGAGATAAATATTCAATGTTTGCCTTCTCCTTCCATTTCTTGTTCTGCTTTTACCAGGCTGTTTGCTTCCTTGTTGACCCATCTGACATTCCTGCTAAATCAGACAGCTGTCCTTGGAAGGACAAGAGAAAGAAAACAAAAAAAAAGGCGAGGCCGAAGCTGTGATACAGAGTTTAGTGTACCAAGCATTGCCAAAATAAAGCCTGCACTCAGCAAAAGCTTTATCCCATAGTACTGCCAGTCCCATACTTCAAGACCTGACTTCCCTGTGTCAGGACAGGTATTTTAGCATTTTGCTTCAAAAATAGCTTCTCAACCTCAGATTAATTTAGAGTGGGATCACCCTACTCTAGATGCATTGTCAGGCAATATAGAAACAAATTCTTCCCTGCAGACATGGTAAGTCAGAGCCCCAACAACCTTCACTTGATGGCAAATCCCAGGGAATAAGAAACAGCTTATAGAAGAGCAATGTTAAGTTTGACGTGTCCCTGAGGACTGGCCTTAGTGATAAATTCAGGGCAAAGTGAAGACAACCTAGACTTGCCAATGCTTTTGCAGGGATTTGCAGTCCTGTTCTTCCCAGTGGCTCCTGTGTTCGTCTCTATCATGAACCACATTGGGCTATTTTCAGCTCTGAACAAGGAGGGAACAGGGCCCTCTGGGCTGCCAGCAAGGTGGCCATGGCTCACGTGCTGCTGCTCTCATGGGCATAAGAACCAAGGCTAGCTGGGAATGCTGGATCACGTGGGGTATATATGCTCCTTCTGCTCAATACCCACCCACCAGAACCAGCACAACCTACCTTATCAGGGCTCTTGTTTCCAAATGAATTCAAGACCTTGGAAAAAATAACAACTGTCCTGTTCCTGTTAGCGCCACAACCCCACATTTTCAACCATTTGGATTCACTTGCCATCTCACCTATACATTTTTGTTTTCCACTAGCTTTGACCCGAAATAGCAAAGCCTGCCTGTACAGAGGGCTTCCTTGGTCTTACGCTGGGAATTTGGAGATTAAAGCACATCCAGTTCAGACATGGCATAAAGTAAGCTACAGATGCAGACTACAGCAAGGCGTTACATATGGCAAAATGGTTTTTTCAATTCATGTGGTACTCCCACCTGTGATCCCAACCCTGCCCAAATCCCTTAGTGTGGCAAAACAGGACCTCTGCTCCACTTGGCTCTGACGGGGAGGGGGTAAATGCTCCAGGAGCCATGGAACTGTCATGCCATGAACCATCACGACAATTGCCTAGTCATCTCAAGGTGCTGACAGGGTTGGCAGCCCTTACTAAATCGACTAGAAGGGCACTTGAAGGTGGTCTGACAGGAAACTGTGGATACCAGAGAAGCTTGTGTCATTCCTAATGGTGTTCTTAGAGAAAATATAACTCTTCCTATGAGGCAGGATTCATCAAATACATTTGAAATCTACATATTTTTGGAAGAGTACATAGAATCACATGCATCAACTGGAGGGGTATGAGAAAGTATATTTTTCTTTGTGTCATCCATAATAAGTGATTTTATTATCACTTATTGAAGTATTGTTATATCTTCTTGGCAAATAACTCTGCTGGTTTCAGCTGCTTGATAGATTTCATTCATCCTACCTGTCATAGTGTTACAGCTTTTTGCTCTCCCTTAGTACTGTGGTAGTACATGTAACACAACCTGATTTGTACATCAGAGGTTAATATTCCCGTTGCAGTTTAATTTGCATTGCAGAGGTTTATTCAAGGAAGCTGATTTCCATGTCTTTATAGAGGAAATTAATGGGAAAAATCATAACAAATTGTCAAATTACGGTTCTGAATATGAAGAATCAAAAGTTAAAGATGCATAAGAAGCAACACTATGGTAATTTCAATGAGCAGAGTGCTACCTCCTAAACTGCAATTCTGACATACCAGCCAAAGGATTTGTGTGGGTGCATTCTAGCTGTATATTGTGCCCAAGATACAGTAATAATTTCACTCTTTAAGCATCCTAGACTGACACAGGATAACTTTTTAAAAAATACTTCAAATATGGAGGGTTTTACTAACCCTTCAGAAGATATGAAATGTAGTTTCATAAAAGCCTGTTTAAAACATAAGAAACAAGTATCACTTGCTGGAAGCTTGGTTTATGTTCCTGAATGAAATACTTACAAAGCCAGTGGTTCTGTTATTTATACATTGTGTCACAAGATAATTTTCTCTTTTCCATGAAAGAAGAAACAGCATGATTGTTTCTTTTATCTTTTCTTCAGCGGTATTGAATGTTGTCACAGGAAGGATGAGTTACATCACTGGACTCTATGGTAATTAATTCACTGAGTTTCAGTGTTGCTCTACACAGTGAAAACAGGCATGGTCTTGCCAAATATGCAAAATAAAAATATTAAGTGAATCCCACATTCTTCTTCAGTGTGGCTATCAATGTATTGATTGTGTGTGTTGTTAAATTCTGCAGCTCACCTTGTTGTTTCCTCCCTGTATCTGGAATTTTGCATCTGTTATATAACAGACTAAAGGTATCCTCTCTCTTGCTGAACCTTCATAAGCATCACATAAATGCCTACATTTCACAACGATGACATAACTTATCTTTATACTCCACATATGGATGTCAGAAAATACCCTCCACATAAATGACTACAATGTTTCCATAGAAACTAATGTATTTCAGGCAGAGAAATGAAATGAGACTTAAAAAATTTATTAAAAAAAAAAGAAAGCAAAAGGTTAAAAAAATAAAGGACACCAAATCTTCTCATGTTTTTGCCAAAATCCTCAGAACATGTTCAATCCATCCCTTTATGAAGTATCTTTTAGAAACCATAATTGGTTTACAGTAATGACATTGTCCTGGACAACTTGACTATTAGCTTATATATTTTGCTTTGTTATCTGTGGCTCCAGTAATGTAATCTGGACAGTGGTTTGTTTCCTGGCATCTTTACAGATGAGCACAGTGCAGAGGTGCCTGTGAGATGCCCGTGTGCCCCACACGTGCCTTGGAGAGCCCGGCATAGCTTCCTCCAGAGGGTTAAACCTCACCCTTCAGACTATGGGTGGTTGGTTGCTAAAGAGAAAAGCAGAATCAGCTGAGGAGGAGGCACTGCTACAGCCTTTACTTAATGAATTTTATTGGAAAAATGTGAGAGGCAGAGCAGGCACCACCTCTCTGGTCTCCCAGAGCAATTTCTGTGCTTGGAGCTGTGACAACAGGACCAAACAGGAACATTTTCTAACTGAGCTGTGATGATCCTGGAGCTTGGATGGCAGCATCCCAGTGGCCACATGGTTTCTGGCACTGACAGTATATCCCATCCATTACCATGTTTGCTGACCACTGTTTCAGGATGGGTTTTGGTGCTTATCCTGGGTTGGAAATATTTCATGGTGATAAAAAAGAGGCTTCTGACTTGTTGGCACCAGGTTGACTGCTCCTTGGCAACCTCATGCTGGCTGTCTCAGCTCCCAGTTGAGCTGAATCAGCACTGCTGGTGGGGCTACTGCTGCTTCCTCTGAATTTATAAGACTGAAAAAATGTATAGGCAAGTCTGAAAGGGTTAATGCTGCAGAACAGGAGAAATAGTGAGCGACGTTCTTCTGTATTCATTTTCTTTGAGGGATAGGGAATGTTTTGTTTTGCCTGGCATGCCATAGAAACAGGTTTCCCAACTCTACTTCAAGTCTGATACAGACAAAAGACAGATGTTGCTATACATTTTTCAGTAATTTTCATATCCAAATCTCTTGGTACTCACTCTATTACTCCTGCATAATTCAGGTTGCTTACAGTGGTTTGATGTTCTCTTTGAATTTCTTCTTGTTTGTTTGCCCTCCCCTTTGCCAGCGACTAACATGACAATACTTTACCACTAGTGTGGGGACTGCTACGCCCACGCATCAGCACCACGTTCCCAGGGCTTTTCTGCAGTTCCCAGCCCTGGTGAGGAAGCTCTAATTCTTCTGGGTCTTCAGTGAGGCATGCTGGACTCTCCAAACAGCAACTTTCACAACAAAACCTAATCAAAGGTCTCAGTGTACTGTTATCAGTTGTTTTTTTCCAGGCTATCACCCATTAAGGATGAGGGGTTTGCATCATTTTATAAGTGATACCAGAGCTTAGAAGTGTGTGTCTGAGGTGTTTTGGGGAAGGAAAAGTAATTACATAGTTATGAGGTGACTAAGTCTCTAAGAGTTTGGGATAGTGGACTATAGAAACTTTTGTGAATTAGTCATCTCTAAACTATCCCAGGTTCACCACAAGCAAAACCAGTTTTTACTTGTCAGCTGACAAGTGCAGCTCATATTCTAACACAGTACAAACTACAAGAGTCACAGCTACCACCCTTTCTTGGTGGGCTCAGCAGTGAGAGACTTGAGACAGAGACAGAATTATTGTCTTGTTTTGGCAGTGACCATTCCAGGAAAAACATGCATGAATTTGTAGCAAAAAGCCAACAGCCAGTTACATGAGGGCTGGATGCATCCATAAAAGACATAGGCACTGAAGCATGTAATTTTAGAAGCTCTGTTGTCTCTACTGTCTTCTGATCCCTATTTCAGGTGCCAAGATTCTCAGCACCTTAGCAGCAAGCCCTCTGGATGCACTTAGGATGCTCTGCTCCATGGAGGGAACAAGGGTGCCACAGAGAGATTTCTGCTTTCAAGCTAAGGGCGGTATTGCAGCATCAGCCCTGATCTGTCTTATCCCTCCCATGGGACCAGTCTAAGGCATAAATAAAAATTAAAAAATCTCATCCTCCAAGTCAATCTTCACATTGACACAAATCTTTTCTTGCCTTAACTTTACATCCTTAAGCTCTGATCATACTAGAGAGAACTGCCCCCGCAACAGCAGTTCCAGCTGTAGGATGTGTCTGAGCAATACCAGTTATCTCCTAGTTATCTACCTCAGCAGCAGCCTTTGTGAGCCTGATCTAGCAAAAGGTTTCACTCCGTATTGACTTAAAGTATATTCTATTCTTTCTTGACTTCAGCAGAATTACTTACATGTTTGTAGGTATGTGCAAGCTTAAGCACTTTGTTAGGTTAAATCTCTTTTTGCAAGCAGTGGATACTATTAAATAAAAGCAGAGTAGAAAATGCTTGCTGTGGTCTATTTAGCAGTGGGAGTCAGAAAAGGCTCTAAGAGTGAGTAATATATAACAGCAAGATATAGCTCGAACTGACAAAAGAGATGTTAATGCTTGGATCCTTCTGCTCATTGGGACCCATTTTAAACATGTGAAGTCTGGATTGTCAGAAACTGAAAGTCAACAACCCTTTAAAAATTGGGCTTATCCCAGGGATTCAAATGGAGAATCTTTAATATCCAGATTATTCTGCAAATTTTTGTATCCTCTCCTTGAACAGTGCTGTAGATAGCAATTCCATCCAACCTGTCTGCATTGCTCCCTGAAACATTATTAAACTTGCACTCAAATAAAAGTTCTTGTCTCCATTAGCTGCTTTTGGCAGGAGCTCTCAAGCACATATACAAGAAGGCTTCAGAAATACTGGCTGCTGATATAGAATCATAGATTCCTACTGGCTGAATCATAGAATCATAATGTGGTTTGGTTTGCAAGGGATCTTAAAGATCATCTAGTTGGGGGTTGGAATTACATGATCTTTAAGGCCCCTTTAAACCAAACGACTCTATGATTCTATAACCAACACTAAAAACTATCCTAGCATTCACTGTTGCAAATGAATATACACATATCAAGAAAAAACAGAGAAGAAGTGGTGGGATTAATAGCTAGGGCAGAACAGAGATTCTTCAGGAAGAGCATCTGTGCCCAATGAATCTCAGATCTATCAGCAAAGCTGATAAGCTTGCCCTGTATTTAGTTAAATCTCACAGCTCCCAATAAACACACAAAAATGTACAAAGGTGTGTTTCAGTGGCAAAACATATGATTTTATTAGAACTATTTATCAATATTGTTACTGCAGTAGGAGAGTAGTTTATATTATCCACAGATAGCAGCTGACTGAAATTGGCAGATTGGACACTACTGTTGACAAACAGACTAATTCTACCATTTTACTTACAGTGCATACTTAGAAGCCCTCAGCAGTATGCTTTGTATTACAGAGGTTGCAGAGCCGAGCTTTTGGTACTGAGAAGTTTCAGGCATTTTTCTGCTAGTTTAGAGGAAGATTTTGGTGGCTGTATTCATGCTGAGTAGCAGCACAGAGTTATGTTTGGTCTCAGCAAGGATAATATGCTAACTTGGGTGGTAAGGTATCTCGTCTAAGCCTCTTCTTATGACAAGACACAGTGTTATCCACAAAGAGTAATGAACCTGCTTTCATGAACAACAGTAGATGTCTGCTGGTGATTCATACTATGTAAACATGCTCTTTGGTTACTGAGGTCTTCATCCTAGTTCCTTGCTTATGTGCAGTCATATTATAATTATGTCTCTCCTCTGCAGTATATGAACTTGTTAACGGCTGTCTACATCCTTCAGTTGGGATGAACTCCCTTTATGTGATTTCCCTGTAAGCATCCATTTTTCCCTTCTCTCTTGGCTGCCTTACTCATGTCCATCTGCTAACGTGGCAGGATGCTGCTTTGAGATTGGATCGTTGCTTCAGCAGAGATTCTGGGAAAAGCATGGGTTATTCAAGTAACCTGTTTAACACCATCTCGTAAGTGAAAAGCTCTTCCCCTGTGCCATCTCCGAGGAATTTACAACCTGTCTCTTTTATGCTGTCTTCATGCTGCAGAACCATCATGCTGTTCTTCCAACAGCCAGTGTTGTCTGGGCCAGATGGCCTTTTTTGTTTCCCAGCTGGAAGACACCTGGCCAGTGTGTACAAAGCCCTTGTTGCCATATTTCTGTAGTTGCTGAAAAGTCAGAAGAATGGCTTTGAGGTGGTTGCTGTTCTGAAAACTTTATGTCTGAGTTAATACACCATTAATTTGTCTTAAGTTCCAAGGCAGCAAGCTGAAAGTGACTTGGATTTGGCAGATTTTTCCAGGAAGGTGACTTTCCTGCATAAAAAGTAGGCAGTTCATAACCAGAAGAATATATTTATTCTCAGAAAAGAAGGTAAAAATGAATGAGGTCAAAAGACCTTTTGGTAACTAATCTCTTGTTACTCACTGGACCGCAAAAATCACTTGAGCTGGACCAGAGTTTGCATTTCTCTTATGTCAATATCATTCTGGGGATGGCTGGTAATACTTTTGGACCAAACTGAACAACAGAACCAGAAGTGCCCATTTACTCCAAGAAAGCAAACATCTTTATTTCTAAAACCTGCCTTAAAAGTAGCGATGTGTTACAGTGCTTATTCTCATGACACTAAAGAAAAATACTCACACTTGTGAAACTTCGTTAAAATGGCTCTTTGAAGTACAAAGCATAGGCTAAGAAAGAATGTTTGTGCACAGAAAAGTCATAATATATTAGTGTACTCAGTTAAATATCCAAGATTAGAAAATGCACTTTCTTTTTTCACCAAAAAAGGCAACATTTCAATAGAAGAAAATCAACAACTCTTGTTAGTTGCCAAAAGGCTAACTGTCTGTGCTAAAATTCATTGACACAGCTTGCAATAAATGGACTGTTTGCTACACAAACAGCTAATTGGGGTGTTTGATGATGACCCCTTTAATTCTTTAACAGTGACCAAAGAGGCACTAGACTGTGAGAAGTTAGTTTCCTGTACACTTAGATGTTAGAAGGAAGCAAGAAGAAAAAAAATCCCTATAGGGAAGAAACTGGAGTGTTGAAACATTTTTAGTATAACTCATACGTATGGCTGCATAAAAATTCCCTCTCATTTCTCAGTTCAGATTATGATGAACTATTTGAAATCCCTCTTCAGCTGGGAAGCACTTCCCTGTGCCATGCAGGAGAGGTGTGTTCAGAGCCCCTGAAGTTAATCAATATGATACAGTGGGACAGAGAAACCAGCTCAGTGCTTAAGATTTATTTCTCGTGAGCAGAGCTGCTATTTCTGGAGCTTGTTCAGTTCACGTTAGCTATGCATGGTCTTATCTATGTTATCTGTGTTACCTGCTGCACAGTACAACTATACCTTGAGGGAGAACACACCTGAAGTGCTGCATCCAGCTCTGTAGCCCTCAGCACAGGAAAGACATGGACCTGTTGGAGCAGGTCCAGAGGAGGACACAAAGGTTATCAGAGGGCTGGAGCACCACTCTTATGATGACAGGCTAAGAGAGTTGTGGTTATTCAGTCTGGAGAAGAGAAGGCTTTGGGGAGATTTTCTAACAGCCTCCCAGTACTTAAAGGGGGCTTATAAGAAAAATGGGGACAGAGTTTTTAGCAAGACCTATTGTGATTGAACAAGAGGGTTTTTTATGGTTTAAAGCTAAAAGAGGTCAGATTCAAACTAGGTGTTGGGAAGAAACTTTAATGATGAGGATGATTAGGCAATGGAACACATTCCACAGAGAGGTTGTAGCACCCTATCACTGGAAGGGATCAGAGTCAGGTTACATGGTGCTTTGAGAAACCTGATCTAGTTGAAGATGTCCCTGCTTATTGCAGGTGGGTGGGATTAGATGACCCTTGAAGGTCCTTTCCAACTCAAACTATTCAATGATTCCATGAAATAAATCAATTCCAAGGCAAAAAAAAAATCCCACTATCTTTGCTATGCCACTTTTTCACCACTGCTGAGTCTCGGAGTGGCCATGTTCAGGAAAGTTTGTTGAAAGAGGAATCACTGCCCTGCCTAAGGAAAGAAGTTGCAGTTAAATGGAGCTGGAGAAAAGACATGAACATAGCTGAGGATTAGTGGGTAGAGGAGAACAGTGTAAGTGTTCCCAGGATTGCCTGGAATCTTGATTGCCGGTGAATAAATCTCAACAGAGCTAACAGTTGCAGGGAAGCTCAGAGAGTTGGTCTAAGGTATGAAATGAGGCATAAAAAAGGAAGTTGTCCAAATTGTCATCTCTGTGCTGCTTTCTTATCACCAATTCTGACACAAATATCATCGAGGAAAGATTTATGGTGTGCATTCATTTTAGTTATTTGGATAATTGGATGCTAAACATACACAAAGCTCATCTTTCAGATATTTAAAGTCCTTCCAAATCAGGTAGTAGCTCTTTTGGAGCTTTCAGTAGCCTGCCCAAACATGCAATTCTCCTCCTTCAGTGGTGGATATCAAATACTTTAGCCTCAGTCCACAGTTGAACTGCTCCTGGGAAAACTACGTGTTCATTTAATTTCTTTGAGGTGGTTTATTAAGGTTTATATGTTCAGGCTTAAAGTGAAGATCAAAGTTATATCCCCATCATAAAACTTATTAGCATCTTCTACAAACAGACAGTTGGTTTGGTCACAACCTGTCCAGCCCAGATTACAATCAGCCGCACAATCAGCAGTAGTTTCCCTGCCCTTGCTGTCCCAGATCAGCATCATTTTGGTCTGGACAGAGCCTTGAATTATGCTGAGCTTTCTGTCACTCAGGGATGCAAATACCTGCCCTCAGGAAGCATAAGCCCATCCACATGAGGGGGTGCTGCCCTGCGTGAGGGGAAACAACATCATGGCAAGCTATGTAATGCACAGACTGAAGCAAATCTTGTGATGATAGCAGAAGGGAATGGGTCAAGATAAAGAACAAGACCTTGTTAACAAGGCTAATAAATGAGATCACACCATGTTGTCCTGGGGAACAAGCAAGGGGAATGGCAGAGAGAGCCCATATGGACGAGACAGTTGATCTGAGTGGAATAAAGAACTGCACTACTGGTGAGCATCTGAAAAGGTCAGCAGAAAGGCTTGGTCTCATTGTACCTTTGAGAAGAACACGACTTTAAGAGCTCAGTCCAAAGAGATGCTGTACTCTGGATCCAACCTTTCATGTCATCCTTCCCTGCGTGTTTCCCCTTGCAATTAAACTGCAGAGGGCTTTTTACTAACTCAGCATTGTTTGACCAGCACAGGAGAGCTGGAGCTCAGCAGTTCCCTTTGTCCTGTGGTGCTCATGTAGGTACACCCACTCCAAGGGGAGCATTTTAGAAATGCAGCAGGTAACAAATGACCTTGTATTATCATCCAATCAGCTCTAAGACAAACAAGGATCCCAGGGCAGATGTCTTGTCTAAAACGAAGCTCCTTGGATCAGGCAGTTATATTGTCTCCATGGGAAAGTCATGATTGCTTTGACAAAATACGGATTCAGAGAAGAGAGGGAAAATAATCACCCTTCTCTCATTATCCGTCATATTTCTTTCATCTTTTTCCCCATTAGCTTACTGAATCATTTCAAATGTGCCCTTGTTTCTTTGCCCCTGGCTCTTCCTTTTCTGTCTCCAAATCATCTTTCAGGTATTTAAAAGCTTTTCCTCCTCCTCTCTTATTTTATCATCAATTAGATTTTTTTTCTCTGAGAAATCTAAGTGCAAGAGTCCCAGCAGGAGACATCTGGCACAGCTTTATTGGTGGTACTGGACCTCTGCCGATTTCTTCCAGACAAGGAACTGGCTCAGAGATTTTAGAAGTGCCTGCATTGCTGATGTTGTCACTTTACAGGGCCCTTGCTGTGCAAACTGATATCTTCAGATGCTAGTTCATGCAGAAGGTACTGACAATCCAAAGAGGCAAGGCAGGAAGGTGACAAAGCTGTAGGTGTCTGCATGCAGGTTTCTGGTCCAGTAGAATCAGGAGATAGAACTTCCTAGATCTCACTCTACTGATTTTCAGCCTTCCTCAAAATGCCTCATGGTGCCTGCAAGGGGTTTGCTTTCTGCCTTCAGCTGCAAACTGGAGTTCAGTCCCACCACACTTGTTGCTCTGCACTGGGTGAAAACTCTTGACCCACATATTAATCATGAGAATCAACACATGAAGTCATAGTCAGAAGCAAGTGAGTTATCTACAAGGAGCAATGCAAATTTATGGAATAAATTCTCTCCACTTTTCTGTTTGCTCTTTGTCCTCCACTGTCTCCTCATAGTCCCCTAGAAGATGGGATTTCTCTCAAATGTATTCATTTTGAAGATTTCTTTCCTTGGAGATCAGCTAGAGAAATATCTTTGGAATATGCACAATTTGTTATTCATAAGTCACGCTCTGTTGCTTAGTCATATCCCTGCTTCTCTATTCCCAGCTGGAAACATTGTATAACATCTGTGCTCTGCATAAGGGCGATACAGGGACAGGCTTCACATGTACATGTACATCTGTACATATACACATATGTATGTGTGTGTATTATCAATTATTCATAGAGATAAATCAGTCTTAATCACATAATTCCTTCTTCCAGCACTAAGTTTCTCAAATCTGTGGGGACACTATTGCAGACTGAAAGATTTGGGAATGTGAACCTGCACAAGGTAGTCCAAACCACTATGGCATTATTTTTGTTCTCCTGGCAGAATAAACAAAGCAAATGCATCTACTGGGTCCGGTGTTGAGAATCAGCATGTGGTGCAAGAAACATCTAACTCCTGCCTTGCAACAGTCTTGTGGCCTCCTGTTCACTCCACAGCCCCACCAGGGCACCCCAAGGACTTCTGCTACCCATCTCAACAGACTAGAGTCAAATGAGACTAAAAGTGTAGCTTGAAGTTACTGCAATTTTGAGGGAGCCGTGGCAGCTACATGAACAGAACAAATAGAGAGAGGCAGAAAGTATACAGCACCTGGCTACAGCTCACAGACCAAATTGTAAAATTACTTTCCTTTTTAAAATAAAAGAAACATTACTGCCAACATGTCCTTATATGTCAGCCATGTCCAGGCCACATCGCTCACCCAGATAATTAAGTCGGAGCACAGTTCATTAAGAAGGTAGAATTGCTTCCTTTTCTATGGCTGAGACAGCCATAGAACCCAGGTGAGAACACCACAATTTCCCATGCACAAGGGGAAAAGTAAAAACACATGAAAAAAGAAACTAAGAATAGAAATAAATAAGCCGGAAAGTAGGGCTTCTGCCTTGTAAGTCAGATTGAATGGCTTTTACCATGCCTGCTTGCGTACATGCTGTAACACAGTGCCCCCTACAATTCAGCACATATTTATTTCAGAATTAGCTGTGTGCAAGTGACACCAAAGCAAGCCCATCATTTTCCAGAACACCTGGTTTCTCCCCCCAGGTTTCAGATCCAAAAGCTGAGATCTAACAAGTTTTTCATGGTGTGATTGCAGACTTGTAAATTGGAGGCAGCCAATTTCATTTTGCTCACAAGCTTTAAGAAATGTAAATCTGGGTCTCTGAAATATTCTAATTACTTCTCCCCTGATGGATCCTTGTGGCTTGAATAACACTAAAATTGCATGACATTCCACCCTCAGAAAATACATAATTCATATCTGCAATCCAGCATCTGTATAAGCTCTCTTCAACTTCAGGGAGAGCATTAATTTCAGAATGAGGGAATCCCTTATTTCTTTGTAGGGGTAAAAATGTAAATTTCCGTATCAACTGCAATTTCCATGTTATTCATCCACAAGGAAGAAAAGACTGTGCTGGTGGTATGTGCTGCACCAACCTGGTGGTTCATGCATTGAAATATGTTCTGCTTGATCAATGTCATGTTGGCACCTCAGACTGATTGTGTCACCTTTGTTGTCACCAAAATTGACACGGTGGCACTGAGACAGGTGACTGCAGCAGGGAGGCAGCTCACTAGGTGTCTGCTGAGTGAGTGACTTGGGTGCCAGAACAGCAATGGCATTTTACATTGGTTGATGGAGAATAAGAGGACATTCCCAGTTGCCACACTTTGATCCATACAAATGAAGAGATGTTTCTCAATTGCTTTGGTTTCAATTAACAACCAGCTTCCAGGTTAGAAGCAGAGATAACTCTGGGGCCTGCACCAGAGACTGAATTTTCTGGCAGACAAAAATGTGGAGTTTTCCGTAAATGAACAAAAGGAACCTTGGAATTAGGCAGAATGCTCTAGTAACGGGTGTGAAGTTTGCATGAGATGGAGACGTGATAAAAATGTATTTGTTCATATCACTTCTGTGCAGCATCCTTACTTCAACTGTGTATTTATTGTGTTCCTTTGAAATGTAGCTGCTTTGTAAGTATAATTAAGAGCGGGTGCCCTGCACTTTGCAAACATGGGGATGCTGCCATGGCAACAGCAGAGAAATGCAGGGAAGCAGCTCTCTCTGATTAATGTAATTACATAGCAAGCATGTATAATGCCTTTAACTACAGTTTACTTTTCCATGAAGGAGGCATATAATGGATATTATAAGTTCTATGTGTGCATTCCAGAAAGGCTCTTTGCATGTGTTGCAAGTTCATCACTTTTAGCAGATTGTGCATATCATGAGGGACCTACCATTGCATGGCAATTAGGAAGGTAGTGAGGGATCAGGGATTTTAACTCCTCTTGGGCTCAAAGTGAGGTTGTTCTCTGCTTGGTTTATTTCTGTTACATTTCAGGGTTATATTTCAAAGTCAGGCTTTGTAGATACAGTTGATTTTACTGCTTTAGGGTTAGAAGATTCAAGTTCTTATATATGTGTCCAACTTTATTGAAGTTTAGAGTCCTGCTCAGGTTAAAAGAGAATTTTCAGGTAAGTGAAATTCCCCGTATACCTAACTATACAGTGATGTCAAGCCTCAGGAAAACTGGTGTGCACAGGCAGCTCCACTGAGTAACTAATTGCCACAAGCATTAATCCTGCTCCTGCATTCCTCAAACATTAACCCTTGATGCCCTCTTCTTTCTTGGGAAGCATTTTCTCCATGGAGGGAACAAAGGGATGAAACCTGAGTGCCCCGGGAAGTTACTCAGTAAAGCAGGTGGTGACCAGCCATCTGCCTCCCTGTGTTTAAATGGCTGGTTTGGTACCATTTCAGACAGCTCAGTCAGAAGCCTTCAATAAGGGAATGTAAAGGGATTTTATGGGAAGGGAAAGCATAATTTTTCCTTCCAGGGCACTCCTTGGACCTGAAAATACATGTGACATAGTGGGGATTGTGGGAAGCTACACAAAACATAGCTAACACTATAGGAAAAATGGAACAAATCTTTATGACCAAGGATCCTTTCAAGAGGCCGAGAGGCAGAAAAGCTTGGCATGGCTCTTGCCAGTTATGTCTGTCTCACAAGAGATAAGAGTGCCCTCTTGGAACCTGAGATCATCAGGATGGTGCTACTGCCACTGTGAAACTCTGCATATGTATTACAGCATGAATTTTTTGGAAACCAAGAAGCAGCTTACAAATCATAGGTAATATTTTCACAGATATAAAGAGAGAGCAAAATGGAAATCTTGGGACTCAGAGAACAAACTTCTGTGGACTGAAAAAGTTATATCAGGTTGAGGTGCAGCAGCCCAGGGAGGTGTTCCCCCAGGAGTTGTATCATCTATTACAAAAGGCCTGTGCATTTACAATATCAGTTCTGTCTGTTAGCACCAAGGCATTGAAAATTACTTTTTTGTGGTAACTACATGTGCTTTTGCTTTAAGTATTGTCATTTAAAAGCCTGTCAATACAAATTTTTTTTATTACATTCTTAGGCTGCCTTTACTAAAACTAGACAGCCAGATCCTTTGCAGGCATGATTCAAAAGCAATCAGTGCATTTGTGGTGACTTCCACTAGCTGAAGATTTTATTCTGGGTGTTCTTCTGAAAACAGAGGTACCAGATTTGGGCTAATCTGTAGCTGATCTGTACTGGGTATAGGATGAATGGGAGGCAAAAAGCACTGTGGGACACGCTCCACAGCTAATCACTTTGATCATCTGCACACATTTCTCAGCACAGAAATTCATATTAGAAGCTGGCTCTGGGGTGCATTACAAACATCTCAAGGTCCTGTCCCCTCCCAGCTCCTTGCCTGATTCTTCTTTGACCATAGGTATTGCCATTTGTGTAAGTCTTCCCACACCACTCTTTAATCAGGCAAGCCTGGCACTTTGTTTCGTGGGAGGAGTGGTCGATACTCCAGAGGGCTGTGCAGCTTTTCAGAAGGACCTCCACAGGTTGGAGAGATGGGCAGAGATGAACTGTCTGAAATTCAACAAAGGCAAATGCAGAGTCCTGCACCTGAGGAAGAATAACCCCAGGCACCAGCACAGGCTGGGAGCTGATCTGCTGGAAAGCAGCTCTGTGAAGAAGGACCTGGGGGTCCTTCGGGGTAACAAGCTGTCCATGAGCCAGCAGTGGTGCCCTTGTGGCCAAGAAGGACAATGGTATCCTGGGGTGCACCAGGAAGAGCGGTGCCAGCAGGTCAAGGGTGATCCTGCCCCTCCACTCAGCCCTGTGAGGCCACATCTGGAGTGCTGTGTCCAGTTCTGGGCTCCTCAGTACAGGCATGGAGCTCCTGGAGTGAGTCCAGTGAAGGGTTATGAAGATGATTTGCAAACTGGAGCATCTCTTTTATGAGGAAAGGCTGAGGAAGTTGGGCCTTTTCAGCCTCAAAAAGAGACAGATGAGAGGGGACCTCATCTATGTCTATAAGTATCTGAAGGAAGAGTGTCAAGAGGATGGAGCCAGGATCTTCTTGGTGATGCCAAGCAGTAGGACAAAAGGTAGTGGGCGGAAACTGATGCACAGAAGTTTCACCCGAATATGAGGAAGGAATTCTTTACTGTGTGGGTGACAGTGCATTGGAACAGATTGCCCGGTGAGGTTGTGAAGTCTGCCCTGGAGATGCTCAAAAAACATTTGACACAATCCTGAGTAAAATGCTACAGGAGTTCCTGCTAGAGTGGGGAGGTTGGACTAGACGATATTCAGTGGCCCCTTCTGACCTTACCCATTCTGTGATTCTGGGTTGTGAAGATTGATATGAGTTCACTGACTTTGCCAAGACAGAGAATTTGTTGGAAAACTAAGTTTTGACAGCATGTTTTTCTGGATGAATGTGTGTTGGTTTTGCTTGGTTTCATGCAGTTCTTTTGTTTTTGTTTGTTTGGGTTTTTTTTATTTTTTTAATGTTGAAGATCTTCACTAATCGAATTTGAAAAAAATATTTCATGTTTTCATTTTAAATTGTGATTAAATTCTCTTGAAATAATTTTTTCTTACTTTGTCTCACACTGGAGGAAGAGAGAACAAAAGTAAATTAAAAGCAAAAAGTCAACTTACATCTAGTTATTTCAATTAGACTAAAATTAGAAAATTAAGTATTAAAAATGGCTCTGAAACTTTAATCCATTTTAAAAGAAATGGAAACCTTTAAACTAAAACTTATTTGCATAACAAGCTTGCCTTTTATTACTGCTGCTATTTACCTGCGCATTTTCCACTTGTTCATTATAATCTCTCTTAAATGGACAGTTCAGTGTAGCCTCCCATTAAGAACCCTTTTATATGTACAAATCTGTCGACAAAACCCAAGAACCGATCAGGAATTTACTTCTGTGAAAGCTCAGCAGTGTTCTTAATTGCTGAGTACTAGAGCTTCTAATGTCTGGGAGCAGAAGGACTTTCCTGAAAATTGAAGAGAATGCTGACTTGTGAGCTTGCATGTCTCAGAATGACTCAGAGCCAGACTCCTGACTAAGAGAATTTCATTGTTCATTCCACAGAATATTGTTAAATTACAAATTAGCAAAAGCACTATTCTGTACTCTCAGGCTGACATACGAATATGCATTATTCATTGCATTCTCATTATTTCCTTTTCCTTCATAAACCAGGAAATGAAAGACTAAGGAATTCAGCAAGAGGTGAGCTTAAACTATCGTTGCAATCAGTTTTAGCCATATGTTCATTTTTATGTATTTAACCCCCACTGTTCCTCTTTTCATTCTCCCTTTTTCCACTCTGTATTATCATCTGTTTCATCTATGTCTACAGCCCAAACCAGCCCAAACACACTTTGTGAAGCACAGACTATTTTTAACTTGCTTGTTTTTCAGTGGAGTGTTTAGAGCAATGGAAGACTAAACTCTTACTGCGGCCTCCAGTTATTACAGTAATACAATTTTGAAGAATACCTGAATCTCTTTTATCAAGAATTGTCATCACTCTCTTTCAGTCCTGAATCAGATTTTAACACTTAGAGACAACATTATATGGTTTTGTCTTTTTTGTTGTTGTTGTTTAAAGAGTTTATATTGCAGCTTTCTGATTTTTGACTTTTGCATGCACATGAACAATAATCCGTTGGAGTTCTCCCCCTTTTACTCCTTCTAGTAAAGGAGTTCTCCAGTTATTAATCTTCTGCATCACAGGAACTTTCTTAATTTTCGTTTTGCATCTCATAGTAACTGAATAGTGAAACAAGTGTAAGGCAAGTATAAGAAACTAGATTTTGAAAGAGGTTTTTTAAAGTGATACTTTCTTGCCTTCTCAAAAGCCCCAAAGGAATAAGTGACTGAACATGCAACAAATACCTACAATTTACCTGGCAATACAGACCAGGTAATTGGGATCAGGGCTATATGACAGCATGTATTTTGCTTTGAAGGCTATACACACAGTTAATATTCTTCATGACATACTGTGGAAAGTGTTTGAGTGCAAACTCCAAGTCAACAAAAATTAAAAGCAAGTTATGCTTTTTCGTCTTTGGATATCATCTTTAATAAGGTTTGTTTGCCTACTGAACTAATAGTTGAGCTCAAAACTACACAGTAAAATTATAAATTCTCTCTCCAAGGGTTGCTTTTACAACTCAATTTGTAGCAGCTCTGAAAATGAAGAGTTAAACTTCTGAAAAACCTCTCAGAGATTAAATTTAAAGACCCCACACAATTAAACAAGACCAAAATAGACACCATACATTGATGATTGGCTCACATACACTGGAACTGGTCAAAGAAGACAACCTTTGACTTGCAAACAGGTTTTCTCTACCAGTCAAAGGAAAAAGGAGTAGGTCATGTTTAAATTGCTGGGCTTCAGTGCCACAGTGTTCTCTGAACACACCATCCTGGGGGACACCGGTGTGTAAAGGGCAGACTGGAGTGGAGCAAACACCTTTCAACTTAGGATGTATCCAGGATGCAATCAGCACTGAGGTTCACAAGTCTAAAAAGTGACTATGAGAATTTTTACCGTAGGATGATATCTTACCCATAAAAATAAAACTCTTGGTCATATGATTGGCTTGGCTGAAAAGCAACATCTTGCAGATTGTTATACCTTCTGAGCATCAGCAAAATTCTGAGGCTGATGTATGGAAACCAATAGCATAGTCACCACTGATTTCAGTGGCAAAAGCTGAACTTCAGACCTTTACCCTCTTTTTTTACTACTTTTTTGAATATTTCCACTGACAAAATCTGTAAAATTTCAAGGATGTCATGAACTCATAAAATGTCTGTATGGTTTAATCTACTAGATCAGTGGATTTCATTGTACAAATAGGATAAGAAACTTCAATTTATTTCACATATCAATAAAGATATATTAACTTTGTCTTCATGACTTTCAATGCAAAGTAACACATGCTCACATTCTCAGATTTCCTTGCTGGTTCTTGATCACTTGTTTTCCAAACATTCATGTGTTAAAAATTACATTACCTGTGCATTGTTGACACGAAATTACTAGACAAAAGCACAATATTTCAGTGTATAAGGGAAGCCTTCTAGCATGCTTCACTGGGAAGAATAAACACCAGCCCTTCTTGAAATCCATCTGTATCCTGTATTCAACATCTTCAGCATATTCTTAATCAGAAAATAGCAGTCATATGGAGGATAACTTTCCTCCATGAAGCAAATGAACTGTTGATTAAAGAGGTTAATGTTGGTGAGTAGGCTGCAAGAACTGCCTGATTTATTAAACTGAAACAAATGACCTCATGAGCATGTCACTGAAAAGATGTGTTCATGTGAAGACTTAGATTTGCATGAATTTATTTTCTGATTGGAATTGATTAGCCAAAGTGAATTAGTTTGGGGGCACTTGTTTGCATCTGTTCACTTCAAATATTTATTTATTTTCTAATTAAGAAAAGGAAATCCTTTAATTAGTAATTTTATAAACAACAAGATATCTTTTCTTTTTCAAATACTTCACATCCATAAATCTGAGTTTCATGTCAGTGGCACAGATGAGGCTGGGGAAGGATGGGTCCCAGGAGACTATTTTTCCTGTGAACTTTCTCAGCTTGCCCTTGGCCCAACCCTTGATGCCTGATAGGGCTCTGTAGTGAAGGACAGGAAATTAGGGTAATGTTAAATTGCAGAATGCCGTGTCATGTGGAGGCACCTGGGCTAACACCATGTGAGTATCTAGAATTCAGGCTAACACTCCAATACTCTGTAGAAGAGCATATTCTGTGGACACAGCCTGGAAGCACAGGTAGGTATAAGCATGTTTAGGTATCTGCTAAGGTAAAACCTAACACGATATATCTGCACAAGGTGTTGGGAGGGGAAATATTTGGGACAGCTTCCCTGACTGAGTGCAGGGGTATCCCATGCCATGTGATGTCATGCTCAGCATATGAGCTGGGAGAAGAAGAAAGGGGGATGTTCAAAATTATGGCATTTGTCTTCACAAGTAACAGTCACATGACAGAGCCCAGTTTTCCTGGAAATGGCTGAACACTTGCCCGCCCATGGGAAGTGGTGCATGAATTTCCTGTTCCAGTTTCCTTGTGTGTGCAGCTTTTGCTTTATCTGTTAAACTGTCTTTATCTCAATCCATGAGTTTTCTCACTTTTACACCTCCTATTTTCTTCCCCATCTTGCTGAAAGGGTGAGTGAGTGTCTGTGTGGGTTAACCCCAGTGGCTTAGTTGCCAGCTGAGGTTAAACCACAAGAGTTGGAAAAACCTATTTGTACTGTAACTTCCAAGAGGCAGAGCGTTTTGGAAGTGCTGCCCAGCAAACATAGGGTGTGGCTGTCCAGAGCAAAGAGAGGTTTGTGTGCTGAGCACTGGCTGATGTTGGTATTCAGGGCACTGTCCCTCTGAGCTCCACCCTTTGTGCTCGACTTCACTCCTGTAAATTGAAAAAGCTCTGTAGCACCAGGTCAGCTATGGTAAAGTTTTGCATCTCATTGGAGCTATGTGTAATTTCGGATTTTTTTTTCACTTTTTCTCTAAATGCTCCCATTTTATTTGGAATGCCAAAGATAGTTGTTGGAGTGGATTTATCTAACTTCCTGTCAAATCAGTGTTTATTCACAGAAATGTCTTTTGTTGGTGTGTCACAGAAAGTTACATAGCATAGTTCACTGTGGAAATTTAGCTAATCTGATTTAGCATGAAATGCTCGCCAAATTTGCAAGCCCTGGGACTTCTTGTTAGACAGTGGGTTTCAAGACCTTGTTTTACTTTTGGGGGGCTTAGACTGTTAACGAGATAAAGAGTTTGTCTTCTGAATTCTGCCTATTGCCTACCATGGAAAAAATCGAAGGGGATTAATGTCTATTTATTCAGAAACATCCAAAGCTAAAATTCAGTTAGGAAATGGACTTCAGGGATGATGTGGATGACAGTTTCTGGAACTTAACTCTGATATCAGTAAATATGTGCCAATGAAGTCAGCCTATTTCCTTTGCTCAAAACAGAAAATCAATAAAAGGTTTTTCCTATTTCCTCAATAGAGGAAAGAAGAAGTTAAATTAGGGCATACTACCAGCAGCATGAAGAAAGGGGATTCCTTATTTTGATTTTACACTTATTTAATAGTTGTGTTGAGTGGCAGATGTGAGACAAATAGAAGAAAGTAACTGCATACCAAAATAAATAAAAGGTGTTAGAGTAGCATATTTATGCATGTGCACTAAGCTTTGACCCTTTGTTCTGACAGTCAGAATTTAGCAAAACCTCCAGTGTGTTTTTAAGTGGAAATATAAAATAGGTGGTTTGGTAACAAAATCCTTCAATCTGACATCTGTTATAATAGGTGGAAACTGGAGATACCTGCATGCAATTATAACTGATACTCCACTTGCCCCAACTTAATGAGAAATTATTAATCAGTTTTGTATATATTAGATTCTTCTGGGTGGATGTGTAAGAAAGCTGGAGCCTGGCACATGAGAACCTTTCAGTGCTTTCCTGGACTGCCTTTATTCAGAAACGAGAGTGTTACAGCTTACTGAACTGCTTAAACTGAAAGCGTGTTTATCTTATGAATTATTTGTTTCACAGTGGCAGTTAAAGGATTACGTGACTATCTGAGTCTCACTTGTGGCAGGAATGGAACAGAGACTTAAAGGAAGATGGTTCATGTCTTGAAGAGCTGTTACAATAAATTCAGATGACAGGGCCCAGAGAGTGTGGAGAGAGGGAGGAATAGCATCCCAGCAACATGGCATGTTTCAGTCTCCCTAAGAGCCCCTCAGCAGCTGAGCCAGAGAAGCACCACACCATGTTTGGCCCTTGGTCTGGAACTCTGTGTGCCAAGATTAAACCTTTTCCACAAAATGCCCTAATGGTGCTACCTGCCTGCTGTCGAGAGGACTGGAGAATACCCTGGGATGGTACCCAAAAGCAACTGCAGCTTAGTTGTCATTGTACCTAAGTCTGTGCTTATAAATGTACATATACTTTTAATTATAAATCAGGGAGCTGGCAAAACTTTACATGGCTTTTAGAGATTTAATAATATCACACTGATTAATTTAAATTCAACAAAATGGAGCGATGTTTGGTCCTTTTTCAAACAGTGGGAATTTTGTGACTGATTATCATGGAACTCAGGTTTCATCTTTTCAGGTTTTGCAAAATGGGAGAAGGATGTCCTGCTGCCTTTGCCACACAAGAATGTTATATTTGTATATGAAATGTTCAATTACCTGGCCAGTAAAAAAAGCTGAGTGTTCACGTGTTTGGTTAAATCAAAACTACTTTCAAGAAATTCTGTCCGTTATTGAAAATTGGAATTCTTTTCTACAGGTATGCAGTCCCTAGTCATCTAGTCTATCATCTTTTTATTTGTTTTCTTTAAAAGTTGCAGCTAATAGTTAGTGAATATGAAAAATCCATCTGGTCACAGTCTTGAATTTTATTAGAGCATAAAAGTAGGCTTAACAGCAATCACACATTTTGCTTTTAACTTTGGTATCCGAGTGTGCCTCATGCTTCTTAAATTGATTTTTTCATCTACTTATGATCCTATCTTCATATTTCTGACTTTGTAGCTACTTTGGTCATTTGTTCTGTCAAACTTCATTCTTCTGTTTATGCCAACCCTGGTCTCAGCAAAGCAGAATTTCTGATCATCTGTGAGTCAATCTCAACTCTAGGTACTCTCACAGAGCTCTGTGTCAGTGGGTGTTTTCCAGAGATATATGGAAGAGCTGGGCCTTCAAATTTTGGGCTGATCTCTTTTGACTATATTTGCCTGTAATTAGGGTCATATGATGTGATTGACTTTAAGGGACACTGCCTTGAGTGTCCTTCGGGAGAACTCTTATACTAACAGGCAATTCTACTTTTAACCATCCGTATTTCTCTCCTGACAAAAGTTTTTAATAAAGTCACTTATCTTTTCTGTCTCAGTAACAGACAAAATAAATTTTATCTTTCTACTCTTCTGGTTGCCTTCTTTCTCACTCCTCTTAATGTCAAGAGGACTTTTAAGAGGAAGGAAAAAGGAAAAAAAACCCCAAGAAACAACAAAAGAAAACCTGGACTCAGTAATGGAGAAACATTTAATGGTTCAACTAACAGAAGGAAGTCTCAGTGGAAGAGAAAAATGTGGGTTGATATTAACATAATCATGGCTGTCAAAAGTGCACTTCTGGAAAATGAAAAATCTTCTTATGTGCAAAGGTTGATAAAATAAAAATAAATTATCCTTGCACCAAAACATTTCTTTCAATCTTTTATTTCCTTGCTTTTGCCTTTGATGTTGTCTGTATTTTAATAGTAATTTGCCTAGGGTTTTGGTTTATTTCCTGGGTTCAGTGCAAATCCTGTTGGGCACGCTTAAAGAATATCACCATTCTGCAGCCAGTTGTATCTGATCCAGAGCCTGAAATGGTTATTCATGCCTTTGTTACCTCAAGATTAGACTACTTAAACTCCTTGCTGGTTGGTTTCCCTGATAATGCCTTCTATGAACTCCTGCTGTTACAAAATATGTCTGTTGAAGTGATCCACTGACTGCAAAGTCACCGCAGGAACTATTGATTAACTGCTCCATTTATTAAATTTAGATTATTCCATGAACCTGCAAAAAGCATGAATTGCCTCAGCATACCATGTCCCTAAAAATTTGAATTTGTCAGTAGAGGGGTTTTGCCTGCTTCAGCAATACCTTCATCTAAGAATTGTCTCTGTGGTCTTCAGTGGGACACTACAGACTAAGGTCAGCAATAAGAAATATGGTAGATCTGGCCTATAATGAGGTAAATCTGTCAGATGTCACAGAGTTAGCTTTCATGAGTTACATAAAGCATTAATTTTAATAGTGTTTTATACTCACTCCAGCTGTTGCAGGTGGCCTTTAACTACTTGCTACAATACAACAGAATGAATTCTTACTTTCAGCATTCAGTGTAGATTTCATTAGCACCTTTACTAACACAAAATGGAACAAACCAGCACAGATTTTAACATAGATGCTTTTCTAATTTACAAACCACATACATAAGAATCTGTAAAAAAACCCTTAAATTCATAGAGCTTCTAGCTCTGCATCCATGTGTGTGTGCTCATGAGAAACAGAGAAGCAGAGGAAGAAAGAAGTGCAAGGGAGGCAAGCACTGAGACATAGACTCAGAACTACAGATTGAACACTTAAGTGTCATCCAGGCTTAAGCCTGTTGGAAATACAAATCTACATTCTGACCTGAACAAATGCCTAGTGAATTGGATGTTGTAGATATGATGAGAGGGGGAAAAAAATCCCAATGTCAACTTTTATTTAACATCTTCTGTTATGGTTACAGGACATTCTGACACTGTCTCACTTGAAACTGCTTACCCTCAACCATATCACAGCATCCATTCTCGCCCTGACCTACTGCACTGGCAGCTCCATCTTTCATGGGCTGAAATCTGCTCTCTCTACTCACTGTATGAGCATCTGCAAGTTGCCCCTGATCTGTTATCCAAGCATGAAACTGCACGAATAACCTATTTTTTTAAGGCACAACATACAAAAGGAGCATAAAACTTTCAGATAAGTCTTTTGGACAGTGCCTGTGGAACCATGCTTTCCCAGTTTACCATAATCAGAGAGATCCTCTCTTAACACAGAAAGAATAGTGGGAAAGCATCCCTTGTAGCAAAAATTAGCAATGCCATCCTATATGCTCATTAAGTGCTTTTAAATTGTGTATCAAGCTGTGTTGCATTGATTGCGTAAATGAAGGTAAAATCAAACCCATTTTAAACTTTTACATCTTTAGAATTTACTTGTATAGTATTGCCAGGGTATAAATGCTTTCATGTGATGTGCTTCATGCACATGTATGAAAAATTAAAGAAGGCTGAATAATTTCATTGAAACCACACAGTCCACTACTCTCTCCATAGTGAATGCAGCAGAGCAAAAGTCTGAATGAGTAACAGAGATTTATAATGTGCCCTGGAGGTCAAAACTCTCCAGCTTTGACAGAACAATGAAGGGATCAAATTCCAGTGGAAGTTGGCCTCCCCTGAGCTCTTCTGGCCTCTGGTCTCCCTGGCCATACAATGCAAGGGATTATTCACAAAAATACCTCAGTCATTCTCAAGGGGTTTTTTGTGGTTTACAGAGAAAAAAGCCCAGAACCCAACCATGTGGGAGTACACTTGCTAAATCAACACTTCCATTTCACTCAAAACCAGGTGGGCAGCAAAAGTCCGAAAAGCAATCATTATTCTCTCCATTATTGTGTCAAATTATTAAAAAATAAAAAAGAAAAGAGAAAGAAAGACGAGCAAACAGGCAGCTGGACTTTCTGTAAAGGGTGCATTTAAATGTCAGCAATGACTCTCAGGAAAAGTGGTGAATTAGGATGTCATAAATGACTGTGCTGAGGACGTACTGCTGAAGATGGGATATGGGTCTGATTGTAAAAGCATCTTCTAGCTGACAGTGCCAAGTGCGACTTGTGATGAGTGGAAGGTCTGCAGATCCAAAACTAGATCCGGACTGGGCAACTTCTTGGACAGATGTTTGTTATTCCATTTATTCTTGACATGTTATTTCTATCATGAATGAAATATATCTTAGCACGTGTTCTTGTCACATATCTATCCTCCTGCCAAGGTATAATGTTACAATACAAAAAAATTGCAAAAATAGAAGTACCAGGAATTACAAATTTAAGAAGTTCTCACTTGAGATCTAACTTTAACTAGGAAAAGAGGTAACAGAGAGATTATCTTTTCTGTGCATCTGTAAAATAGGATACTAGTACCAGCATCTTTACAGTAGTTTGGATCAAGCTTCTTTTTTTACCTCCTTTAAGAAAGGCCTTAAGTTACTGTGGCAAAAAGCAATGGCTGAGTGACCTCATCCATTCCAGTTAAGACAATAAAATCTCATTTCTCAGTCAGCAATGTCAAAAGGCTGACTGAAAAAAAAAGCATTTTATACTTACCCTTTCACATCATCTGCAAGGGTTGTGTTTGAAGTTATCCAGGCTAACAGAAGCCAGCTGAAGTTCTTCAAATCGTTTTGTTAGTAATCCAATGTTGAAGGTGGAGAGATTAATTTAGTAAGAAAAAAAGGCAATTGATGCGGCCCAAACCCATGCCGAACATAAACATAAGAAGTGTGACCTCAAATAGACAAAAATTAGTGTTTGGTAAGCAAGGTCTTATCAGGAAACAAAGTCAGGAGTCAAAAATCTTGTCCAAATACTGTTCCTGTGACTTGTCAAAAAAAAAAAAAAGAACCACACAAAAAAAACCCAAATAAAAACCCCCTAACTCTGCCTTAGTGTTTAGTAATATCTGATCCTATAGAAGTATGCATAGCATTTAAACAGTAGCATCATGACCACTCATGAGGATTTGATATTTCATCCTTGGTCAACTACATCATACTTGTGTAAATTAACACAGAGGAGATTACATTCTGAAGCTATTGACAGTGTATTAGGCAGTTAAGCTGATTCATTTTGTCTTGTTCAGAAACCAGAGCAATATGCCTTATTTCCTGTCTAAGAAAGTCAGCAGAGAGGACTGTGTCATCCACACATTCTGGATTCCCAAGAAAAATAGCCATTCTCAAGCTAATGTCATCTGCAAATATATCTTTCCCCCTTAGCAATCAACCAAAAAGGATAGTGTTGAAAAAATAGTAATGTGGTGCACTGTGGCTGCAGAAACAAGAGGAAACCATGCTGTGAGCCCTCCTTCAACTCAAATAAAACTTCCTGTCCCACTGAAGAGTTTTCTGGCAGTACCAGCCTTCCTGGGATATTGGCAGTCACTGGGGGCAGCCAGCACTTGGTGAGTGCACTGCATGAAAGGACTGAGGGAAGACAATGCAAAGTATTGTGCATGGCCTATTAATTCTTGCCAATCTCCTCAAATAAAAGTTAACTCAAGGCAGAGGTCTGGCTGACAGCTGAACATGAGTCAAAAGCCTCACTAGGCATCTTGGACTTTGTCACGGACTGTGCTATAAATTCACTGAGAGAAACTTGCTCTTCTCTAGCAACATCTTTGGGATTTTTGTACATAGTACGACTTCTTTCCTGCTTACTTAAAATCTGGTGTCTGGCTTAGATTGAGAGTCGCTAAATTTATCTGAAACTTAAGACATTTAGTTCTCCTATGCATTTACTGTATAGGTAGAGATTTTGGAAACATGAGTATTTCTAGATTTTAATTTGACCTGTATTTTTATTTAATATACGCACAAATCTAACGAGATGAAACGGAGTTTGAAAATTGCATTTAAAGTAAAACATTTATTTGAGGGCTGTTTAGGGTACCTTGAAAGTATCTCTTTGGCTGGCATGCAGCCCACATGCACTGACACTAAGAATAAAAAAACAGAGAGAAGAGTCAGCTATTGCTTTACATCTCCTAAGGGGGAAACAATTAAAAAGTAAGCACGTAGATCAAGGAGGGTATTTAAAAACATTTAGGTATTGACTAAGTAAAATGCAATACTAAATTTATGGAGAAAGAATGTTTTTAAGATGAGCATAGGCCCTTTCTGGAAACACCATCTTAAGCGGCCAACAGAGTCAGGACACATACACTAGAAATGAAGTCAGTGAAATCATGCTGGAAATGAATGACTGCAATGAGTAAGTGAGAGCTAAGTTCACTTAATGAATAAGTGAAAATGAGTAATTGTAAATGAGACAAACTGAGGTAGGTTATTGGATTAGTGATCTTGAGTTAAGGCTGTTATATAACACTGCCCTTAATTCCCTCTGACGACATGCATTGGGTAAGTCAGAAAGCAAGTATGTTAGAAAATGCTTTCAGCTGTGTAGAAGATAGAATATACTCCTATTGAACCATATCCCATTGTTACATACAGAAGTGCTCTGCTGATGTATATGATATCTTTAAAGTAGATTTAAACACAGATTTTACTTCTCTAACTATCCCTTACTATTATGCTTATTCTATTTTCAATAAATAAAATACTTCATGCAGAGATTTTTTTATTTTTTAAAATTATTTGGGGACTGTAGACATTTCAAAAGAGGTAGAGAAAACAGCGGGATCTTCTCTTAATCCAGAATATTAGCATTTGTCAAAGATGAGTCTGCTTTTCTTGGCAGCAAATGCAGCATTAGTTTTGAGTAAACTGGAAGTAATTTAAGAGAACATTATGAAAATCTCTTTTATTAAACTTCATGGTAATGTAAAAGGGAAGTCCAACTGACTTTATAAAACTTCCTGGAAAGATTGTTTTCTGATACCTGGGCACTTAAGTGCGTAGGGAAGATATATCCAGGCACATGTGAGAGACAACACTTAAAGGAGACAGAAGCCGTAAAAAATACCAAAATAGATTGGAAATGACCTTTCAGATAACTGAGTCCAACCATAAACCAAGCAATTCCAAGTCTACCATGAAACCATTTTCATGAGTGCCATACCTACACATCTTTTAAATACCTTCAAGGATGGTGACTCAACCACTTGCCTGGGCAGCCTGTTCCAGTGCTTGACAATCCTTTCAGTGAAGAAATATTTCCTAATATCCAATCTAAACAACTCCTTACACAACTTGATTCCATTTCCTTTCATCCTATTCCTTGTTATTTGGGAGAAGAGACTGACCCTCATCTCACTACAACCTCCTTTAAGGTAGTTGTAAAGAGTGATAAGGCCCCCCCTCCGCCTCCTGTTCTCCAGGCTAAACAATCCCAGCTCCTCAGCAGCTCCTCATCAGATCTGTGCTCCATATCCTTCACTGTTGCCCTTCTCTGGACTCACTCCAGCACCTTGATATCTTTCTTGGAGTCCGAAGCCCAAAACTGGACAAAGGATTTGAGGTGTGGCCTCACCAATGCCAAGTACAGGGGACAATCACTGCCCTGGTCCTGCTGGCCACACTATTTCTGATACAGCCCAGGATGCCATTGGCCTTCTTGACCACCTGGGCACACTGGTGGCTCGTGTTCAGCCAGCTGACAACCAGCACCTCCAGGTCCTTTTCTACTGAGACACTTTCCAGCCACTCTTCTCAAAGCCTGGAGTGTTACATGGGGTTGCTGTGACCCAAGTGCACTTGATCCCCATGTCTGGATTGTTGATAATGATATTAAACAGGACTGGCCCCAATGATATTGGGGCCTGTTTAATATCCAATGATGTATTGATAATGATATTAAACAGGACTGGAGTCCTGGCTAACACCAGTGGTGCCAGCTCGACTTACCTCCATTTACCACCACTCTCTGGGCCTGGCCATCCAACCAGTTTTGTACTTAGCGAATAGTACACTCATGCAAGCCATGAGCAGCCAGTTTTTCCAGGAGAATGTTGCATGAAATGGTGTCAAAGGCTTTGCTGAAGTGTAGGTAAAAAACACCTTTAGTACCAGAATATACTGAGGTCATTTCCATGGTAATAAGCAGAGTTACATTGCGGGGTTCATATCTCGTGATCACCAGCTACATACATAAAATTGGAACTCTATCGAGCTCCTGGCCTGTCCAGGCTTGATTTTTGCAGAAAGGAAGGTGCGAAGAAGAAGAGCAGGTGTGCAGAGGGCAGAAAGAGGACCAGCATGTTCCTGAGTCTCTGCCCTCTTTGTTGCCTGCACAGAGTTTCAATCTGTGCTGTGCCCTGGGGATCTGGAAGCACCCAGGGTTTCCCAAGTCAAGTCACAAACTAAACCTAATCTGCCAGAGAGAAAAAGATGCCCATAAAGCTGTCTCTGGGAATTCTGGCTTTTTTGTGCTTTGTGTATACTCAGGAGAGACGTGCTTTGGGCTGAGACAAAAAGGTTGCTGGCCTGCCTGCAGGGCTCCAGCTCTACTTAGTAACAGGGGACTGAGTCTTAAAAGTCCACATGAATGTGAGATAGGTTAGGCAACATTTTTCTGAGCCAATAAGAAAATCCCCAGCATACAACATCCTTGTGTACAGCTGAAGGTCTGTGTTACATGGGGAGGGGGAAGAGGGTGCTTTTTATTAAGGAGATGAGAAAACTGGGTTTATCAGCTTGCAACAGTAGTAGGTAGGGGCAGCAACAAACCTGGGGTTGAAAATGGCAATTTGTGTCAAACATCGTTGACTGTAACAGCAATATTCTAGTACAGAAGTCTTACTACATGTGCCTTGTCTCCCTAGCAGTGAAATAATACTTTTGGTGAAGTTTAGTTTAGAATATAAACTACATGGTGCTATGTCTGCCTTGTTTTGCAGCTCTTACCTGGTCTACAAAGGGGAGTATGCAGATATATCAAAGACTTTTTCTGACAAGTCATTAGTTTTTCTTGTTTGAGGCATGACAGCTAACTCTGACTCAGAGCATTGCACTAAATGTCATGGCTTTAATGCCTAGGACCTCAGGAAAAGAAATTTTGTTGATAGATTGCTCCAGGTTTTGCTTCCATAAATCCACTTATCTACAGTCAGTTTCAATGGTGAAGGTTTTTGACTCATGCTGCATCCTGGGTAGTACTGAAACACAGAGTCCCAGGGAAAATCAGTCATCATCAGGAAGTATGTGATGCAAAGAAAGGTGGGATTTTATTATTGTTGGTTTGGTGCTTTTTGCAGGTGGAACATGGCCATAGCAGAGAGTATGAAAGCAGTTTCACATAGTCGATATTCAAAGAAGCAAGACCACCTGTGATGAATCTGTTGACTCTGCTGTGTTGGAAGAATTTGCCTATGTGCTGTTTAATTTTTAAGTTAAATTTGAATCAGGCTGTAGGGGATAAAATTAAGTTTAGATCAACATGTAGCAGCATTGGCATTGTCACAAAACAAACATTTTGTTTTAGTAAAAGAGCATCTTGCTTTGCTTCATCTTCTGCAATAATCTACTGCTCAATCCTGTTGCCTTTGAAGCCAATGGGAAAAACACATGCTGGTCTCTGTGGAAATAAAACTGCACCTTCTATTTCTAGTATACTGACCACATTAAGCTATTCCTGACACTACTTCTGAAAGTTTTATTGGTTTGTATGAAAAATAAACTGCTTTTTTCCACACCCAGACACCTTCTTTAACATAGTCACTTAAATACCCAAATGTGCGAATGAGTAGGCCTGAAAAATTCCAAAGAATTACATCTGTATATGCTTCTTGGTGTCAAACTGGCTGTTGAATTTTGCAAATATTTTTTCTTTTAGTTTATTGATGTCAAAATATTAGGTTTTGCCAAGTTGCATATTATTATCATTAGTATTATTATTATGAAAGAAGAAGAATTGAGTACCGAATTAAAAAAAAAACAAAAAACAAACACAACACCCAAAAACCCCCAACCAAAAAAACTCCCACACAATCACTTTAAAGACTTCTTTGATTTTGCACCATTTCATTTCTTAGTTCAAAAAATGAGGACAACCTCATGGTTACAATCCTGGGCCAAGACTTAAATTATGCCTTTAACTTTTTTACACTGTTCTTATACAGGTTTGATCATTCCACATAGTGACTCAATTTTTTCTGCATTATGAAGTGAAAAAAATAAGTTCTTTTTTTCACCCTATCTAACTCTCAGAAAAAGGCTGTTACTTGCCAGTTATCTCTACACCATATAGCACAGTGAGGCCCCTATTTTTGTTGGAATTTAGTAAACAATTTAGCATTAATGTTTGAATCTGAAACAAAACTATTCCTGATGTTTTTATTGTTCTGTGTCTTGCATAATTGTCTCCTTCCTAGAAAACATTAAAGAGCTCATCCAGATTTCCAAGAGAATCTTCAAGCATAATAGCTGCTGACATTTGCTTGAATATGGTAATAATTTGCTCCTTATACAACAGCTATGAACCATATTTTCCAGGGTACAGAAAGGGAAGATTCATCATTTATCTCATCTTTACAACTGGAGGAAACAGAAGATGCAACAGGGCTTGATGATAAAACACTGAAGGATACTGCAGGGCTAAAGTAATATAGTGCTTTTTTTGTGGATTCATTGCCATCATCAAAGACTTTCATATGCCATTATGGTTTAATGATTCACAATATAATTTGCAGAAACACCTGGGTAGCCCTGAGTAGCTTTATTCTCATTATAGATTTTTCTTCCTTTAAATGCCCAAAACTACCTGACAAGCTTGGTTCCTGACAGTTCACTTACTGTGTTGTCTAAAGTGCCTTTTCCAGATCCAGCTCACCAGTTCTATCTAGAAAAGTGGTAAAGATACATATAGGTGAAATACCTCTTTTTGGGTCCAAGCAGGTAAGCTTCAAATACATTTCCATGTATTCAGTCCACTGTCACTGAAATTACGGGACCAGCAAAAGACTTCTAACATGCAACCTGCCTTTCAGAGTACCAGATACAGTGAACCAACTTAATACATTTTGTACTCCACTACAGTTATTAAGATGACAGTATATCACTGATCTGCACATCTAATATATAAATACTATAACCACTATAACCACTAACCTAAAACAAGCATTTAACTGTACATTCAGCCAACTCACCTTGCCTTGCCTTTTATTCTTCTCTTTTTCCTTCTCTCTAGAAAGCAGATGTGATTCTGAACTCCCATCTAAGTGATCCAGTGTTCCTCCACACATAGGAATACATGATCCAACCAGTGCCACAGATCAGCAATCACAAGCATCATTCTGATTCAGTTTAATAAAAAGAGGGGCAAGAGTTACTATGAGGTAGTTACTATGGGAGATTTTCCACTAATATCAAACTGTGGATCAAAATCCATGTGCTTTAGTCGCTGTGGAACACAAAATCGAGAATTTGAGCTATCCTGTATCTGATGCTCTTAGTTGTGCTATTTTCTATTGATGGTATAATGGTCAAAAGAAGGCTTGGAAGTGCTTTTTAGTGCCTTTGAAACATAAAATGTAATTTGAAAATGAATTATTGTAAACTCACATTGTAATGGTAGAGGGTTTTTGAACTAATATTTGAGTTTAAGCTCTCCAATCTTCTACTTACGGTGTTGATCAGTGTATGTTCAATATTTTTTTCCCTTAAGGTTTTAACCAAAGAAACCTAGAGCTAAGAACCTAAATGATTCCATGTTCAGCTTATTGGAGTTTCAAGACACTGCCAAGTGCTCCCAAAGTCATTCTATGGCTCATTATCATGTCAATGTATAGCTTACTAATTAATGACCTTAGAGTGACTGAGATCTAATTATATTCAAAATGCTTGTATCTTTTTTTTCCCTTTTGAACATGAGGACATTATCAAATTGATTTTCCTTACAGGATTTATTTTTTTAGTTAGTGTTAAATAAACTCAATTCTTCTAGACAGAACATTCCAAGATGTAGAATCTCTTAGCCAAAAATTTGTACTTCATAGTTGAATATATTTACTAGTGGACTATGTTTTCTGTTGTGCTTGCTACAACTGATACTATTTGTATGTACAACAGCTCTTTTTGTGACATGGTTCAGCTCAGAAGATTTTAATTTGATACTTCAGAGCACCAAGCTGGTTTGTTTAAATAAAGATAAGGACAACATGAAGTGTGTGTGGCATACCAATCCTTTTAAAACTGCTCTGCAGAGAAGATGCCTTTGAATATTTAAGATACAGTTTCAAAAAAAGTGATTACTTGAAAGTTGTGCATTAAATCCTACTTTAAAAATTACTCCAATTCCCATTGAATGCTCTGCTTCTTATTTAGGAAATCTGAAAAGGTTTTCAAGGCTAGGTACTTGGTTTACAGAACCAACCCCATTCCATTTGTTTTGCAGCATGTACCCACCACTTCATTCAGTGATATACCTATTTACACATAACTTTTGCTAAAATGTTGGTATCTGTCAATATTTTCATGGACGGAAAGAACTGCAGTTTTAATTATCCATTCTCCTATAAATTATTTACATGGAGCCTTTTCTTGACTTCTCTGAAGTACAAATACTTTGAAGACACAGAGTGAATAAGCCATTTCATACCTCTGTGGCCATTGGAGGGGTAGGTTAGAGCATTTCTCATGCCCAGACATTTGATCTGATAAATCTGAGGGTGAGAGAAGACTTTTGCTTTGTCAAAGAAAAAATTCTTCTTCACTTCAAACTACTTGAGAGAGATTACTAGTATCCTGTGGCACCAATGAGTAGTTGATAGAAACCCAAAAGGACTCATATACCTTCTATGAAAAGGAGGAAAAGATTTTTGTAACAAGAAGGAGACATTCAACTTCTCCACATGATACTGACTATGGGAGAAGCACTCTGTGGAAATGAGCAATTTGGGGTGCAATTGGACATCAGCAATGTGTTCACAAAATATGTGATCTTGGCAATGGCTGTGCAAAAGCTACTGTTCAAAACAATTTAGTTTAGGTTTCGCAGAATGGTTCAGAAACCTTGGTGATGATAACAAATTGATTTCACATGTTCCAATTTCCAAGGAGCAAGCAATTCTGAAAAAAACCTTTTGATTTCTCTCACTTTAGTCAGATTGCCCACACTATGGCAGGCTATATATATACACAGATATTTTACATGCATATGGTTGTGTTGCTTATGGGGCTTCTCCTGGTACAACTCTGTTCAAGTGTGCAAGCTGCTTAGAAAAAACACAAAAACAGAGCAGGTAATGGCAAAAATATATATGCATGTATCTGTCCCTCTGGTGAGGCCCATTTCAGAAACATCCCTTTGTGCCTTCCATGTACAGGAAGCCTGTGATGCAGCATGGCAGAGTCACCAATCTAGTTCCAAAGTTCCCAGAATCTTATAATGACTCCTTTGTCTTAAAATTATGGTCCTGTTGACCCTCCTGAGACCTCTGAAGACAAATGTAGGCTGCTGCTCCCATATTAAGTTGCTTATATTGTTTTATTTCGTGTTTATTGTCATTGTTCTTAGTTCTTCGTATCAGAACAGCATTTTGCTATTCACAAGACCAAGGATCTCCTTGTTGAGTGAGAATATTTTGTTTACATTTGCCTTATCACTCTTTTGCTCCCTTTTGTATGGAGTTTCCTAAAGATTTTCCTTGGACGCCTCAACGATTTACCTGCATTATGCACTTACCCCCCTTCAAGAGGACCTCTGGTATCCTAGAAATTTTGCAGAGGTTTTGATCAGCTGATAGAAGTATTCACCATATATCACCCCTCCCGACAATGTCAGATATTTCTAACATGTTTTGTCTTGCGTAACTCTGTCATGAAAATTTAATAATTCTTTTTATTTAGAGAAGTGAAGAAATATTTTGGGCAAGTCATGAAAATTTGAAATGGAATATCTTTCTTACTGACAGAATTGATATTTTGCCCTATAAAATAGTCAGTAACTTCAATAAGATTCAAATATTATGATTTTTAAGGAAATTGGGAATAATAACAATGATTTACTAATGCTACTATGTATTGTAGCAGCAACCAAAAGTTATTTGACAGTTTTGAATTACTGGAGGGTATAGTTATCTTTGAGAAATACTCTTAAATTTAATTCTTTTCAAAATTACTATTATTTAGCACCACATATAACATTTCTCTGTTGGTAAACATGACATACTATCCAGATCATAGACTTCTAATGTCTATTAGATTTCACAATAGTTATTATCTCTGAACACATAAAATGTAAAAGCTAATTCTCACCCAGAATTTATCCACCTCTCTTTCAATGTGACTTTAAGCACTTTTTGTCCCTCCCTTGTGGATCCATGAACATCATGAACATTCCCTCCCATCCTTCATCTTACTGGGCTAAATGCACACATGCCTCTAATCTCTGCTTACATCTCTCTCCAAAGAAGAGAGATGTTCTCTCAGAAAACTTTCTGTGGCACCTTCATTCAGAAGTGTTTTCCTGTGGTAGAGACTGTACTGTTTGACACAAGATTCTCCTATTTTTTTAGTATTTATTTACAAAAACGGGAAAGATGGATATCTGTTTGCTATAGTGCATTGTTTTACTGACTATCTGGTAAGTTTTTCCATTAGTTTATATGAGGGTAAGAATCCCTTCAATCATATTCCACACAGTGTGTTTTGTGTGTAGCCTCCTGTGTGCCTTACACCTTCTTATACACAGCTGGTGAGGAATGCCACAGCTTTTATTAAAAGCCATAAGAACATGTCCAAACAATGCAAACGAACCAGAAGATCTTCCATGTGTAAGTCCTTTAATAATGTCCCGAAGGTAGAGGAAACTGACTTCTGAAATTTATCTCTATATTACAGCTTTTCCCTCCAATCTAGTGGATACTTGACCTTCTAAATTGGACCTGATAAATCTAAATCTAGATCCCCCCTTTTTTTAGGGGAAATAAAAATAAACCAACACAATGGTTTTTATTCTCCATCTTACACACAGAGAGCATAGCAAATTTCTACCTCTATGACTAGCAGAAATCCTTGACGCTTTGTATATTAGCAGCCCAAGGACAAGGAGATCACTAATGGTGGGGTTTTTTCCATATTTGACTATACCAACAGCTGTTTTCAGCTACAGGATATTTCTACTATCAAAGAGAGGAGTAAATCAAATTGGGCACTCATATTTATAACACACTTTTTCCTGTGGAGTTCTGCGCATACTTCCTTTGAAGTATTTTCCACACTTCTGATAGATTTTTCAGTACATTTTGATATGACGGGAGAGCTGACAGGATATGGAGAGTTTCAGGGTTAAAAACCTGACCAAATGCCCACAGAAGTCTGCAGGAGTCTTTCCGTTGCCTTCTGTGGAGTCTAAATCTGTTCTTTAATAAACTTCCCTGATGAAACCTGGGATTTGCATACTCTCTGGTTGTGAGTACATTTGGTTCTTTTTCCTTTCATTTCTCTCTCACATTTTGTCAGCTAGACTTCCTCTCAACCACCTCCTCATTTTTTCTTCTTTTATGATGTGAAAGAACTCCTGTGTTGGAAACCCAGATCTCTCAGGTTCATACCAAAGGTCAACCAACTCGTTTCGAGGCAAAAGCACGCGATGGTGCCTTCAAGAAGAAATGGATAAAAGCTGCTGCAGAGGTGAGGACATGCAGAACTAGCAAAGTAAACAGATTAATTCTAAATTAAGTTATGCATGTGATCCAGCCGGTTTAATAATCAAACCAAAGAAACATGTCAGAAACTTCTTAAATACAGCACAGGAGGACTCTGTGGTCGAGACTCCATCATAAGTAGTTTTCCAGAGTAGGCAGAGTCTGAAGGGCAAGAACTTGAAGAAACTTCCCTTCTTGGATGCGTCCCTTGGTTGTCTCTGCTCCTGTCTCAGTTCTGCCCTGCCTGCCCACGTCGGGGTGGGGGGGCAGCAGCCCTTGATGTGAGGATGCTGAGCTCTGGGAGGGCTCCTAAGCAGCCATCCCTGAGAAGAATTGACCTGAGAATGATCTGGCAGAAACTTTCCAACTTCATACCTGAGGGGAAAAAGAAAAAAAAATTACTTTTTTTTAGTTTTTAATTGCAATGAGTCTGATGCACTTGTGTGTGCATGTATATAGGCATGTATTTTTGTAGACAGCTATCCCTTTGTTTTTCTTCCTTCCTTCCATTCTTTCTTTCTTTCCTTCTTTTTCTCTCTCTTTCTCTCTTTCTTTCTATCTTTCTTTCTTTCTCTCTTCCTTCCTTCCTTCCTTCCTTCCTTCTTTCCTTCCTTCCTTCTTTTCTTTCTTTCTTTCTCGTTAAAGGTTCTGGATATTTGGGTTTCTTTCCATTGTTCTAAAAATCAAAACAAGTAAAAAGTGATGAAAGCTCTTCCTCTTTCCTTGTACCAATAGTTTTTAATAGATTAAAAACTGTGAAGAAAAAAAAAGAAGAAACTGGAAAATAAAAAGGTGGGAATGATTTCAGTTTTAAAAATGCAAAGTCAGAAGACATAACTAAACAAGATAGGAAAGACCTTTTATAGGAAGGATGTTCAATAGTCTTAGGAAATTCACAGTCTTGATTTTAGGGCAGAAAGTATTATTATCAGTAAAATATTCTAAAATTGCACAACATTTCCAGTTTTACTGTGAACATAGACATGTCCTGAATATATAATATCATGGTAGTAGAGGATTTGCAGGCATTCATTTGGTAAGGTCTATTTGCAGTTTTCTACTTTTGGTAACATGTTGTCCTAAAATTCATATAAAACTTTTATGTCATTTTGGTATCACTTTATCACTCATGTATTAGTTATGATGATAAATGAGTGAAACACTGATACCCCTGGTAGTGGGAAGAAACATTCAGGACAAAGTATGAAGCAATTAAGCTTGTTTTTTCTTGAAGTTAGATAGTGGAAACAACAGGAACCAGCAGCAAATCACAAATTTATTCCATGCCTGAGCAAAACTCCAATCTTTATGTGAGGGGAAACTGTGCTGCATATTGTTCTACCAGGGAGACATGTGGCTTGCAGAAAAATGTAGTGAGCGCTATACGAAGTCATCCTTCCAGATATTCAAAAGCTTCCTGGGCAACAAGGTGACCCTTCTTGACTAGATGTGGTTGGACCAAATGATCTCTAGATATCCCTTCTTATCTCAGTTGTTCTGTGATTCTGTGAATGTCTACAAGAAAAACAAAAGAGCAGTAGGCACTGCTCACAAAGCAGGCACTAGAGCAGAACAGTTCTGTCTTTTCACTAGGAGTACTACCAGAACCCACGGTAGTAGCTCTGAAGGGCTGGGAATGCTCCACTTCAACCACAATAAAATAAAGCACAGGATCAAGACAAAGAACTTGCTTAGACCTCCATCTGTCACTTTCTGCACAACCTTGTAAGTTTTAAATTTTTTTGTCCTCCACTTTCCTCATCTCTGATAAGTGATGTCCAACTTCAGAAATGTTTTAAAATCCATAGCTGAAAAATACTACTACTGCTATACTTGTTATTAGTCCTTATGCAGTATATCCAACAGCTGTCCTAGGCCAATCAGTAAACTCTGCAACAAAGGAGAGAGTTAGACAAACCATGAGAAAATTGTTCTCTATGGCAGAAGAGTCTTTATGGCTTTGTGAAGGGAACTTGTGCTGCACAAACCCGTCAAACATCTTAGGAGAAATCAGTGAGAGAGGTATAATCTTGCCAAGATACGTCTTGGTATTTTTAAAGAGTTTTTGGCAAGGTTCCTCAAAGTTCCTAAGAAGCTAATGTGACATTTATGAATAACTGATTAGAATTTAGAGAAAGAAGGATAGGAGTAATGCTCAGACTTATAGTGGTCAAGGTCACAGGTGGGATGACCGTGTGATATGCAGTAAGATTAGTGCTTTTCATATCATCCTGAGAGATCTGAAAGCATGGGCACCTAGTGAATTGACCAATGTTTTCTGGTGTTATAAAATTAAGAGTGATAATAAAAACTAAATCTGATTGGTAAGAATTAAAAGGAGACTTCACTGGCGAGCAAAAAAATGTTTAGTAAAATTCTTAGTTGATGAAAGTGATATACTAAGAAAAATAACTTCACTTGAATAATTATGAACTTTAAATGAGCAATTACAAGCCCACAGGTAGATGAAGGAATCACTGTGGTCAACTTGATGAAAACATCAGCTTGATAGACAGGAGGGGTCAAAACAAAATAGAACATTAGGGAAAAAGCAATTGAAGGGAAAAGCTAGAAATTATGTCCCTTTGTGCCTCCAATAGCACCCACATCTTCAAAGATGTGTAATTTACATCCTCCTAGCTATAACCAGGTATAGTAGAAGTGGTGTTCACATTTCACAAGCGGTGGATAACACTCTTTTTTTGGGGCAGGATGTCATTCTGTGGATTTACTACAGTAAAAGGATTCCCTAGAGCAGTCAGAGGTGATGACAGGAAAAAACCCTCAACTAAAACCCAAACAAAAAACTCCACAATACAAAAGACTCTTCTGTTTGAGAGGATTTATATAGAAGAGGAGGAGGTTATAACTATGCATATTTCTGTGAATGAAATGGAGATGGTGAAAAGCAAATGATTATGAAGTATTTCTCACAGAACAAGAACTGAAATCATCAGACCACAGCTTTGAAACAAATCAAAACATTTCTCTCATGTATACACTCCCCACAGTGCCTAATTAAACTTCAAAACTCATTCTGTCTCTAACAGTGGCACAGTGGAGGCCTGTCACTAGTGGTGTCCAACAAGGTTCAATATTGTGCCCAGTATTCTTTAACACATTCATCAATGACTTGGATGAAAGGACAGATGCCTCCTCAGCAAGTTTACTGGTGACACAAAGCTTTGAGGAGTGGCCAATACCCCAGAGGGCTGTGCAGCCCTTCAGAAGGACCTCGATAGATTGGAGAGGTGCAGTAGGAAGAGTAGTGCCAGCAGGTCAAGGGAGGTGATCCTGCCCCTCTACTCATCCCTGGTGAGGCTGCATCTGGAGTGCTGTGTCCAGTTCTGGGCTCCTCAGTACAAGAGAGACATGGAGCTCCTGGAGCAGGTCCAGCAGAAGCTGTGAAGTCTCCTTCACTGGAGGTATTCAAGAATCATCTGGATGCAGTTCTGTGTAATGTGCTGTAGGATGGCCCTGCTAGAGCAGAGAGGTTGGACCAGATGATCCGCTGCGGTCCCTTCCAGCCTTACCAATTTTGTGATTCCCACAGGATCATGGAGCCTCCAGAACAGAGAATATCCATTGCTAAATATTAAGAGCACTGGCTCAAATACATCCTCTAGTACTGAAATCCTGAAGACACTAATTGTAAGAATCTGAAGCACTATTTCCCATTCTCTTATGTTTCTCCCTCATATCACATAACAGTCTCAGTCAAAAAAAAAGGGAAAACCTTTGGCCAAAGCTTTGACATCTTGTATTTTGTACAAAACCTTGGCAGTCCTTAGGTATTCTTTTCTAGATACACAACCAGACCCTGTACCCAGGTTAGCTATGAGGCTGTTTCCAAGATGTGTGAGCTTTTTATACAGAAAAAATATTTTTCAGTACCTCACGAACAAACATGAACTCCATGCTCCCAGCTATCCAGAAAGACCTCAGACAGCTACTAAAGCCACCTGAAAGACAGTAAAGCTGTAGAATCACAGAACAAAGGAACTCCACTTCCGTGTTTTTTTAACATAAGAAAACAATCTTGCCTTAGGGAGCACTGTTGAGTGAGTCCAAGGGCTTCACAGGCTTACAAAACCGGACACTTACTGGGACTCGTGCCTCCAGGCAGATTTCTTTTTCACTGCTTGGTTTCAGGAAAGCAACCAGATATTTTCTGTTAGGAGAAACTTTGCTTAACAGCTTTAAAGATATGTATTGTTATTATTTCAAAAATAATACTGCTACAGCAAGTGTCGTGAGAATGGAAAATACCCTCGGCAAGAGCAGCTGCAGTAAACCCAGAAACTAAACAGATAAATTGTTCTTTTTGATGTGTTTAGGTGTAAAAATTGCGTACACATTAGTCAAATCATTAAGAAATAAGCTATGCACTAGTTGGCATCTCATGGATGAATTTCATCATGAATCTAAACTCTCAAAGAAAAAATTTTTGCCTTTATTCCATCTACTGAGTGCTCTCATGAGTGAAGGTGAAGAAAAATATGCAGTTAACAGGGTATTTAGATAACTTCATTATTCCATTTCCTCACCTTCTCCCAGATTCTGACTTTCAGTAATTTCTGCTGAATCAAGTGATGCAGAAAGCTTGCAAACTACTCAGCTTCATGGCTGTTAATGGGTTATGGCCACTACTGTACTAGAGGTTTTCATAATGCCACATGATTGATTATCCTGACCAGGTCAGACTGCTTATGTGGGATCAGAGACACATAAAAAGAGCAAAGTTGAGCTATTGGTGCATGAACTGTCTTGAAGAGAGGGAATTGAGTTTGTGGTGCTAGAGTAAAACTCGTTATTTTATGGAGTGTTTAAAAGCTTTCCTTTTCTAGTAAAGCCTTTTACAGAATACCACAACTTGGAGGGGGGAAGAGAGAGGGGGGAGCAGCAGCTTCTGTATTAGTATAGGCTGGGATGAGATTCAAATTTGATTGCTGTTGTATCACATTCACATAAGGTAGTCACAAATGTCATAAGCATGCAAGACCCTACTTGTGTGAAGAGCAATGTAGTCATTACTGATTCCTTTTGGGCAAAAGTTACAGACAAAAGGTTCAATGTCATTTAAAAAAATCACTAAATGGTATCAACGAGCTTTCCAATGCACTGTCCATATAATATTTCTTGGCTTTTTGACTTCAGCAGTATCTGACAAATTCTGAGCTTCTTAGTCATTTTATTGCCTCTGTTCATAAAAAGACAAGAAAGAAAAAACCTATTAAGATATTTTCTCTTTGCTGCCTTTCACCTAAAATGCCTTTTCACTTTCAATTTAGTTCCTGGGGGAATGCTGACTCTTTAGTGCCGAAAGACTGTAGTTTTGGTCACAGTACTATATGGTCTTCAGAATTTAAAAACCATCTTTGCAAATTTAATTTGAATTAAATTAATAGATGTGAAATATTTTTATGACACTTTTGTGATCTGCTTAGTAATTCATTACAGAAATTGGTTACAAGGAAAATAATGTCCTGAAAAGCTACATACAAACAGTGTTTCCAACTTCGTGATTTACCCTTCCTCTCCTACTCTTAAGAAAATGCAAAGGTTCGTGGGAAAAGCTCATTAAAATTTCTAAAATGGATAGTCAGTAAATCATACAATACTGATACTTCAAAAAGGAATGTTTTTATACTTTTATTTTACATAGTGTTCCATCTTCAACTTTCCTGTACAGCCATTTTGCTCAGACAGACACAGAAGAACAGAAATAAAGACAAGAAACAGTACACCTCCTCCAGGTCCTTTCCTCTCCCCACTGGGCTTGTCCAGGATCAGCACAACCCCATCCAGCCATCTCTGCCACCTGCTCAGCCATCATTTCAGTATCTGTGGAAGCACCAAGCTTCCAGTGCACCAGTTGTACTACCAGAGCAGCTGCGTCGCTGTGTAGACACAACCTTCATTGCCCAGATTCCTCTGAGCAATTAATATTTTTTTGTCAAAGCCCAGACAGCCCCCTGTATCTTATCCATTCATATAAGGATACCCACTTGCAATGCTAATGACTAGTTTGTAGAAGGGAAAATGGAGAACATTGCAGTCCTGTTTGGCTGCTTGCCACTTAAGAATTTGTTTTATTATCTATACCCCTTCCATTTATTTTATTTTCCCCTAAAGTGGGTTTGGATAAAGACACGCTGGAAATGAAAAGATTTCATAGACTCATCAAATGGTTTGGGTTGGAAGGAACGTCAAAGAATATCCAGTTCCAACCCCCTGTCACAGGCAGGGACACCGTCCATTAGACCAGGTTGCTCAAAGCCCCATCCAACTTGGCCTTAAACAGTTACAGGAATCCATATTTTCTATGGCAAACCTGTTCCAGTGCCTGACCATGCTCACAGCAAAGAATTTTTTCCTTATATCCAACCTAAGCTTGGCCTCTTCCAGTTTGCTCTTTGTACTGTTGCAGGGACAGCTGCCTTGTGAATTTTATTATTTACTGGAAAAAAAATATGATCTGTAACCTGAAAAAATAAGCCTTGTGGGAAATATTGATAGAGCCCAGTCTAACTTTGAAGACTGGTTGCAGGGAAAGAAAGAAGAGAAAAAGAGAGAAAGAGAGAGAGAAAGAGAGAAAGAGAAAGAAAGCAAGAAAGAAAGAGAAAAAGAAAATTCATATTGGTGGAGATATTTCCACACAAATCTAAAAGAAATTAAAAGAGGCTTCAGACTTGGACTGTTGTATTCGGCCTCATAGCTCTTTAATTTTTATATGAAAGAGGCAAAATTTTTCAGCTGTTCTTTACATTAAAATGGATTGAGTAAGTTTCAGATACCTGCGAATTACTGATAGGCAATATACCATATTTTGATATTTTCTCACAGAAATACTATCTTTTATAACAAGTGAATAAATGATGCTCCTATTTCTTAGAGTAGGAAAACAGAACTTCCGAACTAAGCCAAGTGCAATGCTCTTTCCCTGTATCCCAGACAAAAGTCAGGTAAAATACAAGTTTGAAGATGTAAATTCAATATGCTTTTGCTCTGGGACATAGTATTTTCATTTACCTTCTAGAATATTTCACAGCTCCCAGTTCTGTCAATTTCTGCCAGCCCAGGCTGGACTTTGGTGAAGAACCAGCATCCTGTCACAACCTGATACTTGACTGCCACCAGAAAGGAAACAAATGTAGTAATAATACAATTTATCTGCCCTTTTCACCCATTGTTTCCTCTGTTATTTTGTCATCATTTCTATTTCTACAAAAAATACATAACTTGGTGTCACTAGAGCAGTGTTTTTCCCCCTGTGGTCCATTAGCTGGTAATACTCCATATAACCGGGAAAACCCCAAATCAACACACATACAGATATGCCTAAAATTTGGTTGTCATTCACTAGCAGCAGATGAAAGCGACTTCATCTTTTACTATTAATTTTTTTCCTGTTCTACCAGTGAACATAAAACATCTTAGCACCCTTGCCCTGTCCTATTAAATGACAAGGTTTTCTCCTAGAAAGGAAGCCCTTCAAACAGAATAAGCTGAAATTACTTATAAATACAATAATAAATGATAGCCCTAAGTATAAAAAGTTTATCATCCAAATTTAAGCACCTATTTTCCCCACCACTTGACATCTTCCAACGTAATGGACCATCCATGGTTCCTTTTCTCTCACACATACAGCAGATAATTTGTTTTACTGTTCCACCTTTTCTAGAGACTATTAAGGAAATCAAAGCAAAAGCTTTGCAGTACATCAAACCCTTAAACTGCAGCAGTTACAGTGGAAGAGACAGGCATAGGAATCAATATGCTTTTCACTTATGTAAGCATTTTAACGTACTGTGAAAATTAGCTCGTTTGGAGATTTTATGTTGCCATTTACATCGGTATGTTGCAACTCCAGAAAGAAAACCAAGAATAGACCAAGCTCTAAATTGTAGAGCATGGCACCATTAAACATTTATCTACTGCTGCAACTACATTACACCTTTCCATTATGCAAAAGGTGGGTTGAGTCACAATAAAATTGAATGAAGTCTGACTGTTCTGGTTGTGATGTCTAATGCTGCCCACTTGCCTCAGCACTGGACTTAGAGAAATCTTAATTTATTTAATGAAACCTTGGAAAATCCTCACCTGTGATCAAATTTCTGTCCTCCAAAAGCCCTAAAAGCCATATATTTATGGAGCATTCAACGAAGGGAATTTGTACATTATGTTAAAAAGCAGTCTTATTTGCTTTTGTTCTTCATCCTGTCACTTCTCTGCCTGTGAAGATTTACAGATGTATATTAAAATGAGAAAGTTAAAACATGCTGTACTGTCTCTCCTGGTTGGAGAAATGTTCTGATTCCCACTTTAGCCAAGAATATGTAATTTGATCTCTCCAAGGGAAACCCAGAAGCCACTCAGTCATTCATCAGCAGAGATGGTCCATAACCCTGTGTCACGTGCCTTGTCTCAGAAGCACTTTGCCAGATGATTTTGTGAACTCTGTTCTCTGAACTGCAAGGAATAATTAACAGTTCATCAAGATGTGAAAGGAATATGGCATAAAAGATTACCTCTGTCACAAGTCATGTATCAGTATCCAGTGGCCATTAAAACATTTTTAAATAACATTTACACTGAAACTGAATGGCTGAAAGTATGGGAAAGCACCATGGTGACACTGACCCCTCAGTATCATTTTCTAATGGGATGTAGGCATGTATATACCTGAATCTCTTTGGACTCAGAAAGCAAGCCCCAACTTCAGACTGGAAAGGAGAAACACAGCAATGTCTTGGAATATTTTAGCTAATGCTCCCAAGAGGCTTGGAGAACTGCTGTAAAAAGAAAACTAACCTCTCTGTTGCACTGATGGAAGTACACAGTCATCTGGGGCAGAGGCAAGGGGGTGCATGGAAGAAATCAGGCTTTTGCAGGGAAGTTTACAGCACTGCGGTCTTGTTTGTTCTTACGCTCAAGACCACGCCGCTGTCAGTCAGTGACACAAGAAATGTCCTAACAACAGGCATCAGGAATATCCGTAGTCCCCAACTGTGCTGTGGAAAGGTTATCTATTGATCATTGTCAACTGATGTAGGAGTGTGGGGAAAATGAAGTCTAAAAGGGACATTTTGTTTTAACAACTTATTTATGAGGTAGTGCTTGCTGTTGTAGTAAGGTAAACATTAAAAGCAATAACAAAATTAAAGTCTCAGATCCTGAAAGGTTTTTCTGAGTTATTCTGCGTCCATGAGCAGATGACTTCTTTTATTCTCAGTCACTTGGACAGCATGTTTTTACAGGCACAAGAAATGTGTGGATACAAGCTAGGGGAAATAGATTAACTATTCCCAGATCTGGTACTTGAAACTTTGTTTATTTAGTTTGGATGCTGTGGCATGTAATTACTTGCTTTTAAGATGGGACACAGTGTCCAATATGAAAGCACCAGAGAAAAGTTAAAGATGCTTCTGTTGGTTAAACAGTTTAAAAATGCACTTAAGGATATATTAAAGAAGTCAGAACACTTCAATATTTGCTAAAGGATTTTTTTACGTTGCTTATCTTTTGTAAATGCAGCAAAAGCACATTATGATCCCACATTAACTGTTACCTGTGCAAGGTTTAAGTAAAATAATTTGCTTGTGCCAAGTGTTTTCTTGTCTGCAAATATTGGACTAATGAAAAACTTTCGTTATAGTGCAGTGAAATCATTGAATGGATTAATCATGCACTTGCTCCATTTTCAGAATGGATTAAGTTTGAACTGTACTGGAAGCAATATTGAAATTCATGAAATACATACTGTAACTGTGTGAAAGGCTTGAGGAGCAGTTCAGAAACCTATTTGTCCAAAAAGTTATAAGCTAGAAGCTGGAAATTTGAAGCCTTGGCAATTCAGTAGCATCCCTCTCTTGAAGGCTTCAGCATTGGTGGTACTTGCTAGTGCACCCTTACTTTAAAATCATGTGATTTCTATGGGAACTCCATGGAGTCTGTACACAAAGTAGCACATATTGACTGAAAATGCTAAGTACTGCTTCAAGAATTGCTTTTTTTTTTTTGGAAAAAATGGGTATTTAACTTTAAACAGTTAAAAAAACTGTTAATAGAAGTGACAATGCAAAGAAACGAACTCTTGTTTATTGAGGGAGGAAAAGGGAGACACTTCACATGCTTTTAAAGTCAACACAGGGATTTCTAGGTGATTACTTTTCTGACACACACATACAACAATTGGAAGAAAACAGTCACTCTGGTGACAGCTAGAAGAGCTTTAGTTCTCTTAACTAAAGTGCTCCAGAAAAATAGATGACTGAAAGACTGGATCTACATCAGCCAGCATCTGTGTTTTGTTAATAATACTGATATTTTCATAGCTGTGTGCTATATGCAGCTTGCAGTCACCAGGTGGTTTCCCCTTCTGTACACCATACTTGGAAGACTGCTAGTGGTTTTGGTATTTTTGCTGACAGAGGTCTAAAGCTACTATGACAAATGGCTGCCCTCTTCAATGGTTATTCAGTATTACTGAGTGTATAAACCCTTTCTCTAGTCTGCCATGTACTGAGTGTTGCCTTTTGCAGAGAAGAACAACTTCACTATTTACTCATAGAGCCACTTTCTGCCTTTTAAATATTTTACTAAAAGAGAAAATGTTTTTTAAAGGTATATGGGATGTACATTTACTTCTTAGAGAGAATATTCCCTAATGAACTTTCCTTACAGGTTTTGCCTTTTTTTAGTGGCTGTAGTAAGTCACTGCCTTATCTGAGTATTTCTTGGCACTTTTAAACCACAGTTGACTTCACTGAGCAGCTGAGTTTGACTTATGAATAGTAATTAAAAAGAAAAATATTCAATTCCACTTGAGCTACAACTGACAAGATATATACGATGATTTAATTTATGTGATTGCCACTTTGAATTCCCATTTGGTGCAGACTTTCTGCAGCACAGACATGCAGCCAGCAAACTGAAGAGCCACTCACCTTTTCTGTCCCATTCCTGGCCTACATTCACAGGTGTGAGATTCACCACGGGTCTCTGCCACGGTTTCTCCGGTCAGCGTTGGTCTGCTGCTGCTTTCAGTATCTCTTGCTGCTGCTCACGGTGGAGAAACTCCTTCAGCTCTCAGCTACAGAACCTGGCCCAGTTTAACACTGTTCCAAGTTCCTGCAGCCCCCCTGCCAGGGGCTGGGGGGGCCCGGAGGCCCCAAGTGGCTCTGAGCCCCTTCCTTGTGGCTTTCACAACATGGCTACTTCTTCTACAACAACCTACAACTACCTTCTCTTCCGTTCTGCTTGTGATATGTTTATATTTTGCAGAAGTGCTCTTTGGGTAAAACCTCAAAACTTCAAGGGTCACCACCCCCTGGGGTTTTACCAATGGAGACAAAAGAAATGATAAACTTCTTTTAATCTAGAAATGTTCTAGGCAAAGTAGGCTTGGGGAGCACATAACTTGTAATCTGCAGCTTTAAGCAAGAAGTAATTTATACTACTAGCCAAACTGTAATTGTTATAGGAGAAAACAGTTTAATAAAAGACCAGACAATAATGACTTTTCAAAGTCAGCAAGTTATGAAATTAAAATAGGGTTGGTCACACATTGCATACTTCTGTCATTGAAGGTAAACGAAATGGCAGTGCTGACAGCTTTGGTATGAAAGAGTTTCCTATTAACACAGATTTAATACTCTGACCAATGCACTATGTCAGTGGGGTAAAAACTTCTGTTGAATATCCAAGATATTCTTTGGGATACACTTAGGGTCTATAGCTTCATAGGCTTTGGGTTGCTGATCTCTGAAGGACATGTCCAAGGACTCCATAACTGGTGTAAATCCATCTTTTATTGCAGGACTGTACTGATTCAAATAAGCTGGAACAGAAAATGGGGGCCATAACACTGATGGGATGAAAACAGCTTGCCTAAACAATGGCAACCCTGAAAGCCCACCTCCTATAGCAGAGAAGATGAAGAACTCCACAGACTCACTTTCCTGATCTCCTCTCTGATCTTTGCAGACATAAGATTTCATCTGCCCTGTGTCTGTTTGTACAACACGTGTCATTTGATCAAAGAATGCTGCTAGACAGTTGTCGCTTAAGTTGATAGAGAAATCAAGATATAGTCCTGGAGATCTGGACAGAAAACTTCAGGCATCATCAAAATCTGGTTGGATACAGAGAACTTAGATTTATTTAGCCACATTATTGATGATTTCCTTGTTTTCAGCACTAGCATGTAAACTCTTCTTATTAAACCACTGTACCACATGGCATAAAAGTTAAAAAAAAAAAGCATATCAGAAATGTAACTGGCAGAATTACTGAAAGATATGATACACTTGTGGGAGCAGGGGTTGGATTTTTAATTCTGCATGAAAAGGAGAATTGTTGGCAAGTAAATGAGGTTTATGCATACGAAGCTGGAAACTGCTCTTTAAAATGGAATAGTTTAATGACTCCCTGTATTTGATGTTGGTGGCAAGGTTTTGGCAGCAGGGGGACTGCAGCTGTGGCCTCTATGGGGGGAGGTCAGGTACTGCCCTGTGCCAGACACAGAGAGTTCCTGCAGACTCTGCAACAAACTAGTAAGTAATATATCTGCCATTATCTCCACCCAGGAGCTTTTAATTCTTTTTTTTCTCTCCCTGTCCTGTTAAGGAATGAGAGGGATTGAGCAGCTGGGTGGGTAACTGGCAGCCAGCCAGGCTCAGCCCACTGGTATCAAGGTGAAGTGATAAATATTGCAAAAGTAAGGTATATCCTTATTCTGGTTAGTACTTATATAACACTGTAGGGAAACGCCATCGAAGTGCTGTAGTGTCTGACCTCTCTTCCTTCCCCAGGGCCCGTTCCTCTCCCTCTTACTCCTCTCAGCAGTACCTTTCCCTGTGAGTGTTTTATTTTCAGTTTTCTCTCAGAAGTTGATAGGAGTTGTACAGAGACAATATCAAACACAACCCAGCATGGCAATCCCCAAAACAATATTGCTTGCTCACCATATGAATGCTGTCCTCTCAATTTGAAGCTGGTTCTTTAGGCTCTTCAGTCTGCTGGGCTGTGCTATCACAGCCACTGCTGACAGTCTTTTCCCAGAACCACTACAATCCCAGGATCAATTACTGCAAGGCAGAAATCCTGCATAAAGCTATTTTCTGAATTGAGGAGTGGGGGAGATCTATTGCCATTTTTATATCAGACCAATGAGACCAAGGAATGGAGAAAGCCAACAAATTTGTGAGAGGCATCATGGTTGGCTTTATCCAACCATCCAGCCATTCCTCAGCCTTCCTCAGCAGGCACAAATCACCACCAGCCACCAAGGCTGATGAAACTATAGATTTCACATTGCAAAAAGCAACATGGAACAATGTAGCTAAACACTTCACATCACTAAAATGGCTGTAAATGAGTAACATGAGCATCCTGTCTTTCAAGCATCTCCAGAATCTTCTGCTTTGTTTGCTGTGGATTTAGCAGCCACAGCAGGTTTCACGATAACCTATTAAAACAGGTGAATGCTGAGCAAGTTAAAATCCATCCTTGGAAGGGAATGATAGTTATGGCCAGGGGGTTAGTGTTGCCAGGCCTGACAGCCAGGTTAATCTGTCTGCCCTCCTGGCCAGCTGAATGGACAGGCTGCTGTAGCATTGCATCAGGCAGAGCCAGCAACAGAGCAATAGCGATTCAACCCCCACTGTAGATCAAACCAGTTTTCCACTATGGGACCCCCTGATGGCCACCAGGTTCTGCACACCCACCAACTAACCAGTAAGAACATTGTTGCAAATAACAGCCAAATGATTCTTAGGCAACTGTACTTTGCTGTGATCCCATTTCATCTCTACAAAGATGGTCTCTAAGACACAAGAATTTGTGTGTCTCTAGGGTATATAACAGGGTGGGTTTTTTTCATAAATATATAACTATTTTTGTTTTCAGAAAGACATAAGTAGTTCCTGAATTTACAAGTCCTCATTAAAAAGTCAATTTCCTGGCAAGATACAAGTTTATTTTAATATCTCCTTCTATATTCAGAACAAGATTCAAACCAAGATAGAAGATGCTAAAAGTGGTTGTCTAAAATGATGCCATTTATTCCCTATTAGGCACTCAAATAGTTGCTTTAATTTTCTAAAGCATTAAATACCTATCAGCTCAAATAAAGCAAATATCATCAACTTTGTTGCTAAACTGCCAGTTTTGAAAAAGAGATGTCTCCAGAAGTATCTGACTATAGACTTAGAAGTCTGTCTCCAAACACACGTATTTTTCAGTCCATACTTTTTTAATGGGAGATAATTATGGATGTGTTGGCTGCAGTTAAATGAGAAGATTGTATGCTTAGTAAGGAAGCAAAAAAAAAAAAAAGGTGTCTTAAACTCTCAAACTAACACATTTAGACTGCTATATGAGACAATTTATAAGTGTACATAGATACAACTACTATATGAGACTGTTACATAATATCTCTTGTATGAGACTTACATGAGACTGTTACATGAGACTAAATACTGAATTAAAGAGTTACTAGCAACAATAAAATTCCAAGGACCCTACTATATCCACAAAACTAATTATCTTATGGAAGTATCTGTTTTCTTTACAAAGACTTCCTCAGCAACTATGGTTTTAAATAACTTCCTTTCCCCCCTCAGTGATTAAAAAGCATCACTAACTGTATAAAACATACCTTTTAACTGTAATTATTTGAACATTGAACCAATCTCATTCCTGACTCGCCCAGTAATTTCTGTCCCATGGAAAAAAAATAACAACATATATCTGTGTCATGTCCCTTACTGTCTCCAGGGATGTGAGCAAGGACTTGGACTTCAACAGACTGATAGGGTCTTCATGCTGAATTTAGAAAGTAGGGCCTCATGAACATCAAATTAATAATTTTATTGTCATGAAAATAATGATTAGAATTTAAGTTGCTATGGAAACCCTGGCTCTAATTTTTCTGAGTTTGGAAGAACTAAATTGAAGGCACGTTGAAACATGGAAAAGGGTATGTCCAAAAAGAAGGAAAAAATCACATGGGAACAATACATAATTCCAGTGGGCTGGAGGAAATTATTTGAAGTTGTTAGACAGCAGAAGTGAAATTTGTGGAGGACATAAAACTCCCTGTATTTGGCCAGTGCACAAGTACGAACATGATGCTACAGTGCTCCCTCACTGGTCCCTTTTTGTAAGGCTGTTGTGCCATGACAACCCTTCAGACATATCTGGATCTTGCCATGCTGCCATGTAAGAAAGGACATTGCAAAACAGCAATACAACCAAAGCATGTTCTGGTTCCTTTCTATAGAGGGAAACAGGTTGATCTGCCTGAAGTGGAACCCCAGCAGAAAGGTTTCTGATGGAGCTGTACACGTGGAGTGGCCGGTGTCCAGCAGGGTCCAGAGGCTCTGTGGGCTCAGTTTTCTGTTGTAGTGCTGCTACAATTTTCTTCCTGTGCATATTGTTTGCTTGAGAGATGAGTGAGACACATCTCTTGACTTCAAGCTTTCCTTCCAAAGGAAGGAAAGTTACTGCATTCATTAACAAGTTATGGGAACTTGGCCTCTTTGCAATGTCACATTTGTGTGAAGCCAAGCATTGACTCCAAATGGAGGAAGAGGTATATGTGGGAGTGCACATGTGTGCACATCCACTTTGTACAATCTTAGAAACCTCTTTTCCTTAAGTGTCTGCTTAAGTCTGATTAGCTGCCCATTAACTTCTTCGTCATTATTCCTGCAAAACATAAGTCTCCCCTTGCACTGACTACCCTTGCTTGTGATTACATTTGCTCAGACTCATTAAGATTCCTGTTGCAAAAATGAATTTAATTTTGTTACATCCTGGAAGTACCATCTAATCTCTGATCTCACTGCTGCTGCATTTTGAGACCATGGCAGTCCTCTGCAGCAGTGTTTGACTTACTACTTTCTGAGAATTTAATTACAGAATCACAGATTCACAAAATATGCTGAATTGGAAGGGAACCACAACGATCATCAAGTCCAACTCTTAGATCTGCACAGGATCATCCCCAAAAGTCACACCATGTGCCTGAGAGTATCATCCAAACTCTTCTTGAACTCTGTCAGGCTTGGTGCTGTGACCACTTCCCTGGGGAGCCTGTTCTAGTGCCCAACCAACCTTCTTCTAATATCCAATCTAAACCTCCCCTGACAAAACTTCAGGAATTATCACACTATTTACCACCATCTTTGCTTGAGATGACCGAAATAATCAAAATGTGGAATAACTGAGTATTTTTGTTTACCTGTCTCTCTGCCCATGGAGGATTTCATGGGACCATGTAGTACCTCCAGTAATGGCAGTTATACAATGGGGAATGATGATGGTCGGGTCAGGTGGCAACAATGTCATAGTGATCTGAACTAAGACCCACCTACTGCCCTACACTAGGGCTGTGAAACCTCTTGGGAGAAAGAAAAAGCGGGATAACTGCAAGGTGGCTTGTTCTCTTTCAGATCAAGTTGCCTTGCCCCTCATCCACATATTCTTAGCTTGCATCACCAAAACATGTGTGTTCAGTCCTCTAAAACACCTACCACATTTATCAACAAAGTATCAGTAAGTTGGAGCATGATGCTCCTAAGGGCCACGGCAGACCTCGATGATCAGGACGGTATCTACATTCGATACCGTACTGATGGAAGCCTTTTCAACCTCAGGCGACTGAAGGCCCACACCAAGACCTTAAACCATCTTGTCTGGGAGCTGCTTTATGCTGATGACGCCGCCCTTGTTGCCCATACAGAAGCGGCTCTGCAGCATTTAACATCCTGCTTTGCGGATGCTGCTGAGCTCTTTGGGCTGGAAGTCAGCTTAAAGAAGACAGAAGTTCTCTAGCAACCTGCACCTCAGGAAGTCTTCCATCATCCCCACGTCACCATTGGCCAATCAGAGCTTAAATCAGTCCAACAGTTTAATTACCTAAGTAGCCTCATCTCCTCAGATGGTAAGATCGACGGAGAGATAGACAACAGGTTAGCAAAGGCATATAGTGCTTTTGGAAAACTCCACAAAAGAGTTTGGCGTAATAAACACTTGAAGAAAAGCACCAAGATCAGTGTTTACAGAGCCATAGTGTTGTCTACTCTCTTATATGGTTCCGAGTCATGGGTCGTCTGCCGCCACCACCTGCGTCTCCTAGAACGCTTCCATCAACGCTGCCTCCGAACAAGCCTAAACATCCACTGGTCAGATTATGTGACCAATACATCTGTTCTAGAACAAGCAGCAGTCACAAGCATTGAGGCCATGTTGCTGAGAACACAGCTGTGTTGGGCAGGGCACATCTCAAGGATGAAAGATCAGCGCCTCCCTAAGATCCTGCTTTATGGTGAACTTGTCACCGGCTGCCGCAACAGAAGAGCCCCGAAGAGGAGATACAAGGACTCCTTGAAACAACATCTCAGCCTTGGCCATATTGATCACCATAACTGGTCTACTCTGGCCTGCAATTCGGAGGTCTAGAGACACACCATCTATAACACTGCCATTTCCTTTGAGAACACAGGCAGGATCACTCTCGAGGAGAAAAGACAACGCAGAAAAAATTGCATCTTGCTGAATATACCACTAAGGAGTCTTTCTGCTGTGCCTTTTGCAATCGGATATGTCTATCTCGTATTGGCCTCATAAGCCACCAGCGTGCTTGTAACAAACGTGGATAGAGCCTTCCTAAATCTTCATTCGTGAAGCCTAGCCATGATCAGTAAGTAATATGACATGGGTAAGGGTTATCTGACCTTGATTAAATGTTCAACATGAATCATGGGAATGATATTTTACTTGCATTATTTATAGGAGGGGATATTGCAAGACATGGCCTTGCTGCTTACTATTTCTTCATTCTCTGATGGACATTACATACTGTGTACACATCCAGTAATAGTCAATGCACCAGCGCTCAGAAATGAAAAGCTCACATTAGGGGAAAGTTTGGGAATGGGGCTTTTGAAAGAGTGATTTATTTTGGCACTGAAACACAAAATAAAAAAAGAGAAGAGCAAGGCTTCAAGGCAAAAGAGAGAGTGTGTGTTTATGACCTAGTTACTATGAGGTACCTTTCTCTTCTGCTAAGTGCACTGATTTCTTGGTCACACTCTTGTTGTGTAAATAGGGCATCTGAAGATAGACTATTCCTCTTCTCAGGTTCAAGCTGGTTTTCACAAAGTCAAGGAAAAGAAAGAAAATGCAATTCACATCTAGGCAGTCTATGAGTTTGCATGTTTAGATTTTCCCTGCTCTCCACAAAAGAAGCTCTTGTACGCCTCTAAGTTTAATAGGATATGGGGACACAAAATTCAGGGCAGTAATTCTCATGGATTGCAGCTTTCTTTTATGTGTTGATATCTGGTTTTTAAAAGCATATAAATGTGGGAGCCCTAGTATTTCTTATGTCTGGAAGGCAAAGGATTCTTAGCTACTGTTGACACTTTTATATACAAAGCAGCAACCTGGAGAAAGATGTCTCCTTTATGAAATTCAGCTTTATCAAAGCAGACAGCTGTCAGCTTCTTACCCGCAGTACACATGAGGAGCCATGACCCAGCCCCCTCACACTGCACCAGGGATTATTCCAGCATTGCTGGCTGGCCTCGATCCTTCCATCCCACGAAGCAGAGACATGAGGGGCAGATGGCCAAGACCCCTCTGCTGCTTCTTAATGCACAGGCAACCTTTTCAGGGTGGGGACTGTGCCCCATCCTAGCCTTGTGGGTCCCTTGCCAACCTTGGCTCCACTGCTCAGAGGCCTTTGCACCTTAGAGACATTGAGGGTGCAAGGGTCTGTCAGCACCCTCAGGACAGGGCTCAGCCTCCTGCTCATCCTGGGCCTCTCCACAGGCAAGAGCTCATTAATTGTGGTTCTTTGGCTTCTGCTCATGAGAAAGGGGGCCAAGGGTGACTATACCAGCCCCCCCGGAGGTGTCCTGGTCCCCTGTCCTCCCAAGCATGGAAACACACGTCTGCTTGTCTTCCCCATGAACACCAAGGGTAGCAAGGATAGCACTCTCCCACTGCTTAGGGTCAGCAGGCACAATTCAAACACCACAACCGCAATGTGCACTGGGCACTGGCTTGATAAAACAAGAGAGACTCATGAGACAGCAGTTTCACTTCCCTGTGCTTTGCTGCTGCCTCTTCTCATGATATTTAAAGAGCATTATGGGATTCTCTGCACTTAATAACTGCTCCCTCAGAAGGATTTGGTTGCTGAATACAAATAAGAAGCTATGTTATTAGGTTTCGTGCATTTTGATACATTTTATTACATTTCCTTTTTTTTTTTAAGAGAAAGGAGAATTCAAGCAGGGAGGAAATGCTTTCTCTGCAGTCTTGTTGCCAACCTCATATCTTGCAGACTCTCAGAATAATGCTTGCCCCTCAAGATGTGTGGATGATTTTAAATTGCAAAGAGTTATATTTCATAAATGTACTAATATTCAAGGAAGCCTGTAACCATAATCTCCAATTATCTTAGGTTGAAAAGGCAGGTGCCTAGGCAGATTCTGGCTGCTCAGATGTTGGTAGCATTTAATTCCTGCTTACAGTTGGGGTGTAAGCAGAAAGCTGTCACTCTTTTACCTCACTCTTACCTGATAGCCTCTCTCCACTCAAACTCCTTGCTCCTTCAGCTTCACCTCTACCTAATCTCCTAATCTTGCTCCTTATCCCATGCCACCTTTCCTCTATCACTTGCACGGAGGCTTTTCTTACCTTGCCCTCATCATCTCCTTTGCATCCTGCTGTGTTCCTAGTAGACTCCATCTCATATCTCACTTTTTTTGACTTATTTCATCTGTGCTCTGCACTCTCAGGACTCACTGCCACTCTCCTGTTCTTGCTCACCATTCTGACTTACCCCTACTATTACCACACCTGCCCTTCTGCCCCAGTTGCTAGTCTGCTGCTACCCCCTCTCTCTTCCTTGCCTCACTGCTTTCCACTTCTTTTCTGACTGATCCATGGTTTGAGGAAAACACTACCATGGCAGTGTAATTGGTGAAGAAGCAAGCATAGGTTTCTGCTGCAGAGGATCTGCCTGTGTAGCACATATAATACATCTCAGGCGTGGGTGCTTCATATCCATCAGTACATCTGCAGTCTGAAATTAGAAATCTGAAATCTTAATTGTATGCTCAGTAATGGGACCAAAATGTTGCCATGGTGAAATAACAAGAGGAAGGATAAATGATAAGACATTGAAAAATGAGATTTCAGCACAGCATCATGTCCCACATGAAAAAAAGCTCAGTCTACCCCTGTACTGTAGTGTCTCTCATTTTGACCAGAATAAAGGAGATTTTGTTCCCATGTCATCAAATTAGCTTCAGCTGTTGGGTCTGAGGTGTTCCAGAATAGGAGGTTCTGCAGTGTTTTTTGCCAATCTGCAGAGCTTTGTGCCCCTGTGATGATATGTTTTATCTGTACTCCATGCTCAGCCCTCCTCCTGACAGCGTGCCGGTGAAAAGCACAGTGCTGACAGCTACTGTAGGGGCTGGCAGCTGTATCCAGCCCAAATTGCTCTTCATGTCTGCTGGGGCTGAGACTGAAAGTAGTGGGCTGAAATTACTGAAAGTTTTCACTGTTCCTGAGGAAAACATCTACAACATTAGAGCTGGTGAAGCAGAGCAGTTAATTGCTGGGGGATCCCATAGAGACCCCATGGTGGGAGGGTTTTGGGAAGAGGTCAGACTAACATCTCTCAGAACAGATTTTGATAGAGATCCTGCCCCGAGGCAGAGGATGATCTGGATGACCTACCAGGCCCTGACAGGACTATTTTCTGTGAATCTGCTTAAGGGTTTTCACGTGGCCATTTCTGTGGCTCCACAAAATGTCAAGGAGTTTCCTTCTACTTATCTTTGCTTAACTCTCCATCCTCCTTTAAAAGCACATGCATTATAATGTGACTAGGTATGTTTTTAGAAGTGCTTAGATTTAATGGCAAAATATTTATTTATAACTCTTAAAGCTCACTTAGTTTAATATCTGTATTCTTTCTATTTTATCTAATCAAGAAGCTGGACATTTTCTGATGTCCCTCTCACAAAGCTGGATTTTACATAGAATCTCAGAAATGCATTAATTTCACTATAACTTCTTTAAATTTTTAATGTTCTTGTCAGATTATCTGTCTGATAGCTTAATTACTCTTTCACTCTTCCCAACAGGCTGCAACAGAGTACAACTTCTGATTATTTCCTGACCTTTCCTTACTTTTTTTCTAATTCATTCCAGTTACACGGGGAAGTTTTCTTTTTTCTGAAACTTTTCTTCACATGCAAATGGACTTTTCCAGTTATTTTTTTTCCTTCTGATTATATGCTACAAGTATCTTTTTTTTCTTCTTTCTAGAAGGAAGGCAGAGTTTTTAAGCCCTTGCTCAAAAGCTATTACAGTGTCTTTTCTGCAGAAGCCCTATTGAACTGTCCTCTACAGAGAGTCAGAGACCCTGGTGTTTGTGGATATACGCAGTATGCAAACATGTTAGCTACAGAAATTAGAAAGATGTTTGCCCTTGCAATATGGTCCTTGCCATAGCAGGCTGGATCCCCTCATTGAGCCATAAGGTCCTTAAGGGTCAGGCAAGTGTATCAGGTACATCACTCATACCAGGGATGGGAGAACAAAGGCTATAAAGGTGTGATAAATAAGGCAAGCCCTGACTCCATCCCATCCTGCATGTTACTAGCCTGATACCTGCAGAAAAAGTAAACTGAGTCACAAACAGTGGCCAAAAAAGTATCTCCCTTTCTGCACCAAGGTCAGGGCTGTGTTGCTGCCGGTACACTTGTGTCACACCTGTGTCACAACAGAGTATCAGCCCAAGTGCAGTGCTGCAGAAATGTCACTCCTGGAACATATCTTTGCATAGCAGGATATTGAGTGTGGCAGCCACAGGCTTCACCGCTCTGTTTTCTTTGTGGTATTTCTGGTGCTGCAAAGGTGAGTTGTGATTTCCTTGGACTAGTTTGTTGGCACCAGTCATTTTTGTTCCCTTGTTGTCCTTCCAAAGGGCTGCCAGGGCTAGGACACCTCCAGCTGTGGGGTCAGCATTGCCAAACCTTTTGGGCTGCTGCCTCCCTTGTGGTCCCCATGGCATGGTGCAGCCTAGCTGGGGCTGGCACTCACACCCTCACACACAAGACATTTGCACATGGATGTCTGAAGCAAGCATACTCTTAAAGTGTCCTTCTGTAAAGTCCTTTTAGAGGATAATAATATGGTAGGAAAAAGCTAGGAGGGTCCACGAGGACAAACGATGTCACACAGGTCTAATTTCTTTCCTTGATGGGGTATGTCATGGTTTGAGAGCCCCAAAATCCAATTCTCGAGTCCTAGCCCCCCTCAGACATCTCAACCCAGTGTGAGATGGCTTTTCCAGACACCACACGAGACTCAGAATGGGGGGAAGGGATTATATATTACAATGACTGTACAAATAAATACTACAATACATTATATACAATCTTAGCTATCTCTACCATGACATAAGTATTTACAATGGATCAAATCTCTTCTCCCCTCCAAATAAAAGTCCTGGAGGGAAGAAGGAAAGATCCTTTCCACTTTCAGAGCAGCATTCTCTTCAGAGTAGCAGTCTATCTCTCTCTCTTCCATGAAGCAGCTGTAGCTGGATCTCTGCCAGCACACACGAGGGGTTATCCAAGCCCTCTCGGCCACTCATCTTCAAGCGAGGGTCTTCTCTTCCGTGGGCTACGTTCACCCAGACAAGGTCGTCTCACCACAGTCATATCAACGAAGCTCAGGGGTCTTCATGACGGTCCGTATTTTCAGGGGATTCAAGTCCCTTTGCAGAGCTCTGTGCTCTGTCTCAAGCAGCAGGGGGGCCAAGGTCACCCCCTCCACATTCCTTCTGAGCTTTATAGCTCCTTTCTGCAGTGTTGAAGCACTCTAAGACTCTTTCAAGTAAGAGTTCATCATCCTCCTCCTTTCTAGGAGGGGTCTCCAAGGAGTTTGGGGGTTTTTGGTTTTCAGTTCTTACCCAAACTTTGTCTCCGTAGAGCTTAGTTTTGCTCTCTCTGCTGCTGGCTCTCTTTCTCTCGGACAACTCTGTGTCTTCTTGCTCGGCTGCATGTTCGTTTGCTGCTTCTTCAGTTCTTATCTCTTTCTGGCTCTGTCACTTTCTCCATCCACTGCTGTTCTACACCGCTTTTCAGTATCTCTTGCTGCGGCTCACAGTGGAGAAACATCCCCCGGCTCAGCTACAGACACTTAGCCCAGTCTTACACTGTTCCAAGTCCCTGGGCACCCCCAGCCCCCAGTGGGGCTGCTGCTGCTTCTCCTTGTGGCTCTACAACATGGCAACTTCTTCTACAACAACTACAACTACCTTTCTTCTCTTCTGTTCTGCTTGTGATATGTTTATATTTTGCAGAAGCGCTCATTGGGTAAAACCTCAAGGGTCACCACCCCCTGGGGTTTTACCATTTTATAGCTTCAGGGGGAAAATTGGTTTTTCCCACCACCACAGGTAACAGACCAAACTAAGGCACAGATGTGGTATTGAAGTTGTTAAAGCTTCTTGACCATTTTGCACAATGTTTTCATAAGAATATTGGAAAATACAGTACAGATAATAATGGTTTAAAATGGATACAGGACTAGTTGAAAAGCCTTCCTGAAAGAGATGTTATAGATGTTCCACTGTCAATATGGGAGGGCATTTCCAGTGGGGTCAGTCCCAAATATGAGCCTGTGAAATATTTTCAGTGACGATCTGCATGCTAAAATAGACTGTATGCTTATAAAAGCTGAGCATGCTACCAAGCTAGCAGGGGTTGTAAGCATCTCAAAGGACAGGATCAGAATTCAAAATGATCTTGATAAATTGAAGGACCTAAAATCAATAAGATGAAATTCAATAAAGACAAGTGCAAAGTGATACACTTAGCAAGGAGAAATCAAATGCACAAATACAAAATGAGGAATAACTGGTGAAGCAGCAACTCTGCCAGAAAAGGTCCTGGCGGCATTGTATATCATGAACTGAATATAAATTAGCAACATGATCCTTAAAAATGGCTGATGACATTCCCAGATGTATTAATATATAAGTTATTGCAGGAAGTAGTTGCTTTCATTTATTTATTTACTTGATACTGGTTAGGCCAGTGATGAACCACTGAGTGGTTGCTATCTGCTCTGGATAGCAAATTTAGCAAAAGAGCAAAACAGCCTAGAAGTCAGAAACAATGAAGTCTAAAGAACAGCAGAATGTAACCTATGAAGCAAGAGAGAAAAAAAATCTATCGTTTTTAGTGAGAACACAGACCATTTTCAAATATATTAAAAAAGCCCTTTTGCAAAAACCACAATAAAATTCATTGTTTTGCCAATTGAAGGAGACAGAAAAAGTTGCTGTTGGTTTAATTTTGCAGAAAGAGAGAATCAAATCTGATATTAATAGAAATGAAGGTACAACAGTTCAGCACTGTTTTGTAGAATATCCTCATTTGGGTAGGTGGTATTGAAGGAAGCTTTTAAGACTGATTGCAGAATTAACTTCTAGTGTTGGCCTAGGTATACCTATCTTCACAGTAGGAAAATTAATTGAATAATATGTCTTTTGTTCTTTAACACAATATGAGGCAGCACTATAGAACTCCATTTTCAAATCTTGCTTTAGTAGTTGTCTTGCTCAGCTATTAATTTCAACAAAAACCCCTGAAGATGGAGGATGGACTGAAAGCGCCCTTTTTAGAGTCACGTCGATAAGATGCTGACATAAGGGTCAATTACTTTCTGAGCACACATTGCAGTACTAGACAAACAGAATAAAACCATAATTCCTAACCCACTGGACCTACAATTTGAGAGACCAAATGAATACAGGTCTGTAGAGGTGCAGAAGGACTTCAGGAGATAATATGAATCAGCATTGCAGTGGTACAAGCATGAGAGCAGCATACTTGTCACTTTTTGTAGGTGTTGCAGCCAAGGAAAATGTTGTAGCAGGATGTGAAGGGAAATAACAAAGTACTTTTGCAGGGTAGTCTTTTCCAAGAACTAGATTAGGGGAAAAAAAGTAAAATATTTGTTTGAAAATGTGAAAGACTGGTGAGAGGTTGGTATTTGGGCCAAAGAAGAGTGTTTACTTTTATAGAGGATGAGTCGCACAGAAGGAGACCCTGAGAAGAAAGCAGTTGTTGGTACACTGGAGGGTTAGCGTGGGTTTACAAAGACAAGGTTGCTTTTGTTAATGTGACAGGTTGGTAAATTCAAACATACAGCATGATTCTGAATGGATGAGAGTTAGAAAGACTGCTTTATATTGTGGTGCTTGGTGACAGCTTAGACCCAGGACAAGAATTTCAGTTGCATGGTTGGATAAGAAAGGCTATATCTTTGACACGTTGTGTGGAAGAATCTCACATAGTCTTGATGTGAGAACTGAGAGAGAGTTCAGGTAACGCCCAGGTAATCTGAATAAGTGACAGGCCAAATGGAATTGCCAAAAGTAAAGAGAGAGCAGCAATGGAGAGGACTTAGGAAGAGAGCTAAGAAATTTTCTTTTAAAATACTGAACTTGGATTGGCAGTGGAAAATCCCAAACTGGATGCCAGGAAGACAGGCCAGATCTGGGACAGAGAATCACACATGTAGGCCATATGCCCTGACCTCTCTAATATACAAACCTTTCTGCTCATCCACACAACCAAGACAATTCTTCATCTGCAGGAACATTTCTGAAGAGTATGATGCACACAGAAAATGCAGAAGGATCCCCTACCTAGAACCTGGAGGGAACATAAAACAATTCCCTGGAGAGTAGAGAGAAATTGTAATAGGCATGAGAGAGGAAAGATTCAAAGGAGACAGTTGAAATGAAGGAAGGTATATGACATATTAACTTAGCTACAACTCAGTACTATTTCTTAGAAGGGACAAGAGGGAGACAGCCCTCTTCCCAGAAACTGAAGCCTTAACCTGCTGGGACCATGAATTTCTTGTCATCCAAACTGAATAAGTGCATTTCAAATTCTCTTTTCAAGGCTGGGGGAGGCTTTATAAATCTTTCAAGTGGCCATCTGTTACTGAATGCTATCATTTTCCCACATCTTACCCGGGTCTGTACATAGCCTCTTTCATATTTAACCGGTGCATAAACTCTGTAATGCATTTCTGGTGCTCCTCAACTCATGACAAATAATGTTTGCCTAGAGATGACAACTTCTATACTCTCCAGGACCACTTCACTAAACAAAACCATGGCCTAGCACCAAGCACACCCCTCTGGTGCAGATGTTGGGTGAGCTCTGGGACATGAGCTGTATGCAAAGTCCCTCAGCAAGGCTTTGTGCTACCACCTGAGCAAATGTCCACATTGCTCAGCAGTCAAGGCACCTTGGCTCTATGTAACACTCTGTGATCAGGTGGAATAACAAGAAGACACTCACCCAGAGAGCTCCTTATCTAAGAAGGAAAGATGCTGATAAGGGAAGAGGATTGGCTGTGACAAAACGCCCAGCGAATTTAAGCACAGGTTGCTTGGGTTATGTGACTTTTTTTTAACTGCCTTTATTATTTTCAGAGTGCTACTTAACATTTCCTGGGGAAAAGACTAATATTTACTATCTGAAGTGTTATGAAATTATCCTGATTATATGGCTTGAGCAATGAAATTGTACAGTGGGTAATATTTATTCTCTCAGGGAGACCTGGAATTCATCTGTAGAATAACCATTCTCTTTGTCCATAATTGACAGACTGCTGTTATTCCTAATCATTTTTAAGTTTATATGATTTCTTGATTGAAAATCTACTTTTTTATTTCTTTTGGCAATCTCTTCCAATGATTAATGAAAAAGTTTCACTGTAGCAAGAGGACACTTAGAACAGGAAGATGAGCTGAGTCATGGGGCTGAGCACAGCCTTTTTCCCTCTGTCGTGCATTCCACAAGGCCTCTCAGCATCACCAGCCCTGGCTCTGCTCCACAGAGAACTCAGCATAGCGACTGCCTACATGCAGATAGAAATCTTACAAGGTCTCTCCTTTTCAGACTGGTGCTACTACTTTTAGAATTCACTATACGCTTTAAATTTTTTTTAAAATTGATCTAGCAATTTATACTAAAATGCTGCTATGAATTTTTATAAATTGATGTCCAAGTCATGAAATGAGATGACTACCAGAAAGGGAATGAAGAACTGCCTGTTCCAGCTTGAGAGTCTCTTTTCTAGGTGTAATTTTCTCTATTTCGTTACTTATCATTTGAAGATCATAAAATATCTTTTCATGACCCTTCTGTAATGTGCTCTGTTACACTGAATTTAAGAATTGAGATTACAAATATAGAAAAAGGAGAAAGAAAGACACTCAGTTTCAGCTCCAGTGAAAAGGCTTTATGTCCTCTCGCTTCTTGCTGCTTTTATACACCAGTCTAGCTCCAATGACACTGGAGATTTATATCTACAGCCATCGCAGAAGAATTGGCCCATGCACTGAAGGAGATGAATACTCCAGAAACAATGGATAAATAGTTCAAAACCTCACCACCATTTATTTCTCCACAGCTGTAGAAGATTTTCATTCCTGTCAAGAACAAAACGCATGGAAATATATCCAATATATATTCAAGAAATATCAGTCAATATTTGCAACTTCTCGGAAGTTTCAGAGGAAACTGAAAGAAAAACTTTATGTTCTCAGTCCTGGAAAAATATCACCAGAGCTTTAAACAGAGAATTAGACTGCCTTCCTCCTTATGTTTTGGGCTCCATCTAATTTAATAGTTTTCCATCAGTGTTTGTCTCAGGGGAAAATGTGCACAAGCCCATCCTTTTTCCAAGCAACTGTTGCATCCCTGGGAAACAAACAAACACAGACCCACTCTGTATCACAGCAGCCAGTGCAACAGCCCTCTCACCAAATGCTCCTTGCCCTGTGGGGACTTCCGCTCCTAAAAGATTCAGGTTTGCTGCATTTTTCCCATTTCTCACTCTGTGGATTCATCCTAGATCCCAGGTGTAAACAGGTGTAAAAGGGTGAAAAGCAGAAGGAGGCAAAGCCATCACAGCAGAACCGAAACCTCATAAAAAACGTCTGCAGTGACCTTGGCACACATGAGAAGGGACAAGGCCTGCCGGTGCAGGATCCTGCACGGGACACCTCTCCTTGTGGAAATGGCAGATCCCCAGAGAAGTCAGGAAGGCACAGCAGCCCCAACATCTGTGGGCTGGTTTGCACCTTGCTGGGCTGCCCAATGGGTGCTGCCTGTCACCAGACATGCTGCCACAAGCACAGCAGTTAGGGGCCTCCAAGTGCTCTTTTACTCCTCATCTCAGATAGGAGCGAGACAGAACAAGTAAAATGTGAACAAAATAAGGTAATTAGGTGAAATTTGTTAATTGCAATGTTGGATTACTAAGACAAATGTCATTAATTGTCTGTACTAGCAGAAAATTAGAGTTATGGCCCTTTAGTCATTTTACACATGATTCCAAAAAATACACTTATGCTCATTCTGTAGTTTCTGAAAAACCTTTGAGGTGTAAGTTTTATTTGGTTTTCCTATTAGTCAAATTTCCAGGATGCATACTAACAATCTACCTAGCCTGTTTTTACCACAGTTACAAAATTCTCAACACCATTTTCAAAAATTCAATTTTTATAGGCAGGAATTTGTAAGACCTTTAATGTTATTCAATTTTTAAGTTAATATGTGGCACTATATGACAAGCATTAATGACACAAACATCAGTAAGATGTTAAGTGCTAAGGCAACGCTGACTCCGAAAAAATTAAAATTTTAAAGATAAAAATGAGACAAAGAAAAATTCGTCAGGGGAAGTCAGAATGCTGTTGTGTGGGATGTTGCTTGTACAAAAACATAGCTGCATATTGTTCATATAAAAGGGAGATAGAGCTTGCACTGAGACATGTACGTATACCCTAGATAATGCCAACAGTATTTTGCAATGTACTGTTTCTCTTACTACAATATCTGAGCATCATCAAATTGCATAAACCTCAACAATTCACATAAAAAGGGGTATTTAGGATGATTCTCATCATTAGTAAAGGAGATTGCCATTATCTTTTTCTCTACGTGGAGCACAGATTTTATGCGTATATTTTTAACACTTTTTCTCTGTTCATAAATGCACAATTCTTGAAGCATAAACTTCCATCCAGAATTTGTTCCAGAACCCATTGAGCAAGAACACAAGCACAGAAAGTAAAATCAAAGAACTTGGTTGTTACCCTGGCACGTTTCTAGCCTGCTCCCAGCCTCCTGTTGCCATGGCTATCTGAAGCTGCAAGTGCTGCTGCAGGGCTTTGCATCTCCTGAGTGTCTTCAGATAGATAAAAATTAAGTCATAATCTTTCTGTATTGAAAATAGGTAAAAAATAGGGTTAGAACTTAAGGAGAGTGGGTAACTCCAATTCATAAATACACACTTTTCTGGCCTTGATCCCAGGAGGGGGGAGGTAAACCACAGGGCCAGCTTTTCTTGTTCAGATCCAGTGGAAAACACGGATATAGCTTGTCAGATTTTCTTCAGTGACAAATCCAAGATATAAACCCTTAATGTACTGTATGGATTTACCTTCACTTTTAACTGAAATTTAGCCCTGATGGATTTGCATCTAGGCTCTTCTTGATTTGTGGGGCTACAGCCTCAAAACGTGAAAGGAGATTAATGGGCACAAAAGGAAGACCCAAAACTTCCCCCAGGCTATAGAGTGACTTTTGGACAGAAAGGAAAACAACCTTCATTTCAACAGGACAGCAGGGAGAGAATACCAGACTGACTTTCAGGGGGCAATGCACCCGCATTTCTGACTTCATGTCAGGGACTTGACTGCCAGAGTCAAATGTCATCCAGGGGCTGGCAGGGCTCTCCTTTTGTGCCACTGACAACTCTGGCTACACTGTCTCTGGGCTGCCTCTCTGTATGGGAAGGGCAACAGCTGCTTTGCTGAGACTCTTCTCTCCCCACACCTCCCTGAGCCAGGACAAGGGGAGCATTTGTGGCAGTACAACAAAAAAAAGCACCTTATGCAGCCTGGGTGAGCTGAGTTGCCTCAAACGAATCATCATGCTTAATGTGAGCTGAACAGGGAAAGGGGCTCTCTGTAATCCAGTTCAGATGACAAATGGTTAGCTATCAAAAGTGAACAAACAAAGAAATTTAAGTGAAAAACAAAACAAGCCACCCTTTTAGCAGTGTGTTTTGCTTTGGGCATTCCAGAGCTTGTCACCTGTTCTGGGAAGAGGTTCCAGGTGTTTTTTAGAAATATTTACCTCTTATTTGTAAATGGTTGGTATATAATTGTGAGATTTATGGAAGTGCTTATTTCTCTTAACAGAAATATCTAACCTGTGAGCATTAACCTCTGAGCTGGATGGACTTCTTCATGGTCTATGAGGAGTGATAGAGATGCTGCAGGTCTCATCTCTCTCATCCAAAGGTAGAGGATCTGAAATACATTGCATGGATCCTGCAGCAGAATTTTTCCACTGACTCTAATGGGAGACCTAGGCAGTGAGGTCAGATTAGTGGCCTACAATGTAGACATCTCTGTTTGTACAGATCAGTCCTCCATCAAGAGGAGGACTGCTGACCTTTTTCCTGTTACAACAAATTTAATTCCTCTATCCCATCTCTCTCTTGACAAACAAAGCAGCTTGTCAAAGGAAAGGTTGAGCTAGAAGGTAAAAACACAGGTGGAAATTACTTTGGTACAAGGATTAATTTGACTGCAAGATAGTGGCATAAAATTGCTCCTTGCAGCATCGTACTAAACACAGTATTTTTCATACAATTCTGAAATATACTACTGATTTTGCTGATGACTACCATAGATCATGACTGGATTTTCCATTTCATAATCATGATTCCTTGACTTTTTTACATTCTGCCATTGCTCAGATATTAATGCAACCTTAGTGACAAGTGTTCAGTAGCCCAGATGAGATGCCAGAGGTTAGTAATGACTTTTGAACAAACACTGCTGAAGTGGCAGCGCATACTTGAAAAGGCACAATTTCTCCCAGCAGTACAATATTGTATTTTAACTTTGTATGCAGAGAGCCTGTGGGTGTCTTTTTATTTGTCAACAGCATGCAGCAGAGCACTGCCATTTTGCACTCTGGTGGGAAAGTGTTACTTCAACCTAATTGACTCTTTTTTTCTGCATGGAAGTTATTTACCTAGAAATACTACAGTAGAGGGCCAAATTGCTTTCAAAAAAATCCAATTACTTGGGATCTTTTACAGGATGAAGGCACTGCATTGTGGCAGTAGCTACCCTCTATTGTTAAGGCTAAAATGATGCTGTACTGAACAAACTCTCCTTAGGCTCTTACTTTCTCCTGGTTGTTGCATTTGTACGGAAAGACAGGAGGGTTGTTCACCAAAAGACAAGGAAAGAGAATGTTATTCAGAACTGGTCCATTTATCTGTATTTGTATTATGTTCCAATCAGACAAATTGAGGAATGAAAACTACACAAGTAATGAATTTCTTTTGAATAAATTGAGTTTATTTTGTGTGTTGTCTTGACATTTAAAAGCTAAGCTGGAAGGCTGAGTCTGTGATACCTTTACTATAATTCATTCTGCTTTTAGAAGTCCATAGGAGAACAGATCAGGTACTACATGTTCATAGAAAAGAAAAAAAACAGCACTTAGCTCTAAACCAGGGGCAGGAGGGGAAAGGGGTGGTAGGGGAAAAGAGGATGGAAAAATTTCATAGACAAATCAGATTCATGTCAATTTTCATAAATATGGTGATATAATTCATCAATTATTTTATTTGTAAACAAGTAGAAAATACCAAGGAGATAAACAACAGTCAGCATGGGTATGTGAGGAACAGATTACAAACTTCTCTTCCAAGGTAGCATGACAGGTTTTGTGGTTAGAAGAAAAACATACAGGATTTACATTTTGACTTTCACTGCCCTTTTGACTCTACCAGATGATGGTTTTGTAACCAAGACTGGGGAACATGGAGATGATGAAAACACAATAGGCAACAAAACAGGTTGGAAAACAATAATGTAGAAATAGCTGCTGGCAGCTGATGCCTTAAGCCCCTAATGTTTTTTTATTTTTCTAATATTTGTAAGACTTTGTAATATTTGTAAGTTTTATAAGTAGTGGAAGTAGATTTTAAAAGCAGCAACCCCCCCCCCACTTTGTCCCTTGTCCCTTTCTCTAGCACCCTTGTTTACACATTCCTTAACCCTCTTACCCCATTGTATGCTCCCTATATCAATCCTACCCCTGAATATAGCAGAAATGTTTAGTCTTTTGTCAAGGCAAGGCCTAGATTGTTGGCAGAACAGCATATCAGGGCCTAAACCACAGAATACAGTCAAGAATTAGGTAACTGTGTACCCTTTGTGCTCTGATGAAGAGGAAGGTGGGATGAACACGGAGTCCCAAAACCCCCAGACCCGTTTCTCAGGGGGTGGACCTGGGGCGGACCAGAGTAAAGGCCACAGGGTGGACACATCTGGGATTGGATGGATGGTATTATAAAATGTAACCTCTCAGGCATGGCCTGTGCGCGTCTTGTAACATCTTAGCCTTGGCAAAATAAACCCTTTCTTATCTCACCCCTAATTAACTGTTCTGGAGATTTTTTCAGCACCAAAATTCCACGGCAACGCAGCTCATGCGAAACCAGAGGGAGTTTGGAGGGGGATTTAGCAATGTCCTGCCTGGAGTCTACACAGAATTTGTGTGCAGGAAGAGGGACAAAAACGTCCCAGTTATGGACCTTGAAGTCACTGGGGAGCTCAGAGGAGGTGCTGAACAGAAGCATGGGAGCGTTGTGTGTGGGATGGTGGTGCAGCACAGGAGCACCAAGAGTAAGGCACGGCAATAAACGCACCACTTATGCCAATGCCCATGATACGACATTCAACAGGGGTACTATGCCCAGAAAGCTCCATGCTACAGGACAAATGTAGAAAACCACAGCCTGTGACTGCAAGGCAGAAAACAGCCAGGAGACTCTCAGAGGTGTATTACAAAGCAAAATCTGCTCTATTGGTTCTTTGTGCTCTGTAAGTACATATTGCTAAATGAAAGGAAGCCAAAGAGGAGACCTGAATGTTGAATCTCTGCTCCTCCATTTTTCTGCATGGCTTTTCCCAAAGGTCATCAGATAGCTCTTGCTGAGGCACCATCCAAGCACAGTTTGAGTGAGAGGTCACTCAGACCTCCCTCAAGATTCAGCAGTGTTGTGACTATGTCCATCTTGGCTCTCTGCCAGAGTCCTCTTTCAGGAGTCCTGCTACAGCCTTTGCACTCTCAGGTGCCTCTCCCAGCTGTCCAAAAGAAATACCACATGTGGCTCTCTGTCCTGCAGTATGGAAACCACTGTGGTGGATCACACCACAGCTTTCACAGTATCCTAGAGACTCCAGACTGGGAAAATGTACAAAAACGGCACAGGAATGCCACTGGGGCCTCGCAGATGATTCTGATTACACCACTGAGAGCCAAGGGCTGCATCAGCCAATCGGCTCAGCCTTAAGCAGCCAGTTCCACAACCTGTGGAAGTGACCAGTGATCAATACCAGGCTCTCTTGCGTTTAGCAGTGTGACCACAGTCTGTCACTCTCAAAGTTGTCTTCACAGAAGTACGACTAATTCAGAAGGTTCATTTGTATCTCCCGAATGTAAATCCCCCCAAAATAACAGTCTTATTAGGATATACATTAGGATATTTATAATGACTTCCTAATTTACTATACAAGATCTGAAGACACTTGTTTTTTTAATTCTTATCTACAATGTAGACTTATTAGTTCATATTTATGATGTGATGGATACATTTTTTAAAAATAGTTTTCTCTCCCTAAAACTTTTTCATAATTTATTTCATACACTAATATACCTTAGACATGGCTAAACAAATGAAGTTCATGCACTTTCACAGTCCCAATCTGAAAATCATAAGTATTTGGAAGACATTATAATGTATGGTGGAGAAACCTGTGTCCTTTCTAGTAATCATTTCTAACTGAGGCATCAGTGAAGATTACTTTGTTGTTAACAGCAGCTACTCCAGCAAACAACCAAGACTGTTTTCAAGTTGTAAGTAGCAAACAATCATATCCTTCTGAAAATTTTCTGATGTTTTTTAATTAACAAGAGAAATGCAGCTAATAACTCCCTCTTTTTTTTACATTGGTAATACATCATTAGCAACAAATTAATGTTGCTTCCAAGTACTTTAAGTTTATGTAGAAATACAAGAATTCTGGTGTTTTGTGAAAATGATGAGGTGTTAGAAATATTTTTCCTCATAAATATGAAAAGTAGAGTTTTCATGAACAGCTGTGGAAAAAGAAGGGATATTTCAAAGAAAGAAGAGTGGAAGGTAGACTTCCTGATAGACTTGCTTGAAATACCTGCTCGAGATTATCAGGATATCAGCTCTCTTCAGTGAAAATTCTATCCTCAAACTATAAAAATTTTGTCATAACAGATACATATCTGGAAAGGTTTTAATTTCAACAAACATACATTCATATATTGAGGACTAATGGCCATAAACTAAAACACAAGTTCCACCGCAACAGGAGAAAGAACTTCTTTACATTGAGGGTGACAGAGCTCTGGAACAGGTTGCCCACGAAGGAAGTGGTATCTCCCTCTCTGGAGATATTCAAAACTCACCTGGGTACGTTCCTGTGTAACCTACTCTAGGTGACCCTGCTTTGGCAGGGGGGTTGGACTAAATGATGTCCCTTCCAACCCTAACTGTTCTGTGATTCTGTGATTTTTAAGAAAGGAAATTAAGCAGCATTCCTAACTCTTTCTAGGGCCGGGACACCTACACAAAGCAGTCATTAATTTATAGCACATTCTATTTTGAAAATAGTCTGCAGAATGCAAGTTGAATGTCCCTGTTTTGTGTCTTTATGCTAGTTATAATTCACATTGCAATAATGTACATTACTTTCTCTTTGGTGCTTAATTACAATTTTCCTTCCTAATTACAACTTCTTTGAAAGTTCTTACAGTGTCTTTAAAAGTCCATACAGTGCACTTCCTTTCATTTTGGCCCATAAATGACATTATTTTGAGTTCATTTTAGGACCATACTCTTTGCTTACCAGATGGTACTATTTTGGGCTAAATGAACTCCTGACCTAACTCCATTGACCTCTTTGTACTCAAGAAATGTCCATGAGGCCTCTTCTGGTATTATCAGCTATTTGTATGTTTGTATAAAATAATGAGTATAAATGCAACTAAATTTTTCCCTGGTGCTTATATAATGCGGGCTTCCCCTCCAGCTTTCTATCACATTAATTCCCATGGGCTGATCCCCCTGTGTTAAAAATCTAAACTATGAGCCGGGAATCCTCCAGCTGCTCATCCCATGAGATGATGACGACAGGAGCAGATGTGTCTCCTTTTTTGGGCTCTTTGTAACCTGATGATTTTCTTTCCTCTCATTCCGTAAGGAGCAGACAGCCCTTTTTAATTGCTTTATACCCTTAAGAATTTGTGCTCCCAGGCTGTGTGAAGGTCAATGCAGAAGACAGAGAGTACTAATACATTCATGAGGGGAGCACTCTTCTTCTGGGCAGAGTGCTGGTCCCATGAGAAGGCCAGCAGGATGTTTATGTGCGTCTCTCCAGTTCACAGTGTACTGGATCCCAATGAATATCTCACAGCACAGTGGGCCATGCCATGTGTCTTCTTGGGCTGAGGACAATCCTCAACCCTGTGAGTGTAAACATTGCTTGCTTGGCAGGTAGCTGGGAGAATTCTTTGTCCATTATCATTGCCTTAGGTAATATTTGTGATGAGATCTTTGCCTTTTTGTGGGTACAATGCTGTGCCACCCTCCAGGTGAACTGAGTCCCTTGGCAAAGCACTCAGGCATCTAAACAGAGCTGACCAAAATGGGTTTAGTGGCTTTTGAAGGATCTATTTTATATTCAAAACAAGGCAAATTCACCAAAATGAAAGTGTTTCGTAGGACTGATATAAATTCCACTCATTACTTTTGTAATGGCAACTATGCTTGAAGCTAGGGAATAGCTGTTTAAGAGACACAGTAAATAAGCAACAATTTGAAATTCTCTGCTTTATTTTGAATAAAGTCAAATTTAGTTGCAGATCTACATATCTAGGCATATACCTGCATTATCATAAAAGCATAGGATCATAGAGAACATTTTGTGCATTTTTATCTGTGTCTTTTATTGAAAGATGGATACAAGTGAAATCAACAAGGAATGAAACAGATATTTTATTTCAGTTGGCCTTTGATATTGAATAAGCTAAAATCACCACCTCTTTCAATATTAATATGGTACCTGAGCTCACAGTGTGTTACCAGGAGTGTGCTTAGGAGTCCTACAAGTAGCCATCTCTAGCTAATTGGCTAATGCTAGGATAGGGTTCTGCTTGTGCTAAAAGCATAGACATGTTACATTTATTTATAAGTATCACCCTGGTAATACAACTTAGAGAGTTCGTAAGCTTTTGCCTCCACCTGCATCTCTTCAGGTGGGCACATGCTTCGTTTTACACTGCTGCTACTTTTCTCAGTCAGGTATGTCTTGACAGAGCCATTTATCCATCTCAGTGACACAGGACAAGAAAGAAGTTTAAATACACCCATTATAGTGCAGGATGAGTAACAGAACATGCTTCATTTGTCAGTCACATTTCTGGAAATCTAGTCTGTTCCAGAAAGTTAGACATGAATCCAGCTGCAGCAGGTGGAGCCTCATTTTACGTGCCAGCAACTGGCACCCCAAGAACAATTTAGTAGGCCTAAATGCCATCATACAGAAGTGTCACATAAGTTCTTCTGCATTGCTAACAAATATTCACCTTTTGCTCAAAGTGATTCCACTGAATTGCCATCAGTGAGGAACTAAAGCTAACTTTCCCCCAAGGGATAATGATTGCTTCATAAAAAAAAGTGTGAAACCCCGAAATAAAAATATTAGATGATATACTCTCTTACTGCAAAATACATAAAAAGGAATTACTCCTCAAAGTAATATTATCTCATCTCTGCATATATCTATTTCACCTGGAGGAGGTGTTTCCCTCTTTTAGGCTCTATTATTCAAATTTCATGTGGAATTGAGCCAGTTTTCTTCCAAGTCCTTTTTTAACAGAAGCATTTTCTGTGGCCTTTTATGGCTAGTCATGTGCCCTCAGGGTTGCAAGAATATCTACTGCATTTTTTAAAGGAAATTAGAATTATGCTACATTTGAGATTAAAAAAAGAGAGAAAGAAAAGATAAAAAGAAACTAGGAACATCAGACTGATGGTGGAAATAGGTCCAGCATGTTAAATGAAAACACATTTTTTTGCAAGACAATCAAGTTAAGGGACAACACCTTGTTGAAGACCATAGGCCTTCTGTCAGCCAACAATTTAATCTTCAGCAGCCTGTGGTACCTGCCACCCAGGGAACTATCATGCATATGTATGCTTCATGTTTTCTGATCATTCCTTCTTTTATATTTAAGCCTCTTCTTCACATGAAACAAATTCGATGCTTGTGGCTGGTTATGGAAATGTGAAGGGCAAAGGCTGATGACCAAATATCTCTTTTTATGCAAGTGTCCTACGTAATGAGAAGCAGAGCATGAGAGATACATATTTGTATGAAAAGTTCTTACATAATTGGTTTTTAAACTGTTTTCCAAACATATTTTCTGAGATACCAGTTGGTCCTAAAAAGCCCTCTCCAACATGTGGTCTGGCATATTCTCACTCTAAGTGATAGTTACTGTTCATCATTTTTGGTGTAGCGTGACTGGTAGACAAAAGTTGGCAACTTTAGAGATTTGGAGAAAGACAAGCTTTTAAACATTTCTTTAAATAAGGTATATTAGATAAAAGTTGCTATGGTGTTGAGATGTAAAAGCGTACCTCCCTCCTGTACATCTTTGTTTTCATGTGACAAAGCGGCCTAGCAGAGATATTGAAGTAGGAGGGGACCCACAGCTTTTGGATTTCTCCTACCAGCTCCACTACCAGCCACCTGGGAAAATCACTCTCATACTGCTCGTGCATTAATTTCAGTTAGCTGTCTTCTAAAATGATCCAAGGTAAATAGAGCCCCACTTTTTTTTCCCCCATGGACAATATATGCATGAAGGATGTGTATCAAAACTGTGAATATTGCAATACAATCTGGATTTGGATTAATATGTTATACAACAAACAATTCATCAGTAATTCGAGCACTCTAACAAAGTGCTGTAAATTTCTTTTCCCAAGAGAAGTTGACAGTTGACAGAATCTGGGATGGAAGAGTGGAAGAGAGGGGATCTCCACCATCAACATTGCAAGAGGAGGACCAGCACATTTTTTTCTTGGTTGCACACATTTTCACAACAGCAAATTTTCATTGGTTACTGGACTTCAGCTTTTCCAATTCAATTCTCAAACCACAATTTATTCACTGTGTGCTTGCAGGAACTCTTTTGGATTTACATAAACTTGTGCTTATTGTTATCCGAGTTTTAGAGTTTCTCTGCTATTCTGTTACTTGAGGGTAATTTTACCTACAGTTTTGTACTAAAATAATCTAGCCAACTTGAAACAGAGATTTTTAAACTAACATCTACAACTGCTCTCTACTTAGGTTCTCAAATCCATTGCACTGCATGAATCTTCTGTACCAACAGCTGCACTTAGTTATGCTTTTCTCATCAGTGAGCTATGGACATACAAATTTGCCATTTCCCTGTTCTCCTTACAAGTCTAATTTATAAACATGAAATATTCCCATAATCTGTAACTGTTTCCAAAAGGTACCTGTTCACATACAGCTAATACCACAGATTGCAAGCAGCTATCAGAATACGAAAACAAAGCAAAAAACCATTTAGCATATACTTTGCATCTCTAGCCCATCACTCCCTCTCCACCTTCTTGCTACCCATCCAACTACTCAAATAGGGAAATTCAATATATGACTTCACAGATTTTAAATTGAAAATATTTTTCCTGAGGAAGGGAACATTCTGTATTTCATAGCATAAGCAAAGTGCAAAAATATTTGGACTGGAATATTTGATGAAATCTCTCTATAAACATTCCTGTAAAAGTTTTATTGCTTAAGGACAACAACTTTTAATGTCCTTTCTCTGAATATTTCTCTTTAGTTGTAGGTGTAATTTTTTTTTAAGGAGATATTCCACATAATTTCAAATTTGCTTCGTATATTTCCTTCAAAGTGATTTTACATAAAAACTGTATTATACAATCACAGAATCTCTGAATTGCAGAATGGTTGAGGTTGTAAGGTACCTCTGAAGATCATCTGGTCCAATCCCCCTGATCAAGCAGGATCACCCACAGTCAGTTTCCCAGGACTGGTCAGATGACTTTTGAGTATCTCCAAGGATGGAGACCCCACAACCTCCCTGGACAGGCAGGGTTTGGTCAGTGAAAAAGTGTTTCCTGCTGTGCAGACAGAGCCTCCTGTGTTTTAGTCTGTGTCCATTGCCTCTGGTCCTGCCTGAGGACACCACTGAAAAGAGCCTGGCTCCATCCTCTTTGTAGCCTCCCTCCAGGCACTTTACACATATTGATGAGATACCCCCTGAGCCTTCTGTGGGCTAAACTCAGCTCTCAGCCCTTTATTATAGGAGAAATGCACCAGTCCCTTCGTAATTTTGTGTCCCTTCACAAGATGTTCTCCAGTATGTCCATGTCTCTTTTGTACTGGGAAGCCCAGATCTGGACACAGCATTCCAGTGCTGAGCAGAGTGGAAGGATCACCTCCATCAACCTGCAGGGAACACTTTGCTTAACACAGCACAGATCATTGCTGTTGACCAGAATGCTACAAAGACATATTTAGTAGGTGGTGCTGACATCTCTTTGATACTTCATCAAATTTGATACCACAGTTTCCTAGTCATACGTTCTTTTCCCCTTGAGTGCTGTTGACTATAATTTTGCATACAGAAGTGAAGTGACACAGCAATCGCTTAGGAGTTTTGTGAGCAAAAATCACAAGTACATGTAAATGAGATGTAGAATTGAGCTGCCTTCATACAATACAGAATAAGGTGTGACAATCCATTCAAAGAAAAAAACTATACCAACTGCGGCTCAAATTTTAAGGAAACAGTCATTTTATAAAACTGTATTTGGCTTTAAGTCTCAAACATAGAGTAAGACTCTAACTGAAAAAAAAAATAAAGTCATATAAGATATTCTGCTGTACCCTTGGGATCCCAAATGGGAAATGACAGACAAGGTCCTGAATATACCAGGTGATCACCAATGATTATGATACACTGAGGTAACCCATCAACAAAGAGTGAGATTCGATCTCAGAGTCAAATACACATGGTATTTCCAGTAGAAACAGGAAAATAACAAGACTGTTCTAAAAGGTAGAGATCTCTCCTAAGAGGTCATACCGAATTCTGGCTAGCTGAGCCCAAGAAAAAGTTGCAGAGATCTAACACTGCAAGTATGTTCAGGAGTATGGAAAGTCAGGAGCATACAACAGAAAAACTTTATTTATGTCAGCAAAATGAAAGTGGAAAGGACATGTAACTGCTGTTTATAAATAAGTATGACAGAAGAGAGAGGGGGTCTGCAGGAATGAAAAAAAACCCACAAGCACACACAAAAAAAAATCAGGTTTGAGAGTAATTTTTGAGTATTGGCACAAGAACAAATTGCTGGAAATCAGAAATAGGATTCTAATGACAAAGGTATTGGAGCAATCTGCCAGCGATTGCAAAAGAACTGCTTCTGTTTCTGTATGTAACCTCTCGTGCATTAAAGGCTCTCCATAAGAGCAAATGATCCAGGAAGTCTCTTCCAGGTCTGTAACACCATGGCTACACCTCAATTCCAGAACTGCCCTGGATGAGTAACTGCACACAGGCTGAAATAGCTCATGAAGTGCTAGATGAGATATATCTGTAGCAATACAGTTTCTTCCTAAGTTGGTAGCAGTTCCATTCTTAGCATGAACAGATTTTTATTTCTAGGCTGCAAGTGTTTCAACTAGCTGGATAGCTGCTAACTATCTCTAAGTGCCAGCAGCAGCTCAGTTTAACCAGAGTGAGCAAATGGGCGTCAGTACTAGCAGCCAGTAATCCCAGCCAATTCCCACTGTCTTTCCTTGGAGACAAGCAGTTGCCAACAAAAAGGGGTGAACAGTCACGAGCCAAAAGCAGGTTACACTTCCAGAATGCTTGAGAAGTACCACTCTGGAAAGATGAATTGAAACAAGACGCTAATTAACTTATCCTCACCACTGGAATGCTCAGTGACATAAACCCCATACCTGACACCCCAAGCAAACTGCAGAGAGAAATCAGCTTTCCTCTCTCATCAGCTTGTACAGCAGAAGAATTACTTCAGAGGCTTTCAGCATATTTGTGTTTCAGCTTGCAGCACTGATAACAGCTTTGACCCTGACATTGCTTAAATCAAGATGAGCAAGAAATGAAGAACTTCTTCCTTTGCTCAGTTCCCTTATAAGTTATGGTTACATTTTCAAACACTCCACTCAAAGATACAGCAATAAATGGTGACCTATGTGACAGACATGCTATGCCAATACTTTTTCTCCTCTTATTTGGCAGCACTTTGTAAAGGCAGTCATTTTTTGACATTTTTTATGTTCTTCACATACTATACAATGGTTGATTTCACTGTCAAGCTACATCTAGACTGGCATATATCTGTGTATGGTTTAACCATAGGTTTATTGAAGCGATCATGGTCATTATCTCTTCTTTTCCTTGAATGTGTATCATCTCACACAGAGCTCTACTATTATCCCTGACATGAGCGTATCTGAGCAGGGTCATTTTAAAGACTAATTCAAAATATCACATAATATTTCATCTAATAGCACAAAACTGATTTGCAATTTTGTAGAAAAGTTATTTGCACTGTTATATAGCATGGTTAATAGCTGAGGTCCATAACGACTGCAATCAAGACATTCTATCATATTTTATATCTGGCTGCCTTTTAATGATAGGCTTCTTCTGTGCTACATATGCCCTTTTACATGAATTATCTCTTCATTTCTATTGAGTTAATTCACCCTATCTCTGTTGTTACAGCTACTAGTGGATCTTTCACGTGTTTCATATAGGGTGACATAATTTTTCCAAACACCAAATTTCCTTTATTTCCATAAATGTGAAATTCTTGATTATGTATTTTCTGTACATTAAACTAAAGTAAATAAATGAGATTTGACAAGATGGAGATGACAGTCTTAAGCCATGCCATCTGTGAACAGTGGGATTTGTTTACAGTTTCATTTCTCACTCCTAATCCTGCTGTGTCCCAGCATGTAAAGATCTGTTAAGGAACAGTGCCATCAGCTAAAACGTGTTGGATACCCTAGAGTGGCCAGCTGAACTGGACAGAGGGCTTTTGCAGTATTTAAAAAACTACAGTTAATTTACAAGCTCTCAGAGAGACCAGAATTGGAACTGCCACAGATTGCATTGATTCTGCATCCTTTAAATGTGACAGCAACATCAAATGAAGAGTGGCATAATTTTTGTTTCAAAATTCAAAACTTCAGAAGAACTCAAAACTGATGGCAGTCCTTTAATAAAAAGGGGCTCAGGTTTGACTTCAGCTTATATTCTTCCTCATAAAGGAAGAAGAGTTTGTGCATAAGAAGGAAGAGCACATGGTAGAAAAAAGAGACAATGACACATGAGGCAGAGGTGAAGCCTAGGCTCAAGAGTTGATTCCTGTTGCTGGACAAATGAGTTGATTTCTATGTGTATGACAGAGGTGATAATGTCTCCTAAAGTGGAGACAACTTTTTAAAGGAGGTGTTCTCCTTCTCTTCTTAAATACATGAAGCTTAGCAACAAAGGGTCATGGCTATCAGGCAACTATCAGCAAGACAAGAGGGTATGGTCTCCAAGTTGTGCCAGGGGAGGATTAGGTTAGATATTAGAAAGAATTTCTTTACAGAGAGGGTGGTCAGACATTGGAATGGGCTGCCCAGGGAAGCAGTGGATCCTCCGTCCCTGGAGATTTTTAAAAAGAGACTGGATGTGGCACTTAGTGCCATGGTCTGGTAACCGCAGTGGTAGTGGATCAAGGGTTGGACTTGATGATCTCTGAGGTCCCTTCCAACCCAACTGATTCTATGATTCTATTCTATGACTTTGGTGGAGGCACCTACACTCTCCTAGAAGGAGATAGCATTTGCATGGAATTTGCTTTGAAAAGAAGTCATATACTAATAGCTTTAATCCTGTCATTCTGCTCTTTTCTGAGCTATACTAACGCTCTGAATTTTCTTTGAGTCCTTGGAAAGCCTCTCATTTAGCTATTTAATTTATATAATGCATATGATCTTGGCAGTTGGATGCTTTGCAGGAAAGAAAAAATTTAACATTACATAAGCCACCCACAACAGGTAACAGAAGCTAAATTACTGCTGTTGATGCTGTTGAAAACCTTGACAGTCAAATTAACTAAACAAAAAACAAATCCATCAAAAGCTAAATACAGCACATCCAATTTGCTTTATACTCTCCAAGCCGCAAAACTTGGTTGGATCCAAGCGACAAACTGGAAAATCCTTCTGCTGGAAAAAGCCCTACCCTGGTTTTGCTTGCATATATGACCAGGCTGCCTGGTGGAGATGCCTCAGTGCCAGGCAGCAGGGATAAGAAATACAGACCTGCTTCACAGTTTTCTTGGCTATTTGTTTTTGAATAGTGTAAGCATTTTCCTTCTCTGGAATGTGAGAGTGATGTTAGTACCACTCATTTCAAGGAAGAAGTGGATAAGGTTCAATGCCCCCAGGAAAACGGACACAAGGGAGTCATGAGCCTGCACTATGTCAAGCTGCTGTTCCACTCATCCCAGGCAAGATGAGCACCCTCCCTTAATCTGTTTCACATGGACCACATGGCTCCACAGTTCCTGAATAATGGTTTTATGTGATTAGAAAAACCTCTGGGATGTAAGGGATATTCAGCTCTCGCCTATGTGCAGAGAACAGTATATTAACTGATTTAACCAGGCTTACGTTCAGAACTCTAGCAAAACAAAATCTTGCTTTGAGAGGCAATGTGATCCTATGAATTAGCGCTGAGACGAGAAGTAATTTGTTCAACAGACTGTTGCTGAAATGTCATATGTACTCGGACGACACTGGGAAAATCATGAGCTTCAGCAAGATGCAACTTGCCACCCCACCTCAAACACTTCCCCCTCCCAATTAGTCAGCCATGCAGCTGGCCTGATCCTCAGGGGTGTTGAGCACCTGCAATTCATTCTGACTTCCACATCTAAAAAACAAATTCCGTGGGAGGTGTGAATGACTATTATCTCTGAAAATCAAGCTATTTGGGTAAAAAGGTAGCAATTTCATGCTCTTTTTTTTTTTTTTTAAGGTTCTGGCTGCATTATGCTTTGGTTTTCTCATTTCAGAGATCATAACAGTTTTACCAGCTTCATAAAAGCATAGTGTTTGTTACTTAGGAAAACACTAAATAAATGTTGAAGGTTATTAAGTTCTCATTGCTTCTGAAAGGAACATGTTTCTGACAGCTGCTGGCTCCAGAAGGCACTGGACAAGTTTGGCTTCACAGGCTGTTCTGAGGACAAAGACTCCCAGCCTGCAACCAGTTACCAATTTCATCTGGCAGAACTGCACTGTGGCCCAAAGGCTGTACATCACTACCCCAGGCAAAGATCTGCCTCTGAAGCATTCAAGTTCCTATGTGCACTAAACCCAAATAACACAGGCAGTGATCACAGAATCTCACAAGTCCAGCAGTAATTCCATAAATAATTCAGTTTAGGAGTTAAGTCTCCATGACAGGCGTGCAGTTGAAATGTAAGAATATTATGAATACAGATATCTAACATTTTTTGTGTGTGTGAATATTGCAAAAGTAGTATAGTCATGATAGTCTAAGAGCAGAAGTAAATCAAAGTTTGTGGGGAAAAGCAAAATGTTTCATTAGACCAGTGTGCTAAAGCTGGAATCAACAAAGTTATTGGACACACAGCCCCTCTTGAGGTCTGAAATAGAAACAGCAGCTGTGAAAGCTGAAATTAACCCATCAGGCTGCCTGAAACAAACAAAAAAATAATAAGTACCCGTGGAGACAAAAAGCTTATTAAATATTCTGGACAAGAGTGAGAAATATATTTATCCCTCTTCAAGATTAGAGTGGTTAGCTTGGGGTGGAATGTGTCAAACAAGGACAGGTCTCAAAAGAGGCTTTAATCTCTTATTATTTGTAAGAGAGAGGATTTCTAGTACCTGTTAACCTGTTTCAGTGTTTCATTGTGTCACTGTGTGAATAACACCAAAAATTTCAGAGATCCTGTGTTTGCACTGAGAGAATTATCCCCCATTGGAAGATGGAAGTTTCTGTCCATCATAAAAGAGTTTTGAATAATCAAAGTGATCTCCATAAGTAATCTTTGCAGAGTAAATGAGGTGAGGTTTGAAAACCTGAACAGTGATTGATTTTCTTCAGGTAAGCATATTTATCTGTGAGTGTCTTACCACAACTGGTAAAACATAGTTTGATATTCATCACATTATCTAAGGTGATTTTCAAGAGAGTTTGATGGAGCGACAATTGTTATTGAATTTGATAAAAATTAGTGAGGAAATCCATGTTTTTCAGTGCAAATGATAAAGCTTTCACTTAAATATATAAAATAGAGTACAGCCTTAGTGAAAAAAAAAATTAATCTCTTTTATTTCCCTCTACATTTTCCCTATTCCTTTTTTGTTGGTTTTTTTTTTTGAGGTAGATCATAATAAATTCAAAATGTTATAGAATTATCTTCATGCTTATACTGTCCCAATTTTTGAAGACAATTGACTTAAATGAATCTGCATGGAGTAAGGATGAACTAGATGACTTTTGATTTGCATGGGTTGGAGCATAAAAGGTTGATATTCTTCTTGGAGTTATACTGAGGACAAAGCAGGATGCTTTTAGAGAGAGGAACATGGTAGACAGGCTAGGGACATTCCCAGTTGGTGTGACAGTACTGTAGTAGGGAGTTATGGTCATTAACTGCTTCATTGGGGAGAAAATATTTCATTTTCTGCACAGTCTTGCTTTACTTCATTAGCCGTAGTGGCATCTAGTTGCATGTTTGCACTAGTTGTGATTTAGGACAGACATTCTTTTTGAGAGAGGGAAAAATTGTGATGACTGGTTTGTTATTTCTCTTCTGGTTCTTTTCCTTAATAGAGCAGTCCAAGAGAGATTTTGTCTTGAGGCTTCAAACCCAACATGTTTCCTCATCTTCTTCCTGAAATTTGCTATAGGAGAAGGGGTACCAGACTCAACTTCTGGCTTGTTAGAGAAGTATGAAGGAAAGTCAGCAAAGTAACTCTAATTCCCCATACACAAGCATTTAATCTGGTTGTCCCTCTTAGGAAGACATTTTGGCTTTCAGAGCTAACAGCTCACCTTAGGTAAGCAGAGTCTTCATTGACTGAAAATGTTTGAATGGTTTTTTATCAGGTAGAGGCTGGGGCAGCTGCCGTTGTGTTAGTCATGGTTATTTTTATAGCATTTTGGAGTCTTGCAAAATGGTTAGGGAAACTTCAGAAGCATTTCATTTTAGCCTGCTTCATGTTCTAGTTCATCATTTTGGAGTGGTTAGATGAAGGAAATAATTTTCCAGGTTTTTCTAGCATTCTCATACATACTCCTACAGTGAATTTGGAAGGGTGAATCTTAGTCAAATTGTTACTGATGGTCATGTTCTCAAGGAGGCTACTATGCTCCTGGAATAACCTCATCAAGTAGAAGAAAATTTTTTGAACTAACAATTTATCACCCATCCCTCTGCTAAGACACTGTCTCTATTTCACAGATACCAGCTGCCTTTTCTGTTTGGTAATCTAACTTGTTAATATAAAGAAATTAAGCACAGAGTAGTTGCCCTATACATGCATTTATCTTTGAAGTTTGCAGCTTTCATTTCAGATGTGCACAAGGCTTTGCATTCCTGAAAGGTATCTATTTTCTCCATCCACAGTAATTGGGCCAATAAAAAAAAAATATTACCTCTGTCTACAAACCCTGCTTTGCCCTAAGCCACCACAGCTCCTGCTTGAAATGCAGTGGCACACTTCCAGGTTCACAGCTAAGGCAGAAGGTCAAAAGGATTATAAACAATTAAAAACATCATAATCCCCATTAAATAGTGGTGAATCACTGTGGAAGGTCCAGGGCAGATCAAAAGCTGTTGCAAGGAGACAAGCTGATAGAGGGAACCTCTGTGGGAACACCGAGAGGCTGCTGGTCTTTCCAAGGTCCCCATGTAAAGGGTAGACAGCACCTTAAAAACAGAGATGATAAATTTTGGGTTTAAAGAGGTATTTTCTTACCAGTAGTGATTTTTCTCTGAAAAAAAATACTTTAAAGGGACCACATACTCATTGCATTATTCACTACCCTTGCCCTTAGAGGGAATGGCACTTCAATATGAGGCCTGCTGTCAAGCAGAAGACCCACAGTTAACAGGTAAAACCCACAGGCCAGGAATGACAGCTTCCGGGTCATGCCTGCATGTGGGAAAGCACACAGCCAGAGTTTTAGTCAGAAAGTAGCTAAAACCTACAAGGAAGAGGAGTAGAAAACTATTTACAAGATTGGTCTGCTTAGGGATATTTTTCATATGTCAGCTATGATAACACCTATGAATTAGGCATCTAGAAGTGTCAAATAACTGATGTGTTTATGCATTATAGAAACATCCAGAACTCTCTTACTCAGGAGAAAACAAACGCTAGGGCTTTGGCAGTACTGTTGCCTTGATCTGCCATTCCACAAACTAGGCAAAAATCTTCTGAAACCCTCAAGGGTGGATTGTTTCTCCATTGCACAACCCCCTTTTTAAGTTTCCTTAGAGTACTTGATAACTAGCTACTGCCAGACAAAAGAAGTTAAGAGTATCTGACCTGTGGTTTCCTTAGGAAAACAAATTTTCCAGTCTCCAGAATCTATGATTGCCTGAGAGAAATGAGAATGTAATGCCTTTGAAATGGTTAGCAAATGAAGTGAGGAAAACCATTGTTTCAAATTGATCTTTAGCCTGTAATTCTGCCATGGGTAGGTATAAAAGAACATCTTTTATTCTGCCTATGGCTATCATAAAATCAAATTATTTTTGTGTTGTCCAAGCTTTGTTTCAAATAAAGTAATAAAGGAAGAATTGATGGAGCTGAGGAAAAATTTGTGCATCTTTTCTTTTCCAAACTCCTGGATGAATCATAATCACACATGTCTGAGTAATCAATTTCACTAGTACATTGCCCGAACTCCCCAGCTGTAACTACGACAACGCAGTTACAGATTGATGTCTTTAGAAAAAGAAAAGAACTTAATTCACCCATCTCCTTTACACCCTCTTAAGAGTAGTTAGGTGTCTTTCAAGCAAAGTACTAGTAGACAACTTTCTAGCACTGGAATGACCCCTAAAAAGTAAGCATGAGACCACAGGAGCAAGCTGCGTGTTCTCTCTCCACCTTATTGTTTTGTAATAATTCTATAATTAAGAAATTCCATCAAAAAGTATGTGTTACATTGTAATTAAAGACAGCACTGCAGCATAAATACAAACATACATATATTCACATATATGTGTGTAGATGAGTGAATAGTACATATACGTGCACATAAGATATTCAATTCTGCCGGCAAAGGATCCCTTAATTCTGGCATTACATCAGGTCTGGATGACCTGAGCAACAGGTGATGCGAGAGGACAGCATGGACATGACAGACAGAACATTTAACTCTGCTGCTGACTCCACTATCACTTTCTACTGTGATCTTGGGTCACGTCACCACTGTCCTGGCAGATGCACCTCTAAAATAGGGGTGACACATATTGGGTCTCTTTGAGCTCATATCAACCACCTGCGTCACTTTGACCATGGAGGGAGTCGCTCTTCTTCCAGAGTGTGCCCAGTGTCCATTGTTAATCTGGAGAGATGTTTAGGCATGACTGGTGAATAACGCAGACCAAAAACAGGAAACAGAAAATGAGGCAGTAAGATACTCAGTTTTGAATTAAAAAAGGGGAAAAACACTAGAGGACTTAGTTTGCTTCCGTATACAAATAAGTCTAGAAAATATGAGAAAGTTCTATAACAGACTGAACATTTGAAAGCATACTACTTGTGTTTATTGGTTTCTGTGATTTGCTGGAAGTGATCCGTAGCTGCTGAGGATAGTTAACGGCTGTTACTTAACATCTTCTGCCAGACAGAGAATTAGTCGTGGGACCCAAGCTAATACAGGCACTAAACAGACCTGATTCTTTGTGACTGGCATTTGTGCTCTCCTGAATTCATCATTAAGCAGTCACTTAACCATGTATCTCAAGTCAAACACTGAAATCACATTAAAGGTATCATGCAGAAAGCTGATTAATTGCTTACCAGTACCAAACTGACATTTTGCTACAGCAACAAATGATTTTACACATTGCTATCAGGAGAATTTCAAAGTGATACGATTAGTAACCAATTAATTTTTTCCTTTTCCTGTTTCTCTTGAGTATAAATTTATTACTGTGACAACTAACAGCCACCAATGTTTTCTATTACATGCTGAAAGAATTTTGGTATAACAATCGTTGCTTCCAACAAAGAAACCCTTCCCTAAAGAGTTTAGCTTCTTCCTTCTTCTGTAAATTACAGTTGAAATGAAAACTCTTCTGTAGGTCCAAACTTTTTTATTGTTATACTGACCAGTCACAATCTTTTCTGATGTCATATTTTGTCAGTCCAGAATGAATTTAATGGCTCCCAAGAATTCTTTTGGAGAACGTGAACTTGCCTTGGGGAAGGAAAAAACTTATTTTACTGGCAACCATTTAAGCCAAAAGACATAACTAGATAACCAATAGAATTTAACAATTTCTCTTTTAACTGCAGTTATATCTTCCTTTTAGTCCTGAAGAGGCATGGAGAGAGATCATCAACTTAGCATGGGAAGAGGAAGAGGAAGGAATGCAGTGCATGTTTGCATGTGAGAGTTTACAATCCCATCTTTGTATGTCTCCCTCTGTCAAAAGTGCCTGTACCAGAACAGAACAGGGCAAATTGAACTACATGATGGGCAGCAGAATTCATCTCTGGTATTGTCTTCTATGACTACATATGTCAGGTAATCATTTTCACAGTAAGAATACAGTTTTCAGAAATGAAAGAAAGTAACCTATTTTTTTCACTTAGGAAGTCCTCTTATTTACTGTACTTGCTTTTTCCTTCTTTTTTTTTTTTTTTAAATGGGGGGAAAACCTTTTTTTTAAAAAAAAACTCTATACAGCATGGTCCAAAGCCCACAAAAAACAGGTAACATTAGTAACTGCTTAGGATGATTTTGTGTCCAGATTATACTTTAAATGCTGAATTTTACTCTAAAATTTTGCCTTCCATACACCTTTTCTATAACAGATACACCACATAGATAAAGAGAAGATAAAAAAAATTAAAAAGCAGAATAACAACCTATTTCAGAAATAGAGATTTCATGTTAGATACACAATATATCATTCTCATTATCACCATTATTCATAAGATGACTCACACCAACAGCTGATGTCTGTTTATTTTAAATCTTTTTCCATTTATTGTTTTCTACAGAATCAGAGGTGATAAGGTGACAATATGTCTGCTTTTTTATATACATTGATTATAAAAGGAAAATAGAATTTCCCTCATTTCCATGAGCAAGTAAGCATAAAATGCTTGTCTATGTTTTTTTGTTTCTTGTGCACTAAAGCATCTGCATAGGGTCATGAGCATCACCATTTATTCAAGCACACTGATACATGGGTGTTTACAGAAGAACTCACATTAAGCTTATGGTAAATTATAGACATACATTTCTGGGTATGCTGACTAGAACATTAGGCACCTATTGTCAAAGAAGTATGAACAAAAATTTGACCAAACCATACCAGGCATAGCCTTTTATTGGTTGTACTTCAGAACTTACTTCTATACATTGGGAGGATTTGTGGTTGTTTGTTCCTCAGTTCATATTGCAACAGTTCAAGATTTATTCAGCTAATAGCATTGTGTCAGAAAGAGAAAAATTACTATGGTTTGTTCGTCTTTTATTCAGATGTGATCTGTGATTTTTTAAAATTAAATTATAAGCAGTCATTTTATGCATCTGACGCGTTGCCATAGATCAAAAATTTTCATATAGAACTGAAACCTTGCATGTGCACTCTCTCTGTTGAAGGAGGTCATAAGGGAGGTCATAAGGGAGGTCTGGCTCAGGTGGAAGAGATTATTTTCCTGTTACTTCCCACAGACAGAAACTCAAATGTTAAGTTCCAGCTTCTTACATACATTTTGAACATTTTGAACATTTTACCTAGAAGCCACATCTGTTCTCTGCATGTGATGGGTTTGATTACATTTCTGTGTTTGGTTTTTTATTTTGCTAATGCACTGTGAATCTGGCAATACAATCCATCTTGTAAGAAGCTGGTACTGTATTATGAGTTTTCCCTGAAAATGAGAAAGAAGTAAAGCATCCAGGATGCTTTTGTTTGGTAATTATCTGAATGACTAATTAATGTTACAAGGAAACAGAAGTCCTAGTCTAGCACAGACAGCTCCATCTTCAACGTGGCTGCTTTTCAGAAAGCCAGTTATTGATTTCCCTTGTGCACTGTAAAGCAAACAAAAACTTGAGGTTCTGGACACCACCCTGAGAGCTGGACACTAAAAAAACCCTCTGCTAGCATGCATTGGCTAAATACATTATGGGATCTACATCTTGGAATGTTCATTTACATTCAGATTTGAAAAGGAGCAGGTAGAAAGGAATGTGATGATGAAAGATGGTGAAATGAAGTTCGTAACATTTTTTTAATTCCTGTTGAAAGTGTATATATGGACACGTAACAGGGCTCTCGTGCTGCAGGGCAACCATACTAAACGATCTGAGCCCTAGCTAAGGATTAAAACAGACAGCTATCAAAGTCAGCAAGTTACTACCAAGTTAGTCATAGCTTAGTCCAGTCATCAGACAGACATGATAGAAGATGAATCTACACAAGTCCTAAAGTAAGATGGAAAACTGGTGGTTCACTATTTAATTAAAAGTATTTGGTGCTTATTTTCAGAACCAGTTTGAAAGCTCTATGTGGGACAGGGAAATTATCTATGTCATAAGAATATCTTACTTTTGAAATCAAATTGTTCCATACTTAAAAGCTACAGCCTGAAAGCTATTAACATCCCATTATTCAGACAGCTGTTTTCTGTGGTTGCCAGTCTCCCCTCTTCTTCTCCATCTCCCACCATGAGCACAGATGAGACCTCAGCACAAACATTCAAGTGAGGCACAACACTTGGGTGGTGGCTCAGCCTCTCAGGAGTCTTTCAGAAAACAGAGAACTAACTATTCAGTAGTTTTGCAGGACAGAGTTTAGGCTCAATCTAGCTTTTGGACTCTATTCTCGTACATTTTCATGCTTTTATATACTCATGCATACACACATTTTTTTCACACTGTACAATAATAAAAATATGTTACTTCTCTGTGGAAATGCAAAGGTAAAATGTGAAAGAGAAGATTGTTTGAAGGTTTTGAATTCCTTAATACATTTAGTTCTGGGTTTTGTAGGGGTTAAGAATGAACCTCTGCAATCAGATGAAAAATTCACAGCAAAACTCAGTGTTTCAAGACAGCAGGTATATATAAATGCAGGGAAACTGCAAATGCTGGTATGAACTGCATTTATATCGCAACTCTTGTTGTCAGAGGGATTCAATTGCTGTATCTTAGGTGCTTGCTCCTTATGAGATAGCTTGCTGAATTTAAAGGCAAGACCCATATCCTTCCTCTTTTCTCCAGTGCTGTAATTTGAGCCTACTCCACCTGTGAGCTCTCTCTTTCCAGTTTTTATTAACTACCCACTCGGTATATCAAGACTCCCTGCCAGTACCTTCAGGATAACATTAATTTAGGAAATCCATGCCTAAAGTTCTAGCATTTTCTAAAATACCAGCTATTATACGTCTTCTGAACACACAACACAACACTACAAGTCTGAAGTGATTGTGGACTTCTAGAGAATGGCATTCATGCATCCATCATCATCTTAAACCATGTTTCGCACCTCAGTGTAAAAAAAAAAAATTCACATGTTCATCTTTTCAAACTGAGTCGAACAGTTTGGTACAACCTAAGTAGAAGGTCAAAGGTTTATCCTTTCAGTAAAGCAAAGCACAAATGTACTTCCTAACTTTATTGTGAAATTGAAGTCTACCATAAGCCTCAAGTTTATGCTAGGCCTATATTTTCATGTAAACTTTTTCTTGCCGATAGTCAGCTTGAACTCACAAACTTTCACAGCATCAGTTTTACCAAAACCACTTCCCCCAATATGTGAAGATTTCGTTTATTCAGTGAGTGATTTCAGAAAGAACTGGAGCTAAACCACAAAGAGTTCATAACAATTTATAAGTAACTATGTAAGTGTTCATAATACGGCAGTTCAGAAAATTGGTGATGAAACAGCAAGAACTTAGTTCCATATAGGCATCTAGTTGTTATTTGATGACTGTAATGAGCTACAGCCACCTGGGACCACTACCTACAACAATATCATGACTAAATGTAGCTATTTTATGTATTTATCTGTCCTAGCTATAACATGAGAAATGGCTTCTCAGAAGTTTTCTGAGACAGATTTTCTGTAGTCTATAGTATTTTCTATAGTTGTGGTGTGGGTTTTGGGACAGGGAGAGTCCAGCATGAAAAAACAACAATAGAGTCAGAGGTTATATGTTTGAGAACTGATTTAGTTATATGTTCTCTCAAGTCAAAAGAGGATGGACGAGTAAGTCATTGCTAGATAGGATGGTAACTGTGGTTTATCAGCTACCTAGTTTACAGGCAATTTTGGCTGGGAAACACTGTTATTTTCTCTTCCATTGCTCCACTTCTATCCTCCTTGCTCTTGGCTAGATGCAACCTATAAAATGGATCTTCTTTCCCTATCTGGCACGGCATTACAAATATATGACTCCGTCGACAAATATGCAGATAAAAAGGAAAAGAATCTGTGCACTTTTGTGTAAAGCCTCTCCATGTAAACTGCTTCCTTTTCTTTGAGTTGCCACTGACTGCCTCCAGCACTGATTAATCTGATTACTCATAGCAGTTTGATGTTACATTTTCGATGGCACTCCTTTCTCATCATTGAGACCAAGACTTGCCCACGTTTAATGAGGAGACAATTTGAATTGCACAGCCTTGTGAGGATGTACTCAGCCCCAGTTTGATTCCCTGCTTGAATTCCCAGAGCTGGGAACTAGAACTTAAAAGAAAAAGAAGTAAATATAGGCGTCATTTATATATATATATATATATAAATCCTATTCTGTGTAAGTTCTTTTCCTGCTCTTATCAACATCAGAACAAAGCATATTCCAGTCTGATTAAAATTAAAAAATTATACCCATCACATGTGGTTCCATTTTCCTCCCAAGGTAGACAATATACTTTGAGTTCCACTCTATTAGTTTTTTAGTTACTTCCCAGGAAATTAACTTCAGCCATTTCTGAGAAAGAAATGAGGGGAGAATACACTGTGTTGCTGTGCCAGAATATTATGGTGATGGGGTTTTTCTGACTTTTGCCTGACATGCCTACATGCCTTTGGAAAAGGACTGCACCTGACAACAGCGGATCAGATGTTTCCGCAGCTGACATCCTCTCCTTCCTCCAAATCTCTGTTAGCAATTAGACCTCATCTCCTTAGATACTGGACTAGTTTGAATTTTACCTCTTAGCCACTTGCACATTCTATTGCTCACTGGCATCTGACATACAACTGCACTGTGAGCCATGCTCAAGCAGAACCCGGCTTACTGGCATGTTGAAACTGATGCCCATTTAGTATCAGCTGCACATATTTGAATTAAAACCATTATCTATAAAGTGCTGCTTTCCTGAGCAGCCTTTTCACGTTTGTTACAACTGTGTTAACACCAACTGCATTGTTGCAGAAACCTTCTGGGTCTCAGTCTTTCCTCAGGTAACATCTGTCACTGATAGAGAAGCTTTGCACCTACGGCACTGAGGGATGTGTAGAAAGAAAAAGCTCAGTAGAAGTGAAGCTTCACAGTCAAGAGACATATCTCAGTGAAACAATACCTGTAGCAGTTTTCCTTGATTACAAAATTGCTTTTGCAATACCCTTTTTATTTTTAGTGGCAGTCTATCTTTTGTAAGAATAGGATGTACTACCACTTGCTATGTTCATTGAACTTAATTCAAATACTGAAACACACAGCTCCTTATCTGGAAAACTACCAAGTATAATAGCTAATGCTTGCAAAACTTATTCAGATATTCAAGTTTTTAATAATATTATGTTAACAAGAATAACCTAAAATAGATCACTTCTTAATTTTAGATCTAGCATGAAAACTAAAGAAAAAATTCGCACCTATATGTCAGTGTCAGTAAACATTTGACTCAGCTAATACTTCAAGCTTTCTTGTGTTCAAGTTCAAATAGAGTTCTGATTGCCTTCAAAAATTCTGGACCCACCAGAAACAGCATATATATCCAGTCTACATCTCCTCATTTTCTAATGTGAATACATTAACTTGTCCAGCATGATTTCTGTCTGTATCTTTCTCTGTGTACTGTTAAATAAGGTCTGAATTATATTAAAACCTAAACATGTACTTAAAGAGTTGAAAGCTTGGCTTCTCATCTTCTTTTTAAATGTATCATAGCTACACAATATAAATAAAGAAAGTAAGAAAATAGAAGAAAAACACTTTTTTTTTTTAATTAAGTAATATGGGGAAGATTTACTAGTTATTTGCAAACCTGAAATTTCCCCTTTCACTCAGCTTCCCACTATAATATTCTGATGGACATAACAAAAGAACTTGTATTGAAAAAAAATAGGATTTTTAGGTGTGAAATGTTCTTTGCATAGAAATTCTGATTAATCTGCCTTTCACTACCTCAGACTTTCTCCTCCAAGTAATCGATATTTTTCTAAGAGTCTTTATTATCACGGCTGCAGGGAAATCACCATTATATTTGTTTGCTATATGCAAATAATTATTGCAAATAATAACTTCTGGTTTTCAGGCATAGTATTCCAAAACAAAATTGGAATTTCCTCCTTTTTTTCAGTCAGTGTCTTTCAGTAGCATGCAAGTGAAGTGATCTGCTCTGTTATGATGGAGTGCTGTCCTTACCTACCCTTGCTCCTCTCTCCTCCTCTCTCCTCATCTTCTGTAGCTGAGAGTCATTTCAGGCTCTGTAACTTCTAGAATCACCCAAATCACTGAATTTTTTCCTTCTGTTTCTAAGAAACATGCAGGTGTTCAGTTAATCTATTATTTAAACATTTAAAAACCCAAGACTTTTCAACAGTGGAACAGCTTCACCTAAGGGCAAAGTTTCAAGTTTAAGGCATTTTCCTTTCAGATAGTGACTTATCTTTTTACAGAAGGAAAAAAAAAAGGCAAGAAATAAAATAAAAAGAAAGAAAGATCTTCTTGTTTGGCTGGAGTCCCAGAAAAAAAGATTTTGAGATACATGACTCATACACATTGCAACAGAAGCTCTGAATGTTGCAAGTGCTAAAAGTACAAATACTTAAATTACGCGCAACCTGAAGCACCACTCAAATTGGAAATAGGGAGATCTGGTCTTCTTGGAAAAGCTGATGGAGACAAAAATTGGTGTTTCTTTGATTATGACAAATATAATCTTGAAAGGCTACATCAGCAAAAGAAGAGTTTTGCTAAGGTTTTAGAGTATGTAACTGATCCTGCAACTACAGATCAGACCATATTGACTGTAGCTTCACCTAGAATACAGGAATGTGATAAGTGCACCAGGTGCTACTAGAAACTTGTTGAGAGGCAGTGGATTTTTTAGGATACTTCTGAGATAGTTCAAAAATATTTAGTCAAAACAGATTGCCAAATGCTTACTCTAGAGATATGCTTCCTAGAGAGTCTTTAAACTCCTTTAAACCCAAAAGACCATTGGTTTCTTCTAGAGGAAAAAAGTTTTAAAACCCCCAATGTTCATCTTTTGTACAAGATTATATAACAGCTGGAAACAGTGAAGGTGAATCAGTTACTTCTGTTTTTCCCTACTTAATGTTTGCCTCTCTCTGGAAAGTGTAGGAGTAAGAGTGGGGGTGAAGCATTCAAAATGCTTCAGTCCTTTGCAGACCACTTTTTACATATTAATTTGAGAAATATTGCCCTAAAGGCCGAGACAGGTGGCAAGGCCTTGCACAGGCTGGCATGAAAACCTGGCCTGTGTATTTTCTAGCTCATTTTCTGCTCTTAGTTGTGGTGATGGTTGTGAGCAGGTATGGTTACCCTGCAGGAACCTCTCAGGGCCTGACTGACTCATCACTCTGCTCGGCATGACTGCTGGTGTACGCTACGTTGGAGCAACTCACCTCCAGCTGCTATCAAAAGCCCCCAGCAAACAAAGAAAGAAAGAAATGGTGACAACATTTCTGACAAAACTGCTGTCCATATTTGTGCTGCATTATTAGACAATTAATGCTTTTGTGTGCAGCAGAAATCAGTGGGAACTATTTGTACGTGATTTGCCATGTAACAGTGATGCTCAAGAAATCAAGAGAATGTTCTGTTCATAGACTGTTGTCGTTAAAGATCATAAACTGATCAGATGTTTGCCTTCAGTGAAAAAAAATGTAAAAACCAAACCCTGCTGCCAAAGAACCTACAAGTAAAGCCAAAAAGCTTACACTCTTTTGAGCTGAAGAAGAGTTTGGCAACTGTTCAAAATGGAAAATATTTTGTTTAAATGCCCACCCAAAATAAAGATCCCATGGTTATCTTTGCAATACATATTTAATTCCTTGACGAGAAGGTGGTGTGCATTTAACTCAATGCACAGTGGCTTAGCTATGTATTCTCCATTCAGCATTTTAATTACTTCCATAGTGCCAAACATGTATCCAGCTCCAGAGATTGCAGCAGATTACAAATGACTTCAGGTCAAGCTCCATGTCAATAAGGCCTAAATATATAGGACTTCTTCAGAGTAATCTAAAGGGACATACAAAAGGAGTTAAAGAGTGGCAAATCTGAGTCCTTCAGCAAAGATTAAGCCTCCCAACAGAGAAGCTGAGGAACAGGACAGTTTGGATAAGCAGTCCCAAATCCCTATGGCATATGTTGCTGAATGCTGTTTGAGCATGATTTAGTGTATTCTTATTAAAACACTTCAGACTGTTTGCATTTTTATTGACTAATTTGTTTTAATCTGTAGTAATTTCAACCATGTTCTAATCTGTCAACTTCATCATATATTTGTGAACACTCTCTGCTCAAGTGGCTCTGCTATGGAGCTGAAGTGTAGACAGTCTTGTTGATAGGCTCTTGAAATCAGTTTAATTATTAAATTCTCTTCAAACATTCCTTACTTCACAACAGTTAATGTAACCAACACCATGAACCTAATTTTCCTTCAATGCAATGTAGAAATTAAAATCTACTTGTGCAAAAGGTACAGGGATTTCTGCCTCAGAGCCACAAAAGGCAAAATAAAGTGTGATTGGGGTATGCAGTATGTTTTAGGCAGGTATGCTTTAGTAAAGGGCATCAGAGGCAAAATTGTCTTAAATATAAGAGCAAGAGTTCCTCCTATTTCCATGAGATTTAACGTGGCTCGAAGTCTAGCCTAAAAGGCAGCACCACATACCACTTGAGGAGTCAGCTTCCGAAACACCCCAGTTAAGAGAGAGCCCATTAACAAATCCATGTTTTTCCTCCACCAGAAGAAAGCTAAGTGAGCAGTGGCAGATGAGAGGAACAGGAGAGAAGAAACTGATGACTTCCCAGCTTGTCTTCCAGTCAGCGATGCTGGTTGTTTCAGCTACACCAGTACAGGCAATCAGCAAAGCTCCCAGAACAAGAGTGCTTGATCATTGCCTGTACTCTGAACCTCTGTGCCACCACTGACTTTTGTCCAAAATTCAGAGCAGCCTTAGCCTGGCACTGCATCCCTTCACCATCAACTAAGCAGCATGTGCAGCAACAGTGGTGAGATAAAGTGGCATGGGCTTGTGTCTGGGCTGGTATCCAGCAGAGGGATGCCACAGAGCCCCAGGATGCGTTCCCAGTAAAGGGTAAGCCTGGACACTGTCTGTGTCATTGCATCTGCATTGCTACTGTTGCTTATGTTACCTACATTCAGAGAAGCCAGTTAGCTTATGCTGCCATTCTATGCACAAATGTTGGATGCACCTTAGAAACAATCTCTGGATATTTTTGATGTGCCCATCACTACCATATCCGTACAGCCATAAAATTGTGCAGAAATTGAAGAACTGCTGATGCAGGAGTGAGAAATAGTTTGATTTTTTCCTGATTTGTTAAGGTAGACTTATCCTAGGGAACAACAATGTGGATAATAGGAATTCCATTGCAGTAATCTTTTACGGGGGAAAGGAGACCACAATTAGGCATTGGAAGATTTTACAAAGGACTGTATGGCATTTTTAACACTCAAAATCTGCAACCTATTAGAGGATGCCTTTCATGCTTTAGCTCGACTTTGTGTTACCTGACCCGACAAAGGACTGCATGGTTGTGTTCTGCAGCTGTGTTATTTGAGAGTTCATACAGCTGAATCCTGATTATTATAGTCTCTTTCCCAAAAATTATTAATCTGTTCTCAACACTTCAGTGCATAACACATAAATTGCTTGAGTTCAAGAATTCTATTATTTCACTGGCGTTTATGGTGATAAAGGTAAAAAACCTACAGTACAGAAAGTTGTTATTCAGCAGACTGTCCTGAATAAGAAGGTAATGCAACTCTCATTCTTTGAATATCAGCCAAAAATTGGAAATCTTGGTGATGCTTTCAATTTGAAAAATTGGATATGTCCAGAGAAGGTGACACTTTTTCTGAGAAGAGTTTCTGGGAAGTAAAAGGGATTTAAATGGAAAAAACTTGGAGGACTTGCAAACAGCCACACCATGTGGCTCTGTCTCTCAAGCTCTTACACCCCCACACACTTTCGATGCACATAATTGCATTTTCCAAAAGACTAGTAATTTTCAGCACTCAGTTTCAAATGTATGCCAATGTTTTTTTGTCTTTAGGTGTAAGTAGATTTTTTTGTTTTGAGGCAGAGAAGACATGGAGTGTTATGTTTCTGCATGTAACACCCATACAGCTTTAGATTTTGTCAAAAGGCCAAACGTTTAGTAAATGTGGGTGTTTAACCATCTGGAAGAGAAGTCTGTCTGTCTTTAACTATGTAGTTACAATCTAGTGGGGCTCCAGTTTGACCACTCTCACTGTAATATCTCAGTGCACCTAGTTAGAAATAACTAAATATTTATCATGGCCTAACTCTTCCTTTCCTGTTGCTGAGAAGAATATATATTTTGTTATAGGTAGTTGAGCTTTTTTATTTCTGATGTGTGTGTAAAAGGGGAGGATATCACAGAAATGTCCTTTGTATTAATCATTTCTATGTTTAAAAACATTTTTTATGAGAATCTGTATGTTAGATCTATATACTCAATAAGAATATATAGACTAGACAAATCATGTTCCATACACATGCTTCCTTCCTGCTGATCCACAAAATGTTTGCCAAAAGCTTTAAAGTCGGAGAAATCAAATAGCAAGAAAATTATTGTAGAACATTTGTAGTTTAAAAACTCTTCCTTTTAAAAATGGCATTTATGTATTTATGAGTCTCCTCAAAGTTTCTACTAAATTTTGCGCCCTTCACAGGATATAGGACCCACTGATTTTACCACTTTTAGCAGAAGTTCTAAAAAGACATTTCTGCTAGACCTTTGGTGCAGACGCAGCTTTTGCCATTCAATTGGGAAAAAATCTAGAATAGATATGATCCATCAAGCCACAAAGAAGCCCAAAGAATAATCTGGATGGTCTGCAGTACACTCACTATATTCTCACCAAGTATCCAAGAACACCCAATGAGAAATTTGGCTTTTTAGAAGGTCCCCAACCAATATGTACAGCACAGTTGCAACATGCATCTTTTTATAAGTCATTTATGGTATACTATTCTCAATTCCCTGCCAGACTAAATTTTAGAAAGAGGAAGGTTTTACTTCATCTTTTCCCCCTCCAAAAAATTATAGCCACTCATTAGGAAATATATTAGGAAGTGTATTTATGGAAGTTGTGAGTTTGCCAGACAATTCCACATTATTTTCAATAATATTCTGATAGGTAAGTTCAGGTTCCATACTTCCCTTCACATGAAGTACAGTTACTTTCACTGAGATAAATAGCTGTTAATATGAAATATATGCTGTTCATTATACCTCATATACATAAATACACAGACTAGAGTTAAATTTGATTCTGAATTATTTAATTCCAAAGCCTAAATACGTACAAACAATATTTGAAATATATGTAACAGATATTTAGCTACTGAAAATCAGCACAAATGCCAAATTATCAAATTTGGAGTAAGAGTATACCCCAGCAACAGGACACTTTACCTGAGTTAATGCTGCCTGTATCTCAGCAGAACTCATTAGCCTTGATGGAGTTCTCAGCTAACACAGTTACACAGCAGCTGGTACCCCAGCTAATTTGTTTAGAGCTGGGGTCGGTAACCCTGCACCACACATACTCTTTCAATATAGACTTACCATACAAGGAACATTTCAATTCAATTTATGAGGAAAACTCCACGGCTTGTGCATCCAAAATGCCAGATTATCTCATTAGAAGAGTCTTTCATAAAGAAAGGTTTAAAGTTCTGCAAAGACAAGGAGAATACTTTAAAATCACTTTGTACTATAAGTTTGGGAGAGGTTTTGGGTGATGCCATCATTGGACTCTTTATTTTTGGGCTCTCCAGTACAAGAGAGACAAGGACATACTGCAGAGAATCCAGTGAAGGGCCACAAAGATGATTAAGGGATTGGAGCACCTCTCATATGGGAGCAGCTAAGAGGGTTGGAGCAGTTCAACCTGTAGACGAGAAGGCTCACGAGGATCTCATACATGCAAAGAGGATGGGGAAAGTCTCTTCTCAGTAGTGTCCAGTGGCAGAACAACAGGTAATGGGTACAAACTGAAACACAGGAGATTCCCTCTAAACATCAGGAAACCCTTTTATTACTGCAAGGGTTGCTGCCTAAACATGGTCTTGGACAACCTAGGTAGTGCTGCTCGAACGGGATCTTGGATCAGATGACCTCCAGAGATCCCTTTAAATCTCCACTGTTCTGTGACTCTGTAATACCAGATGAGATGAGAATACACAGCCCAGGAGGGATATACCATATCACTGATACATCACTGATATATCCCAGTTGAAGTTGTTTCCCATGTCACAAAGGAATGTGGGAAGAATACAGACAGATTCACACATCTCAATCTCCAAAATTCTTCAGTAGTTCTCCTTCTACTCCAATGTTTAGGTGAAGAATCTAGAAAAAAGAGAACAGAAAGTCTTGAAAGGAGAGAAGCCAAATATTCGCAGAGTTTGGTTCAGTAGGATTACCTTTCAATCTTCCCACTCATTAAGCTCTGTCTCAAAACTCTCCCTTTCTGCACTAGGTATTGAAGATTAAAAAAATGCATTTGTTCTCTCTTAGAACCCATAAACAAAGCACTGAAGTAGGCATTATCTTCTTTTCCAAATACTTTCCACTCTATTGCATGATTTTGAAAGATTAGATTGCTTCTTCCCTTTGCTTTCTTGTTCATCTAAATTATAGGGGTAACACTCCTGACTGTACTGCAGTTGGGATTTACTGATAAAAAATACTACGTGGACTCCGTCCTTATATATATTTCAAACACAAGGCACTTTACTGGCGCCATGTACATACATCACGTATAATAGTCTTACTGCTTGTACTAATCACGTTTTTTAATTATCCTCTGGATGCAGAAACACCTGAAGCACATGTGGACGCAGTCTTTGTGCTCTTTCCTGTCCCTCTACAGTAGAGACAGACAGTGAAAAGTAGTGATGAAAATTGCCTTGAAGACTTATTTTCTAGAAATTTGGGTAAGAGAATGAATTTGACTGCTGTGGTCTGTGTGAGATGCCTTTTAGACCTCTGAAACAGAATTCTGCCCTGTCTCATTACTGTAATAAGTACCTGTAGTTTCCTGCAATTGTTGCTGATGTTCTGTATCACAGTTACATGGCTGCAAACAGGTCTCTACTAAGTCATAATCGGGCACTAATTTGTCTGCTGTGGCTGCAGGAGACACATTTCTGGTCATGTAATAGGGAAGTTGCTATGACATTGCTAGATCTCCTTCTCTCTTATTCCCTGGCAACACCATGGCATGTCTCCATCTTCTTCAAGGAGCCTTGTTCAAATTTCAAAGCAAAGCAGATTTTAAAAATAAGTCTCATGTATCTGGCTTTGCAACTGCTTCATTGTGCCTTTTTAACCTATGAGAAAATCATTCTTTTCCATAAGTGGAGCATGTTCAATTTTGCCTCTTACAGCACCTTCTGGTTTCACTCTCTCATACATGCTAACTTTCACAGCCTGAAAATAGCAAAGTAAAGAAAAATCATTATTCAGCAATTCAAAATCTCTACAAGTAAGAACACTCCTGTGAACTTGGTACGCTGTATGGTTGAATCTGACCCATGCTTCTTAAACCATAAGCCATCTGTTCTTGAGCCATCTGGATTTGCTTTGATTCCTGATGGGCAGATAGCATTGCTGAAGGGAACCATGTGTTAAAACATAGAAAAATAAATGTCACCAGTGTGGAACTTTAAACAGACAGATTAAATTCAAGACACTGGAGGCTTCAAAGTTTCTGCTTTTTCTGTATAATGAGGGTTTTCTATTATTTTTCAAAGACATATCTTTTTACAATAAAAAAACCCACCTTACATGAAGTGTTCCTTTAAACAATTTACTATAACAGTCAGACATTTTCCAGCACAACACTATGACCATCTATCTTTATTATGGCAAAAACTGTCAAGGGAAACACATCAGTAGCCCTTTGATCTTTTATCATGTCACTAGTAAGGAAGAAGTTTATAGTGAATTGATGTTGGTCTTTCTGTGAATTGAATGTTCTTCCCTACCATTCATTCAGTAAAAACGGGTTTGATTTTTACTCTAGAGGAATGTACACATTAGTTAATCAAGCCCAAAATGGCACCCAAACCTCAAAACCACTGAGATCTGTGACCTTTTAAATGTGAACACAGCATCTGTAAGACAAGCACATCTTTAAACACAGTTTCCATGTGTGGCTATTTTAGAGGCTACACGAGCCACACACTTCACCACCAGGGCTTTGCAGCAAAGTCCAAAAGATGCTCAGGGTCATTTCACAGTAGTCTTTGATTCAACAACAAAAACGTACTCAGCCATCATTGTCTGTGAAAAAAAATAATGTTATATTTTCATTTGGATATGCCCAGCATATTATACTATACATATAGCATCCCAAACAATGGCAAGGAGAAGGGCTACAAAGCTTCACACCTGTAGCCAGATATTTGTAGCCACACATAGCCAGGTATTTGACCGTCACATCCAGCCATTGCAGGTGAATGCTTCCTTGAAATACCTGAGTGTCCCTTTGACAAAGGAGTGCCTCGTGAGCCATGCACCATGAACAACTAACTGAATGCAAAGAGACACTGATACGACTTTAAAGTGAGAACAGCCACTTCTGTTTCATAAATCACACATTTGAAATGACAGAAATAGTTAAAAGGCAGGGTTTGGGTGGTAAACAGAGAACGTACTAAGTTGCAGTGTCCTGGTTTGGCTTCCCCAGAATTTGTCTCTGTCCTCATGCCATGCAATGTTTTTATTGATGACTCAGTATGAAAGTGTTACTGATAAAGCTTGTGGGTGTACAGATACCAGAGGAATTTCAGATGAAGCAGGGAATAGATCATGTACAAGAAGCTGGTAAAAAAAAGGTGAAGGCAAAATCTGTGCAACTTAAAATGGTTTAAAGTAGAAACAGGGCAAGAAACCAGATGTCATCCTTATAGGATAGAAAACTAAGTCTTAGAAAATGATAATTCTGAAATCAATTTGCAAGCCATAGTGCATAATCTGTTGCATATAAGATACAGTTAAATATTGTAGCCAAGAGGGATAACATACTGGGGAAGTTCTATCATCTGCATAATTGGCCCTAGGATACAGTCCAGTGACAATATTCATATTTTGACAAGGAATTGGACTAGAACCATGATAAATATAAAAGGATTGGAAAACAAATCCTAAAATGAATGATTCGAAGACCTGAATTGATTAAGCTTATCAAAAAAGGACTATGAGCTGAGCTGAATGCAGTCAAAGCATCCATAAGGGAAACCAAGCTGATGATAGAGGGCCATCTGAACCAACAGACAAAGATTTGGAAAGATAGTACAGCTGGAAGCTGAGACTCAAACCATTCAGGTAAAAAATATCAGATGCATATTATTAACATTATTATTAACTCAAGTTGGGTAGTTGTTTTTTTTTCAAAAGATGTGAACAAATTCGTCTGACAAAGTCCCGCATCCTTCCTGTGTAAAGGACGCCATGGCTGATCGCATTGTTCCATTCTGGCTATAGATTACTAGTGGTAAAGGAGGAATAAAGCATCTTATGAAAAATATTCAGTCAAAATTCTTCCCTGCTCCACTGGAAGAGTAAAACGCCAATGAGTAGATGGAATATGATTTGTACATTAAAGCGGGGTTTGTCTTTCCTAACTGAATTGGCAGAAGATAGCCTAAATTAGCTGGTTCCTCCACTTTTCTCTATTGTCATTTGAAAAAAGATGACTGTCCCCAGAAGACTATTCATCCCATCTATCTCTTTCCTTGATTATAGAATAAGCATAGAAAACCAGATAACCAAGGTCGTCCCACCATAAAGGCAAAGGAACAATAGGTCACATGTGAATGATTGTTATTTCTTGATAAATTTAATTATACAAAACTGTATTGCATGAAATCATTCATAAGGGCTAAATCATTCATAAATCACAAATTCACAAATCATTCATAAAGGCCAAAGTATTGAAATAAGCTAAAAAATATTTTTCATAGACTGAGAATTTGGGGGTTGGACTATATGACCTCTGGAGGTCCCTTCCAAACCTAATGGTTCTGCGATTCTGTGACCATTAGTCATTATTCTGTCATTTTATAATCTCTTCTTTATTTTATCTTCATGTCATCAAACCCTGCTGAAGCAGTGTCCACAGGACTTTGATACCACTCAAAATTTCATTAGGAAAAAAAGTGTTTAAAAGATGTCATTAGTCTAGTTCAATCACAAGAACAATAGCAATGTTCATTGTTATGGCAATAACAATCGTTGCTCACATCCCGTAACTTCACCTACATAAGTGGTTTTATACCCTTTCAGCCTGTGTGTCAAAGCCTTCGAGTGAGATCAACTGGCAAAATTTTGCTGAGATCACTGCTATTTCATGCAAGATCATAGGATGATGAATACAATAATAAACTAGCTAATAAATAAAGTTTCAAGTTTGCATATTTAATTTATAATTGTTTATATAATCATATTTTTAACAAAAATGCTTTCTCCAATCAAAATTCCATCAAATATGTACGATGTTCATTCAGTATGAAATGTCAGTAGGATATTTCCATCTATTTTCATTTTTAGTAGTGTTGAGCAAAGGCCAAAGCCCCAAATCTGAAGGAATTTTGACTCAGCCCTGAATATACTGTGTAACATTTGTAGAACATGAATTAAATGGTCATGGGCTAGGAGCCAGACTTGCAGAAGTTTTCAGCTTCAAAGTGGAGGCTAATGGGACTTATCAGCTGTAATACATGTATCGTTAATAGTGCGCAAGCTATTTTGAGCAATACACAAGCTGACACAGAACCAGATCTGCCCTTATTATTACTCTTACTGCTGTTCCCAATTCCTACCATCCCCACTACCATGTTATCCTATAAAAATAGTTTGTAAATCTCTGCTTTAAATTATTTAGGCCGTATTTGATACAAACAGTCTGGGTGTGGGAAGTAAATGCTCTCCTCCTTCATGGACAAGCACAGTCTTGTCCAGAAGTGGTCATCAATCAGGGATACCCCAACTGCACTGGAATGCACACTGATGCTCACAGCCCCAAAAGACCACTAAAACTAATGAGGATAGCTGAAATTCCCCAAACTACAAGACATTTCCAGGCTCCACAGGTTTCCTTCTGCAGAAGAGATCATCAGGGAGCTGCATCTGATGATTTTCCTTCTGACTTGCATCAACAGAGCAGTTCAAGTCAGCCACAAAGTAGCATTTGGCACCAGATCCAATCACTCAGCCCTCTAACGAAGTTCAGATCTAAATCCCAGTTACATTGCCCAGGCTCATTTTTACCTTTAAAATCATGTTCTAGTTAAATGAGCCCTTTCTACAAACTTAAGAAGGGAAATGTAATATAGAAGAGTGGAAAGTATTATTTTAAGGTTGATTAATTGTGTATGCACCATGCTGAACGCCACTTCCAGAAGCAAGGGATGCACAGTGTTACCAAATGATTATTTAATGACTCATAATCCCTGTGCATGAGATGTCACTCCTGAGGAATTAGTTTTCAATGGGGTAGTGATGTCTACTCAAGATGTGGAGCCTGATGTCAAAACACCATAATAGCTACATTTTTGCATCAGCCAGCATCGAATTTCAGCCATTTGTGGCTGAAATCACTAATGCATGGACTGATCCATGACTGCAGAGTAAGAAAAATGATTTACAAAAAGCTTTTGGTGCCAAATGGTATACTTCAATAAATTAAACTTTGAACCAAAATATTTATATTCCTGCTTTTGGATATCCCATTCAATTTAGCGCTTGCCAATTGAGTTGGCCAGTTGCCCTCCTGTAATTGTTATCCAGCCGCTATCTACATGTAAAACACATGCAGTATCTCACGGCAGGGCATTGTTCACAGATTTAGCAGAAGCATGAACAAATGGAAGGGATCCAGAGGCAGCAAATTTTGTATGCCTGATTTGCAGGATTCAGCATTTCATCTGCCTTCAAGAACTCAGTCTGTAAAAGACTACTTAATGCAAACTTCTAGAGAAAAAAAGAAAATTACAAAACAATGAATAGAATTGTTTCTTCTAAGAGAAGCAGCCATTGTACTCCTTTGTTGGTATTTACTAAATAAGAATTTTGAGGCATTAATAATGGGTCCATATATGGTCTTTATAAACTGCATTTCATTGCCCTGATTTAGGAAAGTACTCAAGAATACATGAATGGATGTACTGGGTTGGATAAAAAGTCCAGCTAGACCCAGCAACATCTTTCTGACAGATACTGAGTTCCCAACAAATGTATTCCAGTGAACTTAAGCATGGGTTTATAATAAACACTGCTAAACAGAGAGGGCGTGAGATACTGAATTAGAGCCTACTTCTGAGATTATAAATATGTGGCCTATCATTATACTGCCGTGGAAAACCAAAATAATCATAGATTAATGTATAGAAGTTTCAATATCTGCCTTGCATAGATTTAGCAATCTTGATCTAAAGTGGCAGTCAATGGACAAAGGAAAAAGCCTCAGAAATACAATCATTGGTCTCCTAATTTCATCCCACAGTTTCTTTAAGTAACATATTGCACATACCTCTTTCATGTGGATCATTGCTATGGCATGGGCTTTTCACTATCTCTTTTGTAATTGGACTTACCATTAGTACAATAAATGTTAGTGATTGTGTTATTGCATTATCATTCATAAAGGCAGGTGGAGGACTGCCCAAAGCCATAAGCAATCAAAATGAATCAATTCATGAACACTGACAAACTCTGCCTTATTTCTAATGGTATACGGTGGGGTTGGGAGCAGTGGTTATCACGGCTTTAATTCTAGAATTTGGGTCAAACATGGACACATGCCACATCTGAGCACCTAGAGAAGCAGCACGATCTTTCAAAATGCTGAGCTGCCCTCAGTCCTGCTGACTTTACTGATCACTGAAGAAATTGTTTGGAACTAATAAGACTTGAGACCACAGGCACATGCTGTCATAGGTTCAGATAGATGGAGATCAGACAGCTCTTTCCGTTTGTTATCTTTTACAGCTGCTAATTAGACAGGCCATTTTGGATAAATGTGTGATGTGTTCATCACTCAGCATCTAATGGACTACGTGGGATGTAGATTTTAAGCGGTTTGTAACAAACTGCTTTAAAGACGTATCCTCAGTTGTTCAGATTAAAGAACCAAATATAAAAGAGGTATTTAGGCAAAATGACGTGCAGTATCTTCACTCATTCTTTCAGGATATCAAATCCAGGAGGAGTGCATCATGAAAAACAAAATAGAGACCTAAGCATGTTACAGTGAGCGGGGAAAAATACCTAAAAAATTAAAGGGAAACCAGGATTCAGACAAAAATCCAATCAGGAGTTCTATGAAAATCTGTCCATCTCCTGATAGAGGATACATGTTTGTATGTTGATATGATGTGCTTTTGTGAGACTTTGATGCTAGCTGAAAATAATAGTGTGAGCTGAGGTGCTTTAGAGGCCCATTTCAGGAGACTTCCAAAAGTGTTGGGGACTCCCTTCCTATTAGATAGTGACCTACTGGTTGAACCATTCAGCTGGTATACATGAAACAGAGGTCCGATTAGTCTTCAGCTTAAGGGCATTCAAATACACAGTTCCTGTAGAGTAAATCCAGACAGAAATCAACTTTGAGCGTTTCTCTAAAGATGTGCATTCAAGAATGCAAGATTCATTAAACCAGGAGACCAAGAGTGAGTCTAACCCCGTAGCTGAATGTACCATGAGCAGCAGGGACCATAATCTGCACCTCCCACTCACTGGGTGTTCATGCTCTGAAACTAGTAGGCAGCTAGACTTTACCCCTGGGACATGAGTTTTGCATGGTGTATGACATGGTGACAACCTTGAATTATTTTTAGGGGAGTCACAAGATTAGGTCGCTCAAAGGTCACTCAAAGGACTCAGATTGGAGGTCCCATCTGGAACTGACATGTAAGTCAGTGGATAAGGTGCATTGTCTGGAGCAGAACTGCAGGTTCTTCTGAGGCTAAAAGCTCTCTGAAGCTTAAAGTGATTTAGTCCATTTGTTTTTGAATTATGTCCTTGACTTAGGCACCTAAATTCCACCTTAATTGTTCAGAAATGGTTTTTTTTTTTGGACCTCACCCTATGTTCCCATATATCCAGCCAGGAATCAAGAGTAAAAATGGTGCTGTTTGAGAGAGCAGGGTTTAATCAAAATGAAAGAAAAGCAGAAGGATCCCATTAAGCAATATTTAACCTGCTTTTAGTGGTTTTGCCATACAAATTTGTTATAAGAAAATACCCAATCCTCAGTACATTGAAACCATTGCTTAGTGCATCAACTCTTTGCTGTACAAGTTATAGTCTCAGTTCTTCAGTGCAGTTCAATGTCTGACAGCGACAAGAAACAGGATCACCTTTTTCTTAATGTTAGTCAGTTGGAGTATCTAGGTCATTCACATCTATCTCATTGGATTAGAAGCTTACCACTCACTATATGAGAAAGAATTCAGTTGGCATCATTATTCCAAATATCCTGCATGTGTTTCATTGTTTCCTCACTGCTCACAAAAAGGATTCTCAGAATAAAAGCTTGGCTGACCAGTGAACAGGTTTCACAGTTGACATCTGAATATTAACTCTGTGCCTTAAAAGCAAAGTATCAGAAAGGTAGTCCTTCCTTTAACCCTTTAGATTTGTATTGTGAAAGATGGGCCTCGTAATAACAAGTTGCTCTTGGTTGATAATCTTGCATGTGCTTTTAGGATGTTGAAATACACATCAGTTTAACTAGAAGGAGCCAAAGGGCAAAATTCAACTTCAGAAACAATAATAATAGTAATAATAACAACAACAATAATAATAATTACAACCAGATTGTGCATAGAGTTTTCCATCCATAAATCACAAACACATTACATATTATTAAAGCCATTTTAGAGATGAAACAACAAAGAGAGATGACTTGCCTGAGGTGACCAAACAAGTTATAGAATTCAGTCACTTTTGCTGACATCTAACACCAGCATTTGCAATCTGGCTTTCAACGTGAGGTCACTAGGTGCTCTGTATTCTGGACCTGAACACTAAGCTGGTTCTATGGGCATGGTATCCTGGAAAGAAGCATAGGTATCTAGGGAAATGTGCCTGTGTGAGAGAAAAGGGAGACTGAAAATAAACAGTGATTTTTTTTATTCAGAAACATACACTATGACATGGAGGAAGAAAAGAATAAATAACTGAGAATCTAAGTATATATTTTCCAGAATGAAAAAATGTGGAAAAGAAGAAAAAAAAAATCTAGAAAAGAATATAAACCCATACAGATTTCAGAAGGAAGAAGTGGAAAGAGAAAATGAAAGACAAAGAGCAACAAGAGGAGAAATGACAGAACTTTCTTTGCGAAAAAAAGCAGGACCATTCGCATTGGCAGGAGCTGAGCCATCCAGGGGCACAAAAGTGAGAGGAACCTGATAGAGAGTCTTGGTCAGCTGCAACTTCAGATAGTCACCTGGGAGCCTCCCATCTATCAGTTGCTCTAACATACTAACCAGCCATGTGTTACTCCACAGCATGGGCCCTAGGGTGTTCAGCAGCACCTCAGTTTGCTCAGATGGATGATGATGAGGGTAGTCACTGGGGAGCAAAGGCACTCATTGGGATTCCCAGTCCAGAGATAGCTGGCAAGACTTCTCAGAAGGTAACTGGTGCTGGAAACAGATTCCTTCATTATAATCTAAGGAAGCAGTAAATTGGCTAGAAGGGAGCCAATTTGAGTTTTCCTTCAAATATTTACACACTATTCTGAAAAGACAAAACCCAAGGGTCAAGCATTATTTCAGCTGTTTAAGGCCCTGGGGAAATGGAGTCAGCTTGGATTTTACTTGCCAGTTATAGGGCTGAGAAAGTAAATGGCATGTGGCACATAGGCCTGGGAATATACTTACTAAACTTATAAAGGTTTCAAAAAATACAGACCAGGTTAAAATCTATCCCAAGCAGAAGGAAACAGTCATTTCCAAGGAGGATGCCTGTGGATGAGTAGAATGAAATAAATTTCCTTGACTGACTTGTCTTTTGAGTGACAAACAGATAAAAAGTTTCACCTGTGAATGGCTGGCAGAGGTCAGCAACTGCTGCAACACAGATTACACTAATTAAGATACCAGTGCACTGTATAAATTTCAATAATCACAAAATTATTGAATTTTAAAATACCCAAATTTTCCCATATTCATTGATTCCCAATAAGAAGTTTTCCCAGGCTTCTTCAGAAAAAAGAAATAAACCAACTTGAGCTGCAGATGACATTAAAATAGTATTTGGTGAATACCAGGCACAAAATTTCTGCCAAGTGACAGTGCTCTTTGTGTGGCTCCAAGAGGTTGGAAGAGAGAAACCGTGGTTTTGTCAAATGCTTTCATCACAAAATTCTGGGCACATACATGCATTTTACACAGCACAACACATCTAATACTCCTTTCAGTTTCTAGTTAGTTTTCCCTCTTTAAATTTTTTTCTTAAATAACATGAAAATTAAATGTCAACATTTTCCGTAATTCAAGAGTAAGACTGTTCTAAATATTCAAAAGTTAGAGCATTTGCACAAAAGCATATGTGCACATGAGCCCAAAACACTGAAAAGCTTCTGAGAAGGTTTGATTTTACATCTAATGAGTCACTGGAAGTTTAAGATTCTAATCTACATGAATATGATTCTGAAGCTGAGATTTCCTCAAAACACAGAATTTCAATGCTCCCATAGAAGTCAATGAACATTTTACTAGTCTAATATATACATAGATGTTAGAACATGGAATAAGAATTAACGTTTGGAAGTATCTGTCAGATACTTTCATGAAACTGTCAATCACAGAAAAATGATAATCCAAGTATTTCCTGGAACAGACCAAAAGAAAGGCCATAAATAATTCATCCTTAGCATCCTACATACTATTTTTGAGTACTTGAGACAGTATTTCACCATAAATATATACTAGGGCATGAACTGAAGGCTTTGCAAGTCTCATATTAAAAATGAAAATAGAATTGTCCTTATTACAATTTGGGCCATTCTTCTATTTATAATAATTCTGGTCTATAAAGAAGCTCCAAATTACAGTCTGGTCTGATTTTGGATCAGCCTGGAAAAATCCTTTCTCCATGGTAATCACCTTCTTTTCAGGTTGGATCTGCTTCAGAAAGCTCTCAATGGACAAACCAGGGAGCCTGTGTTCATCCCATAAGTGAGGATCCAGACTCCTTCCTTAGGCATTGCTAGCATTCTGAAGGCAACTTCTGCTGCTTCATTGTCAGTCCATTCATTCAGTAGATTACTTAGTGCAGAGGTCCCTATTTCTCATATATATGTTGGCCTCCTCTTGTTTCCAGGACTGAATACAAGAATCACACCACCCTTTAAGACAAAAATTACTTATTTATGTACTCTCTTTGGTGGTAGGTAAGCAATCTTAGAATTACACAAGAAAGTTAAGAACAGGGTTTTTTTCTTCTTTTCAGTCTTCCAGGGAGGTCTGATCCACCCTCTGATCTGAATTTGGCTCAAAATGGGGTTTGAAATTTCCTTACGTCACTTTTGCAGAGGCAGCACACAACTGAAAGCACAAATTCTTATCTCAACAGATGGATTAGTGTAGAAGTGATCTGTAGTCTTGTGATGTTGACTGTCAAATAAATGGATCAAGAACACCTGTTATTGCCTGCACTGTGAATTCCTCAGCTTGAAAGAATAGAAGTTACTGGAGGAGGATTTGTCTATAATTTGCTTAACTAAGAAAAGATTTTTCCATAGTGGTCAGTGCTCCCCAACTACCTTACCATGAGCAGTAACTGTTTTCTTAGGGGTGTCTCTTGCCAGGTCACATGGAAGATCCGAATACTTGACACAGAAATCTGCTATGGCCTGCTTACATCCTGTGTGTGCTTAGTCTGAGCATTCATTGCTACCTGTTATTTTTTTCCAACCACTAGCTTATTTAGCAAAATCATTTTTCAAGGAAACATTAGCATAACAAAATGTTCCTTTGCACATTGTGGATAATTGTCCTCTATCTATTAGTAATTCTTTCTTCAATTTGTTCCAGGATTGTTTCTTCAGGTTGTTTTGCTGTAATGCTTACTAGCATCAATCAAGGTGCAGTACAATGCAAAACTTTCCACAGCTCCTGAAATGATTTAAAACTATTCAGATGCTTGCCACTGAATACTTTACATGTTATCCTTTCCTTGTCATCCTTACGACTCACAACTTCTGCTAATTAGAATGTAAGACTTTATTTTTTTAATATGTCTGTACCTCATCCAACATCACCAGATGTCAAACTTCATGGTACTTTGCAACACAAGTGGGTTGTTGACAAGGTAAGCCAGTGCTGTTGTCTCAGTGCCCTTGTTTGTGGTAGATTTGTATGGAGAAAGGCTGATGTACAACAAAGGTTCAAGGCCACAGCCCTGGAAAGAGTAAACATACAAATTATTTCTTTTCATGAAAGTATTCAGTATTAATGTGATAGAACTGCCTCTTGTATGTGTGTGTGTGTGTCTATACATAACTTATTGTCTCCCTAATGCAATAGTTAATGAATGTATATGTTTTGCCACTGAAATCATTCTCTATATGTGCCTTGCACTCTTCTCAAAGTCCAAATCAGAAAGTCTTCATATCCTTCAGCTGAAATGGTCTTCTCAGGAGAGTGTACAGATGGACTTGTACAAGCGTAAAATTGCATGAACTGGTTTCTTGAATAGGTACAGTGGGTGGCACCCAAACTGTAGTTCTAGAACAAACTCAGAGAAACTACTTTTCCCTGCTCAAATGTCTCTGCAAAAGAATATTTTAATGTTTAGCAAGAAACGCTGACAGGAAATACACAAGATACTTACACCAGCTCCAAAAGAGGACAAAATGCTTTTCATTTGCTTGTTTAATAAAAGAAACTCAAGTAAAACTAAAATTTCCAAATAACTTCACATTCATGCGAATCACTGGAAATCAGTTCCATGCCAAAAAGTGGGAGAAATGGCATTTAAATCTTAGATGATATGTCAGACTTAGACACAGAAGTAGAACAGCTCATCTCTTTTTCTACAAAGGGTGCTCTTCAACTGTTTTAGCAGCAATATGACTAAGACCAGGAATCTCACAGCCAACCAATTCATCACTATTTTGCTTGTGAATAATTTTTCATCAAATAAAATTAAATATTTCTACACATAATCAATTTACTTAACTTCATTAGTGTTGCTTGTCTAATTATTTTTAATGAAGTAAGTAACAAGGCACTGAGGAATATGTAAGTAATAAATTAAAGATGCAAACCATTGTAGATCATCTGTTAAATGAACGTGTTTTCATCACTGGAACATATATAAAGTAGACACAATTAAAGGGCGTTCTAGTTTTATCTCTTACCCATGGACTGTATATCAATCCTTTGACTGTTTTCTTTCTATCATTCTAATAACTTTGCAAATTCCTGAACATCTGACATTATACTATCTGTTACTACTATTGTGAAATATCCTGTTGTAGATGATCTATTTGAATAAGCTTCTTTTGTAAAGACAAATTTCCCATGGTGGAATTTCAGTTGACAAGTGTCAACATCCATTAAAGGAACTAAAGCAAAAGTGCTCCTTTCATTGATATTCCAATCCAACCACTCATTGACTAAATCCTTAAATTTCATTACAACTTAAAATATGGTGTACTTTAATCCTGTTTTTTCCACTTTAGCTTGGGATGAGTGATAAGTGAAATCTTGGATCTCCTCAACTAACTGGGCATTTCGCTAAGGATCTTAGTGGATCCAACCCAGTATCTTTCCATGAATGTGGATAGCATCAAAAGTGTTGTAAACAAAATAAACAAATGTAATTTTACACTGGTTTGCTTTAAGACAATTTTTCCTTTATTTTATATTTGTAGTGTTTGATAGATACGAATGTCTAGTTATTGTCATTATAGCTAAAAATAATCTGCATTTGCTGTGGTGATATAGCATGTCTTTGTTAGACCCTGTAGACAAAAATAGAACAAAGTCAGTTTGTACAACAGAGAATTGAAAATCAACACTCTTTCAAGACAGAAAGAGAGATAACGAGAAAAGGGATGGCATCGTGGCAGGAAGATGGGAGGCGGGCTTCATTCACGTAAGCTGTCATATGAACAGAACAGAATAAAACTGTGGAGGCAAGTTCTCCTAAAATGGAAGCTGAGTAGAATGTAACTATCTTAAAAAATTACGATATACCATGGTAGCTTTTGTACAGATACAGGAAAGCATCTGGCTTCTTCCTAGAACTGCAGGCAGCCTTCAGAAACTCCTTCAGACATATGGGTTCTTCATATGCTGTCCCACTGTAATGTTTCCCAAAGAACCTTGGTGACTAACCTCTTTATTTCTCCTGCTGTCTGGCCTCAAAAATCATGCAAAGGGAACCACAAGTAAGTCCAAGAGAAGCAGAAGGAACTTCAGAATCATCATGGATTTTCTTGGTCCTCTAGTAACCCTTCTACTCTGCACCTGAGTTTGTTGCTCTTCCGTCATGTTCCACAAGTACAGATGGCAGGTCACAGTTGTACTTCCACTTTGAACTGCTAAGTAGCACAGCATGTCTCTTGAAAAACCTCATGCAGGAATGTAGCCATTTCATTAACAGAATCATAGAGTGTTAAGGGTTGGAAGGGACCTTAAAGATCATACAATCCCAATCTCACGTGCCATGGACAGGGACACTTCCCACTAGACCAGGTTGCTCAAAGCCTTATCCAACCTGGCTTTGAACACTGCCAGGATTGGGACAACCACAACCTACCTGGGCAACCTGTTCCAGTGTCTCACCACCCTCACAGTAAAGAATTTCTTCCTAATATCTAACCTGAATTTCCCCTCTTTCAATTTGTACCCCTTATTCATTGTCCTATTACTACAGTTCCTGACAAAGAGCCCCTCTCTGGCTTCTCTGTAGGCACCCTTCAGATACTGGAGGGTTGCTATGAGGTGTCCACATAACCTTCACTTCTCCAAGCTGAATAACCCCAATTTTCTCAACCTGTCTTCGTAGGAGAGGTGCTCCAGCCCCCTGATCAACTTTGTTGCCCTCCTCTGGACTTGCTCCAACAGTTCCAGAAACTTCTTATTTGGGGGCACATGAACTGTACACAGTACTCCAGGTGGGGTCTCACAAGAGCAGAGTAGAGGGGGAGAATCACCTCCTTCAACCTGCTGGCCATGCTCCTTTGGATGCAGCCTAGGACACAGTTGACTTTCGGGGGTGTGAGCACACACTGCTGGCTCATGTTGAGTTTTCATCGTCCCCAAGTCCTTCTCCTCAGGGCTGCTCTCAGTCACTCCTCTGCCCAACGTGTAGGTGTGCCTGGGATTGCTGCAACCCAGGTGTAGGACCTTGCACTTCATGAGGTTTGCATCAGGCCACCTCTCAATAGTGTCAATGTCCCTCTGGATGGCATCCCTTCCCTCTACTGTGTCAACTGCAACACACAGCTTGGTGTCATCAGTGAACTTGCCACAGTGCACTGGATTCCACTGTCCATGTTGCCAACAAAAATTTTGAACAGTATCAGCCCCAATACCAACCCCGGAGGGACACCACTCATCACTGGCTCCATCACACATTCATCAAAGCTGATCCTGTTATCAGAGGACAACATGAAGTCAGGCACCATCCCCATACACAGATCCATGAAAGTCCTATTACAGAATCATAACTTTGGAAATGTCAACCCTAACAGCTATATCTGAGCAAAGATGAGCAGAGGACCAACAGAAGGACCTTGAGAGTCAAGTCAAGGACAGAAAAACTAACAAATATTTGCAGCAGGAACAAATACCTCAGATACAGAGAAACACACTTGATAGATACTTAATGTGAAGGGTTATTGATGCAGAACATCACTGTGCCTCCCTAGAGTCACCTAAAGATTAAGAGGCTAAAAGTGATGCCTCACGCAAATGAGAAATGTTTTTGTCAAGGAAGCAGACATCCTTTCTTTGCTAGATAAAACTTAGTGGATTTTGTGATCAATGGGAAGCAGTTCAATACTTGCTGCCACACTTTTAGGAGATCCAGTTTACATAATACACAATTACACCTGAGATACTGTACAGGTGTAACCTCTGGGTGTACTGAAATAGCAGAGAGATCCTACACCTTCTCTTCAGTTGTGTTTGTCTTAGTATAATTACGGAGCATTCAAAATCTTCTCCTGCAGCTGGAAACAGTCAATAAAATTGCATGTCTTTTATCTAATTTTAAGATTATTTCTAACCAGCCAAAATTCTCCAAGACAGAAGTAGCCGTAAATTTCAGGTTTGCAACAACCTCTGACTCAGTCTCTTAACACAACTACAATATGGGTAAGAAAGCATTACAGCTTTCTGGTGCTGACAATTTCAGTTTTATATCCTAACTTAAAGACATACAGAAGTATGAACTTGTCCTGAAAGTTCTTCTAACAAACATTTCCTTTGCAATACAGCTCTTCCAGGCAGATTTTCTCTCCTTTCTGATTTCTGAATAGCTCTTCTTTGATGGCGACCTTAGCCTTACTCAATACAGGGGGATTGCTTGTTAGTTGGTTTGTTTGTTTTTCATTATTTTCTATTCCAGAATAGTGGTAGCAAAAAACCTCATGCTGTTTCAGACCTCTTTCCTTTGCCTCCCAGCTTGAACACAAACATTCGAAAACAAATAATTTGTCTCTCAAAAGGACAACGGAGCTGGTGAAGGGTCTGAAGCACAAGTCTTATGAGCGGCTGAAGGAACTGGAGTTGTTTAGTCGGGAGAAAAGGAGTGGGACCTCATTGCTCTCTACAATTACCTGAAAGGAGGTTGTAGTGAGGTGGTGGTCAGTCTATTCCACCATGTCTCATTAAGGAAATGTCCTTAAGGTGTACCAGGGAAGCTTCAGATTAGATATCAGAAAAAATTTCCACTGAAAGAGTGGTCTGACATTGGAATAAGTTCCCCAGGGAGATGGTGCAGTAACCATCTCTGGAAGTGTTCAAGAGGCATTTGGCCTCTTGAAGAGGCACTTGGATGTGGCACTTGAGGATATGGTATAGGGGTGACTATACTGGTGCTGGGCTGATGGTTGGACTAGATCATCTTGAAGGTCTCTTTCAAAAATTATGATTCTTTGATTCTGTGTGTGATTTGTCACAGGATAACATTCTCATAAAGTTCAGTTGGGGGGTCTTTTTGGTGCACTCTTAGACTGTTGCAACAGTAACACAGAATCAATTGCGCTTGTCAGAGTTCATACTGAAACTAAAATGAAAATATTGAAAGGTCAAGACAAAGCTTTACAGCTGTTCACAAACAGAGCTTCCAGAGAAGTTAGACAAGCCTAGTCTTACCATCAGTAAGCTTGCTCATAATCTTTGTACTGGGAATTTTTTTAAAGATACACCAAATGACATCTAGAGAAATCCACTTTGCAAATATTTTACCACCTGTAAAGGAAAAAAATAGACAGCCTGAGCCAAACAGGGATGGAAACTCCAACCAGCCCTCCTAGGCAGTGGCTGCGAGTCTGTAGATCAAGGATCCTTGAGGGTTTAGAAATTTCATCTAAAAGAGTAGTAAGGAGTTACTTAAAGTAAGTTTCCGTCTGTAATGCAACAATCTACAAATGCTCCTGTTCCCATGAATTTATAATTCCCTGTTATTGTCTAGAAACTACTCAGATCCTATGATGACTGGTGGTAACATAAAACCATGGGCAAATTTAGTAGAGTTAAAACACCAAGCTGCAAATAGTAAATCCCATCATTACAGAAGCAGTTGGTTCTTTGAGAATGTACCTTATCCACAGGTATATTTGATACATATTTTGGAAGGAAGTTGATCAGTCTGTATTTGTCATCAGCTGTTGGAGAAATCAGCTATCTTTCATATATTGTTTCTAAAGTAATCCATAACCCAGCAAACAACCCAGCACCACATATGGTTGGTGTTTGGACCACTAATTTAGCTGTGAATTATTACAAATACTGTCTCTGTGGATAATGAAGAACAAATTTAGTCTTTGGATTCCTCAGCTGCATATGAACAACAGGATAACTGTACTAATATTTACATCTGCCTGGGTATGTGTTAGGGACATAAAATCTGCACTGCCACAACTGCAAGGAAAACATCTGCTATTACAGTAATTCAAATAATAAATGACTATATGCTTTATTGTTAAAGCTATAAAAAATCTGCATCTTCTAATGATAACTTAAAATACAAAAATGCATTTTAGAAAGCAATGTAAATTGTAAGATGTTGCTATAAAACACTGAGTGCCATTTCCTGGGAACCTTAAATCTTCATGCCTCAATGAAAATGCCTCATGATCATGTCACAAAAGTACCTAGGATTCTCACCTCACCAAGGTTTAGATAACAGTTGAGGATCTGCCTTCCTTATGCCCCTTTAAAATGTTATACCGTGGAGTTAGTTCTTTTTTAACTGCCTGTGATCATGATTAGAGAGGAGAAACACTGGCCTCAGATAAGCAGCCAGTTTGACTTTAGCTTCAGACATCCTTGAAGCTCTCCAGCTTTCCTGAAGCTCTCCAGCATTGAAACTGCCTTGTACTCCAACTCCATTAACACCTCCATGAAATGCTCCCACTTAAACTGAGGTTCCTAGAAGAGGAGGCTCTGCACCCTCATTGCATTTCATTAATGAAGCCCATGAGTTCATGGACAGCAAAAAAACCACTGCTAGCTTGTTCCTAGCCTCACTTTACCTTCAGCTGGTGCAAACTCACCCTGTTCAAATTCACTACCTTGAACAGTAGTTACTGAGGAGACACAGTGCTGGGACAGTGCCACACATCTCCAGACATTTCTACATACCTATGGAGGAGAGGAATGCATTCTACACAGAGATTTTGAGGAAGTCCACAGACCACAGAACATCCGAACGTTTATCATCTTAAGCTTATAGAAATTGCAATCTCTGTCTAACACAGAGAACTAGTTATAAAAAAAGTCTGATGATTACTTTGATTTAGATTCTACTTGACACTTAACCACAACTCCCTGTACATAACATCATACAAGCAGATTCTTCACTCAAGCAAAGTCCAGCAGGGGAGTATGTAATTAGATCTCAGCTGAAATTAAGATGAGTAAGCCAGTCTAATACTGCTAATACACCATTGCCTCATGATTTAACTAATCCCAATTAGAAAAAGGAAACAAAACACAAAACAAACAAACAAATAAACAAACAAAAAAATCCCATGTAATTTTGCAGTAAAATACACTTGAAAATAAACCCACAGAAAATATCATCCTGTACTACACACACAGGCATAATATTTTCTAGCTTATCTTTGACATAGACTTCATTTTCTGCACACAGGTCTTTTTATGTTTTAAATTATATCTCCTGCTGGTGGAATTCTGGATAGTCTGTATCCAGAGATATTTTCCAATAGGAAAAGAGATATTTTCCAATAGGAGATATCAAAATATTATAGTCATATTTTTAGAATCTTCACCATTTCCATTCAGCGTTCCCTGTGCCATGTACCTGGACCAAGCATTCTCTATTTTCAGTCATTTCTGCTGCAAGACAGCAGACATCTTGATATCCTTCACAACTAGAGTTGATATCCTTTACAGCAGAGTCCATGTGTCATCAGATACCCTATGGCGTTGTATTCGGCCGTAGATATTTGATCATGACTGGGCTTGCAGGTCTATCATGTAACAAGCAGACCGTGTACTGCCGTCAGGAGATGCAGGGTCAATCCTGCCTCACCCCAGCATCACAGACCATTACATCACTCTCTTCATTTTGGCTTTGCTTGCTATCCTCAGAAGGCTGCATGGGTTTGTGTGTAGGAAAAAATGAGAGAATGTGCAGAAAACCTTGACGAATTTCCCTGCTATTTCTAGAAGGCATCACAGTGAAACTGCAATCTTCCCCACGCAGAAATAGGTTCTGGTTCCCTACTGGCAGGATGAACATGTTCCAGCTGAATCCCCATGAAGAACAGTTGCTAAGAAGCAGCACTAAATAATACCTAGCTTGTCTTTTATCATTATATTTATCAGAAATGTAACAAAAAGTGTGTTTCATAACACTGTATCTAACAAGATGGCTTGTGCAATATCAACATGCAAGGGCCAGGCTCCCTGTCAAAGCTTTATTCAGATGTTAGACTGTCTTGATTAATCCTTCCTAATCTTATCATCAGCTGCCATTGTGTCAAGATATGTCAGCCTTACAGATGAAGAGATATCTTAAGGAAATGATGCCTTGCAAGGAGTAATGCTGAATTTGGATTTAGTAGGAAGATAAGGACTTATTTTTTGTTGAAGAACCATCTTACACAACTGGTACTAGTTCCCCAATACACTCTTTGTTTTTCACAGCTGCTCAGGAACCCTTTTTTCTCTTTAAGGTGTTTTACCTGAGATGTGTCACCTAAATTGTGCTTCAAGATAAAACAACAGAAAGCCTGACAGAGAGATGCAGCAGAGGAAAATGACTTGCTGCTGAATCTCCTGAGGTCAGGGAACTGACTGTGAATGAAGTACAAGCTTGGATTTGAAAGTGTACCCTCTTAGACTTACAATATACTGTCCGGGACAAACCTTAGCTAAACTTGATCTACAACTGACTTACACTGCAAGGATTGGTATGCTAGTGTTATTGCTTGCTGTTGATGCTGATTGTCATGGTACTCACAGTTTTAATCATACCAGTTCTGAAAATAGGGAAAATTTCAAATAATTGGTGCAAGCTGATTGCTAGTTGTTAAAACAGTTCTCCCAGAGAACTGTGGGAAGATTGTTTTCATTCTGCTTTGGAGAGCTATTGCTGAGCAATCATTAATTTGAAAGTATAGCTAAATAAATATTAACAATAGAATTAGTAGGGTAAAATCATGGAACCAACCCCACCAACTTTGCCAGAACCTGCATTAAAAATCACACCAAAGAGGAAGGACTTTGTTTTTCTGTAAATGAATTTTATATCACCAGGAAGATGAAGGATCTTGAGGATCTTTGGTGTATAGATGCTCAGAATTATCAAATGTCCATGTCAACTATACTGTCACATTCCTATTATCATAGAAAACTAGGAAAACCCAGGTTAAAGATTAGTCCTATAATACTTTCTCTACTTATTTAATGAAACATTTCAAACCATCATTTATTCCATTTCCTCATGTTTCATTTACCAAAACAGCTAAAAATCAGTACAATCCTTCTATGAACTCTACACCTCTTTACAGAAAAGTAGTACATGGCATTTTGCTTCTCCTAAATTGCCTTTTTCTCCATTAAGTGTTTTAGCTATTAGATGTTTAGTTCCATAAGACTAAAAAACTTTGTTCAAGAAATCCTCTAAACTTTTTTGTATCTCTGTGCAAAAAGAAGCAGATGGTTATTCCCTGTCAGCTCTCCAGGTGCAATAGGTGAATCACTGTCAATCTCAGAGTTGTTTAGGCACATCAATATGTGATCATCACTGCTACTAAGTCTTGTCTCTTATGTTACCATAATGGTCTGACATATCCAAGCTGCGTGATTCCACCAGGGATCTCAGAAGAAAATAATCTCTCATCAGATGCTTCATAATTCACAGGGTCATGTATGAATATCAAAGGAAATACAGAAACATTTAGCCAGTTTGGGCTTGTTGTTATTTTCTTACTCAAAACATTAAAAGGATGACAAAATGCAAAAGTCAAACCTTTCAATTTCAACCCACTGTTTTTAATTTTGGAGACAAACTTGGGTGCAGTCCTACTTTTCACTGAACTAGTTCACATAAATTTGGAACTGAATAAAGAGGTAAATTTCATTAGGTAGGTATACAGTATTTTGATAAAGAAGTAGACAATGGCATAAAGAACAAATCTCAGCGAGTTAGAAAACACCAGAGTAGTAATTTAGAAATACATATAATGAAAAGGGGGACCAAGTGAAGGAAGGTATTTATACCGTATAAATATATGAAAAACAAAACAAAGAAAAACCTCAAAAAATGTTTCTTTTCTCTCATAGTAGACCATCATTACCTAAATTTCCTTAATATGACTTTCCTGACAAATTTAAAATGTTCTCTGATTTGAAAGCTACTAGTTCATATGACTGTCTGAAAACAGAGAGTTTTCTTGCAACAAGAAAATAGCAATATTGTCTACTGTATGCCTCTATATATACTCTTTCAGCTGCTTTCTGTCTAACAATTAATCATAAGCTTTAATTGTTATCAAGCTCAGAACCACTACAGGTAGTCTTCAGCACACAAGACTGACGGAAGCCATGATAGGAAATTCAATTAGATATCAGATAATTTGTTCCAAGATAATTTGCTTACTGTTACTTGCTCAGACTCCTGAAGTATTTTGGTAAAGATCTTAAATGTTACAGACTTTTTCTGCATGTATCACAAATCTGATTATCTCCTTCTCTCCCCTTTGTACAGACAGAGTCTCTCTTGCAAGTCCCAAGCATATGGAAATCATGAGTCAGACCTTAGCCATTAAATTATGAGTTTGGATGGAGGAAAGAAACTGCAGCATTTTAAAAGAGTAAGAAGAGATTTTTATCTTGTTTCTGATAAGATCTCTTTTATAATGTTTTATCTAGTTAACAACTAGATAAAACAAATGTTTTCTTTCCCGTTTAGTGTCAGAATTATTTGGGAAAAAAATAAAGAAGTTATATAATGCAGTCAAAGCTGCAAAGAACTAAAGGATACCAAGACCTGCAAGGCCCATAGGCTCACACCAACAGCTGTCAAATAGGGGAAGGACAAAAGGAGAGATTTATACTGCAGTCCTGTCATTATATTGTTGAGCCTAAACATTATCAAAAGGAACCTCCCTAATTACCCTGAAATGGGTTGCAGCGCAGCTAAACGCAGACAGAAATAAATAACAATAATAACAGCAACAACAAAGCTAAACAGGCTGTAAACCTCCATAATTGGATTCATAAATCTGAATGTTTTAGAAGGCTAGAGCTGGGGCTAATGCAGCTTGACCCAGAGTGATTGTTGATGCTGCACCAGTTATAAGACTCCTGCCGGAAAGCAGTGAGGGGGAAAATAAATAAATAAATCAATTAGGCTCTCAGGAGCACTTTAGGAATCACCCTTTCAGTTTGCCATAGTTATCATTCAGCCTGCAACATCTCAGTGCTAGCTGGCTGGAGATAGCAATCTAATCTTTAAACTGCAGCAAGCTGGGAAAGCAGCACCCCAGCTTCTGGAATAGGGGAAATACTTCACAGACAGCGGAGAGCTGATAACTGCTGATATCAAACAAGCTTATTTCATCCCCTCCACTCTACCCTCCCAGCAGCCACACCCCGTACAGCAACATGACAGCAGTCCTCAGCAATGATCTGAGACAACTGCAGTTTACAACACCATGACCAGCCTGAGGCTCGATCCTGTGAAGCACCAGCAAGACTCCCACCCTCACCAGCCTCTGCTGCCATCCTGCTCCCTGAGAGATGTCTCCAGCAGTAATAAAGTTTGCCTTGGGAAGGGCTGGCATTGTGTGCAGAGCACTTTCTACACAGCAATCACATCCTGCTCTATTTACATTCATGTTGTTCTTACTTGAATTATTTTTAGGGGATGTAATACACCCCACTGCTGTTAAATGTACCATCAGGGCATAACCTTTCTGCAAGTTATACTGCTCTCTAATAGCAGCTACTGACACAAATTAGCACATTATGTGGTCTCTACAAATAACAACAACAATAATAATGATAGCATCTTGATGGCTTATTAACATACAGTTATGTAGCAGCTTGTACAATATTCATGTAGCACCTTTGAATAATCACCCAAACTCATAGGCTATTGGCCAAACAAAAGGAGACCTTACACTGTCGAGCTACAGAAATTTAAAAAAGGCACTGAAAAACATCATCTCTGTCAAATTACAACAAGGAGGTGAAAATTAGTCCGGCTCTCAACATTTCTCAGCTTTAGACCTGTTTCTTCATGACGGCTCAACTATCTTTCAAAGGCCTAAGCTGGAACCACCCCTGACAATACCTGTGTACAGGTCTCTGAGCATCTCTGGATGGTTTTGCTCTGCTTCTTACAGCCATAACACTGGAAAACAAACACTAGTTTCCAGTTGGTGACAACATGATCTGAACAGTGCCTGTGTCATACCTCCACATAATTCCTTAAATTTCCAATAAAACTTTTGTGATATGTAGATTATAGTTTATGGTATAGAGAAAAGTTGGCTTTGTAAACACTGTGGTACAATCCCACTAATGCCCTTAGCCTGTGAAGAGTTTTCAACCTGAATACAAGACCAGAAAGAGGTAAAACGCCATTTTCCTCCTCATCCCTCAATATTTAACGTTTCTATTTAATCTGATCAGAGTATATTTTATAGATCAAAATAAACTTTCTAAGCCCTAGGACAAATTTATTTTACTCATACTTCCATAGCAAAGCTCCCCGAAATGCTAGGAATTGTTCAATAGTTCATCGCAGAAGCTTCTCCAGAGAAGATGAAGGACACTTTTTTACCCATTTCCTGTCTCAACCTCTAATGCAAAGTTAATTTCTAGTATTTACTAAGAGCATTAAATAGCATTTCCAAATACTGATAGCATTCATAGTGAGTTCCACAATACTTTGGTATTTGTTGGTTGGAGATGCTTTTTTCCTATGCTCTGAATGTGATCTATCACCCTCATACTTTCTATATTCATTTCCTACACAATGCCCCAAAAAAATGATTTCCAGGGTTACCATTTTTGTTTCCTTAATGCAACTATCACCTCATTAAAGTACTGTATTAATTTACATTAATTTGTATACCAAAGCTGGGTTTAGGGGTTTTTAAACTCTCACTTGGAAAGATCTCAAATTTTAATGCATTGAAGTTCTGAGTTACCTCCAGGATAGTGATTTTTTTTATCAGTCACTGTTACGTCAGTTTTGCTTTTGCCTTTGTTTATACCTGGAAATTCTTCATACATCAAACTTTAGCACAAGTACTCTAAACTCCAGAGACGGAGACAATACAAAATGCAAATCAGTCATGACTTTGGGAATCATGCAAAACATGCATCTGATGAATAAAATGCCTCATACTCAGACTCAAAATTTTCTCCAACTTATGTGTTACGCACTAATCAACTCCTGCAGAACTAGTATCTATTACTGAATCAATCAGTACTGCAGAAAACAGGATGACAAACACCACCCTAGGTCACCAGTGTCAGCTTTTAGAAAGTTCTTTGGAAATATTTTAACAATAAGCTACAGTTTCTACCTTTGGTTGCATCTGTCTCAGGTTCACAAATATGTTAGATAGCTCTCATCAAATAAGAGGTACCTGTAGATGTTTCTTCACAGATATGTCAGATGCAAATGCTGCCAGTAGAAACAAAAGAATCTCTACACTACATTTTACTAGAAATATGGTGTGCCTTTGTTATATGAGCAATATGCCAGTATGCCAAAGATGGTGTCACACAAACAGTTGTGGGTAACAGTAGAGCTCATTCTGACACATGGGGAGAAGACCCATTCTTAGTCTCCATGGAAATGTTTACGTCTACAAATAATTTATAAAGGAGAGGATTTTGTACAATGAAAGTTGGTTTATTTGCTTTCATAAGTGAAGTCTCAGAGGGCCTGGGTTTAGAAATGCTAGGCAGTACTGAGAGTTTCACCAAAAATTAAAAGCAGATGATGTGCAGTCAGTTTTGCTCTACAAAACATTTCTGTGTGTACATAAAATTTGGTTACTTTATTTTCTAAACATCTTTTTTAATTTCACAGGCAGAGACTTCTGACCCCTTCATCTACAACAAGCATGGCAATATCTCATCATTATCCTTACTCTATCGCAAAACTGTCTGGTATATGAAGAGGCAAAGAAGAAAAGTTCCCTGCGTTAAGGAGATGATCAGAGCAAATATTTTAAAAAAGAAAGAAGACTCCTAGGATCATGGTTTCCTACTAAAATTCCTGCCTCTCTAACAGGATTTGAAACAGTTCCTCTGCTTTGTACAGGCAGTCCTAGATCCTGCAATGCTATATCACTCAAAATGGTGGATCGTAACTAGATCATAAGCTTGCATGTCTCCTTTATGGTATTTCACTAGCCAGGTGAAACTATCAGACCTCTGTGTTGAGTGTGAGATGTATTTAGCAAGGCCAACAAGGGCATGCAAAGATGAGTATGTGAAAGACTCCCAAGTCAGGCAGAGATCTGAGCAGGACCTATGTAGATCATCTCCTAAAAGTGAGCTTCCCAAACAGTTTTTTATCCATAAACAACCTCAAAGCCACTATCTCAGAGTACAAATGAAGGTTTATAATTCAGTCTTTCTCTGCTTATAGGACTAGTTTCAGCAAATGCAGTGACTCTCTGAGGTGGCCCAAGCACTGCACAGTCCCTTGGTCACTAGCAAGCTTCCTTTCTGTTATTACTGAGGTCTGACTGCTCGTTATATCTCTCCACTGTTCTGGCCTCCCTGCAGGAGCCCAGACCTGGGCTCTGGTCCTCTTGGTCCCACAGCCCTTCTCACTACTTTCTAGGTAGTTCTATAGAAAGCTAATAATCTAATTTAATCATTAAAAATTAGAATGAAAAACTATGAAGAAATAAATTAAGTGCACTGGCTACCACAAATCCATATTCCACACAGAATCACACAAAGAGAATATTTCTCTTCAAAGGACTCCTGGAAAGATAAGGAAAACACATCTGGTTTCACTCAGACACTCACTCTCAATGTGGAGTCAACACCTCCACCTGAAAACAGTTGGGGGTAGCAAATCAAAAAGAGAAAACTACTGCCCAGTGATTACTAATGCATGATGACAAGATAGTGTTATCATGGTTTCTGCTTTATCCTTCATCATAGTCTGCCTTTTAACTTGCCTCTGTTCTTCTGTGAGCAGTGGTCAAGCTTAGTGTCTTTATCTTACCACACTCAAGTCAGAAAAAATGCATTCCTGTAGTAAAGTCATCACTTGGGGTTAGTATAAGATACAGTGAGCAACAGAAATCAGTTAGATTTTCTACCAAATAATAGAGATCAGTTAAATATTTCCATCAAATAACCCTGTCTTACTTAGGGAACCTTCTGTTAAACATATATAGCTACTGTAATTGCTCAGGAGGGATGAACAGACTCACTTTTTTTCTTTTTCTTTTTTCCCCCACCTTTTTTGTCATAGTACTCTCAAGATCATTTAAAGTACCAGGAAAATTAAATTATGAGTTTTATTTAGAACAATAAATACCTTACACTGAACCATTAATCATGCAAAAAAAAATAAAATTGAATGTTTGAATTTATCTGTCTGACTTTTACATGTACCATGTATCCTCTGGAAGCCATGAAGCTGTCAATCTATTATTTATGGAAACAAGAGCCCAGAAATAGGTGCACATGGTTTCAGACAAACCTAGTGGCCTCTGCAAACACTCATTTCCTCCCTCATTCTGTTTAAAGCCTATCTATTCTTGAAAAATAGATGACTATTGCACTGAATACCCCACAATGATTCAAAACTATGATTTTCCAAAGGTCAGGAAAGTAATACGTTGGCTATAACTCAGAGAAAGTACTAATGTTGATCTTAAACCACTGTATTTCATGCAAAGCACCAGTATTTCCTCTAAGAATTGTCAGCCTTTCCAAAAAGATCATAATACTCAAGTTATACCAATTTTCATTTAACCCTTTTATTTATTTAATTTTGTAAACTAGGAATTGCAGAGGGTTTCTGAATTTCCTTGGCTCTCAGAAGAGATGAGAGAATAGTTTGCACAGGTAGCTCTTCCATGCATTCCCACTTCTTTTTTTGATTGCAGAGATACCTGTATGTGAAGTGTGTGGTTTCTTCCAAAATGCATTTATCATAAGCTACCTATCAGCCAACAGTGCTTCTACAAGCCATATCTATCTGCTGGATGTTGCCTGTAAGATTACTCCATTTTTGGTCACAAATTATTAAGTTTGGGTCCAATATTGCCCATGTGTGGCACATGCACTGCCCATGTGTGGTAGTGCATGACTTCATAGCCTGGAGCTCAGTTCAGGTAAGATACATCCTGCTCCTGGGCAGGCTCCTGCAGATCCATTGTGTCCCACTCAGGCATGAAGAAAGGAGGAATAGCTCTTTCAGGGGAGAGACAATTCAAGATATGAACTAATAGTTTTGAGACATGATTCCTGAGATCAGCCAATTCTGACCCAAAATGTGTTATCTCATGCTTAGCAGAGCCAGGGCCATGAAACAAAACACGGTAGTGTATAGCCTTATATTTAGACAAGAGTGTGACAGCACCTTGCAAGTTCCTGTCTCTTCTGGCCACAGAAGGAACAACCTAGACGAGGAAAAAGTATTGTATGAAAAATTTTCTAGACCTTGTATTTGCACTGGTCTGAAATTAATTTACAAACCTTGCAGGTATCTCTCAAAAAAAGAAAGAAAATCTGACTTGCCTCGTTGGCAGCAAGGAAGCTGAACCTAACAGAGGTGAGCCCACAAACCAACACAAGCCGTAAGACCACAAACAAGCAGAACCAGACCCCACCCACCCGACTCCTGATAACAGCCTGTGCAAAGTGCTTCAGCAAGAAGTATGAGAATAGAGTGACTTCCTCGACATCCTTCTACTAGCTCAGGGTGCAGTTATAAGGCAGATTTAGACAATATAAATCAGAACATCACCCTCCTCCCCAACAACAGTCCTGCACACCCCTTCATCCAGGCACCGGCACATACCAACAAAAGAGATGACAGAAAAGTATCCCTACTATCCATTACTAAGATAGTAATGGTCCTATATTTCAGAGACCTCAAACAGCTCATGACAGCATCAAGTGTGTGCTGATGCCAATAGAAGAGGGTTGTGGGGCAGGGGCAAGTGGACATCTGGCTTTGGATGGGGCAAGAGGACAACAGTGTTAGTCAATGAAGTTATACTGTTGTGGGACTGTGGCCACAACTTCCAACTGACATATTTCCATACACTTGTTTTGCATTCAGTTTGGACCCATCTGTATTTTTAGCCCCTACAAATACCAGGGAGTTCCAAAACTAATCCTGCCCTGGAAAAAGTACATGTCTGAAACCTGCTGCCCAATGACGTCTGTTCTCTCAGCCCACTCACTTGCTACCTGAAGCATATCAGGTTGTTTAATGTCTCTTTGTATAGGATCTGCTCTATACCTGAACAATCCTTACCACGTTATGTATGTAACACATTGTATATATATATATGTCAAAAGAGAGATCTCTAATGTTTTTATGATTATATTATACTTTTTTATAAATGCAAAGAATGATACTCAGACCTCCACAAATGTACTCACGATGTAGCTGAACCATGCTTATTCACACTTTCATAAAAGGCAAAACAGTAAACATCACCTTATTTTTCCCCTCAATAGTCTTAATGTTCTGCCTGCCTTTTTTAGAGCCATGCTAAGCACTGAGCCAACATTTTTAGAGAACTATCTCTCTGTCTTGCATGGTAATGTGGTGCTGCTTTCGATCTCCTCACTGTGAGGGTATAGACACTATAGGGTTTCCTGTGTGCTTTACTTTGCATTTGTAGATCCAGAATATGAATTTCATGTTATATTGTCATCTGTATGTTCAAATATAGGTGAGTATACATATATGCATATTATACATGCACATACACATACTTTAATTACATCAAGTATAACTATTTATTAGTATATTTAACAGTGAATACCTCAGCACAGATGCCTTCTCCCTTGTGAAATATGAGTGTTTATTCCTACTCTATATTCTTATCTTTTGAAAAGTTATTAATATGCAGAGGACCTTCTCTCCAACATACCACAACTTGATTTCTTTAACAGCCTTCAGCAATGAACCTTGTAGTAAAGTTTTTTTGCAGAGTATCAGCTGGATCACTTCTTCTGTATATTCAGTGATGATCAAACAATTCTAATAGATTTGAAAGATAGTAATTCCCTTTCAAAAGCTGTGTCAGTTATCCCTCCTTATATTGTTCTTATCATTTTGCCTATTAGACCTAGGATGCCTTCTAACAGTTCACACACCAAATTTACAGATTGTCTCAATTCCCTAGTCCACTTTAATCCTTTTTAAAAGTTAAACTTATATTTGCCATTTCACTCTCATCTAGTACCATAACTGATTTAATCAATAGACTACACAGCGTAGCTGAAAGCTTCCATTTTCATATTTATGTTCCCTTAGGGCTCCCAAATAAATAGCACCCAGTTCTGGTAATTTGTTTGCATTCACTCCATCTATGTCTTCTAAATTTTATTCTTTTGACACCTTCATTTGAGAAAGTTCTGTTTCAAACTCCAATCTATGTAATACAAAGCCCTCTGGTTTCAATGTCTTCTTGGTGGTGACGTTCACTGAAAAGAATTGGTTTAATTTTTCTGCATTTTTGCCCTGTGAGAACTGCTATTAAACCAGGATCGTCTATTGGCCCCACAGTCTTTCTGTCAGGCTTTCTAATATGTTTGACAAATAAATATATATTTAATTTTTATGTCTTTAGAAAATTGTTCCCCAAAGTCTTTTTTCCCCCTGCCTTATTAATTTTACATTTAACTTGTTTATGTTCTTTTTCCATTTGAATGTGGTGTTCATTTTAGGCCTCTTAAGTCCTAGTAATCCCCCTTACTTTAACTTTGAAGACTTACTTGGAGTTCTTTTCCAAGTTTTCTTTTTCCATAAATAGAACACATTTATTCTGACATTCCAGTATATTATATTTAAGCAATCTCCATGTTATGCCACAAATATTTTCTTTTCTTTTGGCAATTCTTTTTAATTTCTTGGAAGCAGCTGCTTGATTTTTATGTAGTTCTGCAGGGAAAGGGCTAAATCTGAGCCTGTTGTGATAATTATTGTATCCCAGGTATTTAGCAGTAATATTCCGTCTCAGTCACGGATCAGAATAATTCAAGACTTGTTTCTCCTGATGTTGTTCCAATGACTGCTTTAAGAAGTAGGCATTTTCAGGGCCAAAAAACTTTTCTCTGCACCGTACAACTCATCATGACATTCATCCTTCCCTCCTGGGGCTACATGAGAAGAATCATTCCTGTCAGTGTGATCTCTGCCATCTCCGTGATGATGTCTTTGTCACTGTCACAAAATCCTGTAAAATTCAGAGGATAATTTCAATCCGTAGAGACTTTGTGTAACTTCTCAATGGACATAACTTGTTTACCTTATTTGATTATAAGTAGTCTATGGCCAGGACTAAAACCACATCTTTCAACATTTTTTCTTTAATCGGCATGTTTCTGTTCATATTCATTTCTGTCCCTACCAATTTGCATGTCAAACAACAGCACACAGATGAATAATCAGCAGTGCGAATTCCATGTTCAGCTGAAGGGGTTCTCTGCCAGAAAGTGGGATTTCAGAAGGAGAGATCTTTACCAATCTTGTGTTTACTCCCTCAGAAATGCCCCTGAATGATTCTGTGTCGATAGAACACTTGCAAAACAATGAAGCAGAACTTTCACAGTGTGATCTTCAGCCATCATCTTAGTGCTGGTTTGAGGTCCTAGTCCTGCAGGCTGAAGGACCGTGGGGGTCAGACATCTGACGATGCTTTCTAGTGTAAAGCTTAGTCCTTTCTTTAGTCCACAGTACAGCCAGAAGTGCCTGACCTTACTCTGTGCTGCTTTTATGCCTCACCCTCTCCAAGGCAGCTCTGCTGTGTCAGCCACTGGGCTCCTCTAAAATACAGAGACCTCAGTACTTAGGAAGGAAGGGAGGAAGTTTGGTTGCTTTTTCAGATTTTAAAAGAAGCTCAAAGTTGGGAGTCTTTTCACTGCAAGAGTTAGCTTGTAATTTCCTGCAGGATAGCACACAGAGAGCTAATCCCAAGAAAGGCACTACCACTAGCTGCATCAGGCACAAAGATTTCTGAAGGGATTGCACACAACTTTCTCTGCTGCAATAAACCGAGACACAACCTTTTCTTTTCCAAGAGAGAACTGGGGGGGAAATTGACTGTCTGTTTTATTGTATGGGGAAGGGGGAATAACAGCAAACCAACATTTCACTTGCAGCACTACCACAGTCCACAGCCACACAGTCTAATAGGCTGCACTAACTTGAGGCAAGATCAGTCTGGGTGACCCAGGTTAACAGCTCAATGCAGAAGTGCTAACACATTAAAGTTAAGGCATTTTCCCTTCATATGGAATTTGAGTTAAAAATGGAGCTAACATCACAGAGAAAATAAGCCCTGGGCCATTTTCCTACGAAACAATGAAAAATATGAAAAACAACTTCAAATGGTTATTTTATTCTAGCACCTGCATAGCCATGCTATGCACTCAATGTTGCTGATTAATTAATGAAGTCTATCTGATGATGTCTCCCTGTGAAGGATGTACAATCTATATTTCAAATTACTTTTGAAAATTTAATCATCAGAAAGTAGAATTTGCTCATTAGTTAGTAATAATATATTAAGTTCCTCTGTCTGTCCCCAGATCAGATGGATAAAGCCTAATTAATTAAAGCCATGCCACAGAATATGTGTAGTCCCACTGGTGGCACAAAAAGTAGCAAAGGAAGCTATAAATACTGGATGTTAAATGTGCAGCAATGTGTTAATGGAGTACTGGAACAGATTGCCCAGGGAGGTTGTGGATTACCCCTCACTGGAGATATTCAAGAATGGTCTGGACACAATCCTGTTCCATGTGCTCTAGGCTGATCCTGAACCCATTTTGTGATTCTGTGACAGCCGATCACTAAAACAGATACTTTATACAAAATTATAAGAAATTACTTCAAAATATGCAGTCTAAATACACATGTTCCTTCCTCATCCTAGCTCCAACATGAAATTTCTCAGTGATAGGTTTTTTCTAGAGCAATATGGTGCTCAAGCCTTTAAAAGCTTTGAAAGAGATATTTCTGATCTCACCCTACAACTGATGAAGGCAATTTTTACTGACTAATAGAAAAATCTCATGAAAAGTACAACATATTCTTCATTGCCCACAAACATCTGTGGATTATCCTAACTGGAATCATCCCTCTGACTGTAGCAGTCACCATCTGCCTGGCAAATGTGCAAAGCACTTTCTCAGGAATAGGCTGTGGTATTTAGCCACAAACAGCAACAAGCATCATAGTTACAGCGTCCTGCAGGAGGGAATAGAAGTGCCCTTCTCACCTGGAGTTGATGTCTGTGTCCTTGACTTTTACAGGAGGAGGAAATCAAGCCTGCCTTATGGAAGTGGCAAGCTTGTTGAAAACAGGGCACTGCCATCTCAGTGACTTGCTCCTAGGAAGCACAGGCTTTGCAACCCAGAATGTAGTCTCTGCTCTGCTTCTAGAAGAGTGAAAGCTAACCATGATTCAAGTTAATGAAGGTGAATTAAAACCTGTGCAGAATATAGATGCTTTACATAATTCAATCACCATGTCATAAAACACATTTACATATATTTACTTAAAATTCCTCAACATAATTTCTGTTAGTAGCACAGAAAGAACATAATTTCTGATATTTCTACTTTTTTAGATACTTGAAAGCAACCAAATTTAATTTCACTTTACAGCAATTCATATTTGGCAACCTTACAGGGCAGCATAATAAATTCAGATCATCATAGAAAATATATCTAAATTCTAACAGGAACCAATAGCATTTATGTGAATAGTTACAGTACATAAACCAGAAAATTAAAAGACATTTTTTTCCAATGTGTTTTATTCTGTTACTTGAATACTAATTTCTATAGAATGTAAGGAGGCTACTGATACTAAACTTACTTACTTCACAGCCCAATATAATGTATGCTAGTCAAAAGATAACAATTCTTACATTTTTTTTCTTGTATTCACTCCATGCCTTGTTCCTCTTCGAAAAACACAGCATACGTGTTTCTTCTTCATTTATGCTCTTCACACATTTCTGTGAGCCATACCTGTCACTGAGGGCAGAATACCTTTCCTTCCCAACCACAGTATGGGATTTTTAATCATTGCTGATTTTCATTTTCATTCTTCTCCCCGACACTAAACATGTGTCCCTTAATTTGCATATTAAAATCAATGTCACAGTTAATCACTAGGTGTTTAATGAACTCATATTTGTTGATATGGGTATTTTTCTGTCTCCTGATTGCTGTGCAACATAAATGATCTTGTAAACCCCCCATTTGCTCCTCATAGCATATCCCCTTCCTGCAGAGCAATTTAACTGCATTTTAAGAAAACAGGTTCCAGAAGATTGATTTCCAGAGGAAGACAGAATGTGCGTCTAAAACACATCTATAGGAGTAGGTGGATGTGAGTCAAGTCGTGACAGAGTTCTCCCTGATTCCCATACAGTTCTGTGTCTTCACATTTCAAGGTCAAAGCCAGCTGCATGCTGACTAATCTTCTCCCAGAGTTCAGTAATGATTATTCATTTTTGATTCTTCATAATAATAATTTTTAACAAAGAGGTTGCTCTCCTACCCCTTGGCTCTGAATGCCAAAATAAATTTACTGAACACAGCAAGAATACAATCAAGTCCAGAAGAAACTTCAAATTCAGAGGTCTCAAAAAATCTTCAGTCACATGTTCACTAGTGCTCCTTCATTAAAATTTCTTCTTTTGGAAATGCATAGTGATTTTGAAACACCTCTCTTAACCAGTTCAGTTATCACCTTTTCTTATTTTTCTGTGAAAATTCATGTCTAGCATTTTTGTTCTTCATCATAAAATATTTGCCAGTTTTTCATTTGTGTGAAGTTATATACTTACATAAAAATTTCTTTCTAAAATACTTCTAAAACCTTTTATAATAAAAATTATAATATCCAAAATTATGAGAGAGACATCAATTTTGACCTCTTTTACTGATTAGCCTTATATACTGTCAGGTAAGGGGCATACAGCTCACTCTCAGAACTACCCACACACATTTTCTGCTAAGGTGAATTGATTTCAAATGTAGGATAGAGATGGTATCTGCAGGTATTTTGGCCAACACTTCCACCTCTTTGGAAATGCTACATACAATTCCTACATTTTCTAATAGACTACTGCTTACTAACCAAGTACTTGTTTTTCTCACCATGCCCAGTATTCAAAATAATTACTTCTCTATTTTGTGATTTTGCTGTTTAGATCTTAAATGGTGTCTCTTTTTCACTTTCTAGTTGATTAAAAGAGCTGGTTCTAAGTAATGCTACATACATAGAACCACAGAATTGTTAGAAGGGACCTCTGGAGACCATCTAGTCCAACATCCTATCAGATCTTTTACTGTCCCTTCTTTTGCTGATTCTCTGGGCTGGAATCCTGGTATTTTAAGCTGCCCTTGTAACAAGACTTGCACACACCTCTCCTGACTGCTTTCTGAACTCATCAGTGTACTGTTAGAGGGCCAAATACAGAAAGCATCAACTTGCTCTCTAACAGCATGCATGCAATACTCCAAATGCAAAGACTTTTTACTCACAGAACTGGGTTGCGTGAGAACAAGTTCTGCTTGCCAGGATGAGTTCTGTAGCTTCACTTGATCTCCCTGTAACTACCTTTTCCAGCAAGTGAGCTTTCCTCTGCTCACTCCTGCCATAGCACAATCTACTCCCACTCTCTTGCCTGCCCATTAAAAACAGAAAGGTAAAAAATAATTGCTTTTACAAAAGACCTACCTGAATATGCCATATAACATAAAAAATTATTAAAATATCCATTTCTTTTAATAAAATATCTTTCAAAAGTGCTTACCACAATCACCCCATCTTATCTGGCATGGCCTATTGTCAGTATTCATACTGTTACTGGTCTAATTTATATATTAAATTTCGTAAAGCAGAAATTTTTCTTCTTATTATATTTGTCTGCTATGCCATGGGCTACCTTGTGCTTGGCTTATACCAGCACCCAAAGACATGGGGATAAAAGGTTGGTCTGCTGTCGTGCATCTCCAAATTCTGCATGAAACTATTTTCTTTGGTGTTTTCTTTAGCAGCTCCTAACTAAAAGGAGAGACCTGGCCAGTTACCATATGGCTGAGGGGAATACTTGATGCCTTTTAATAAGATATCAGCATTTTCAGTCTTTCTTCATGTAATCAGATAATTTTGTGAGGTATCAGCAAAAGTGATGCCACCAGAAGAGCTGACAGTAAGTCCTTTCAGTCCCGCAAAGATTGAACTATTTTTCAGCATTTTCAAAGTGCCAAGGATTGCAAAGCTATTATATTTACATAATGCTTTCATAAAAATGAGAACTAAGTAAAAAATACAGCCACGATTTAAAATAACGAAGCAAAATAGCAGATAAACTGTTTTATCTCACATGCAACATGGGCCACATGCTCACCAGTGTGGGTTTCCTTATTGCTTCCACTGTAACTGTGCTGACTGTTGTGCAGGGATGTGGTGTGAGCAGGCAAGCTCATAAGAGTTTTATCAAGCAGCTGTGGAATCCTGCTTGATTGCACAGAGGACACAGGTGTTGAAGATTCCAGAAGGTTCTTAAATCACGTTTTCCCAAAACTGACTGGAAGAATTCCCTCACCTACCTCAGGGGTCACAGTCCCATCATCCCGTGGCAGGCTGTAGAGCTTGGCTGACCAAGCAGGCTTGACATCATTCCTGCTGGCCTCAGCATTTTGATGGGTACCTGACTGTCCATTGCCCTGAGAGGCAGGAAATACAGGAATTTCTACAATTACTCTTTCAATTCTCCCTATGTGGAGGTTCGCCTTGCAATGAAATCTTATGGGGGAGAGGAGTGGGTTTTCTTTCTTTTTTTTCTTTTTTTTTTTTTTTTTTAATATTCCTGATTATTTCCAAAGTAAATAATAAATCAATACTTCTCTTGGAACTGAAAATCCTTTCTCAGTCAGTTCTATTTTTAAATTCTTATATGACTTTCAAAAATGTCATTTATATTCCCAGGCCAGTAATTTGCTTATGAAAACTACCTGAAGTCGAGAGAATCCACCCAGCTAGCCACTTCTCTGACACTGGCAAATTAATGTACCAGAACACATGAAAGAAGAAAACGTGGCAGAGCAATACTTTTTCCCTCCTATTTCTGTGCTTGCTAAAGCACTTGAAGTAAAACACCTATTAATCTTTAAAAACATTGAATTTAATTACCCTGACTAATGTTATCTTGTACCAAATGTTACAGATATGTTTTCCTGCATACAGTACAAAATGTTCTTCTAATTTTAAATTTGTGTAACTAAATTCTAGTCCTCTGAGCAATTTCTTAGCTAATTTCCACTGTCAATTGGCACAAAAGCAGCTTCTCTGCAGTGATCCAATCACTTAATTCACTTTTCTTCACCCAAACAAATGTACGAAATGCAGGAGTTTAATGTTTCTCTTTGAAAGTCCAACAGAATAAACTGTATTTGCTCCCATGAGATCATTACAAGTTTTATTAGAAACTTCACAAAATGTGCTCTTCCTCACTAACAATCCTGGATCTGACTTGCCTTATATTGTCAGGTGATCTAGATTGGCTGGGAAAGGACTGCAGAATACAACACTTGTGTTCTGACAAGGTGTTGCAAGGTTGAGCTGTAGGCAACTTCAGCTCTTGCATAGGGTAATAGGTTGTAAAAGGTGAAAATAGATCATCATTGGTCCTACATTGCCTCTAGAGCAGACCTCCAGAAAGCCAGGCTGGCTGCTGGTTTGAGTGGTAAATACTGGGTGACGACTAATCCTGAAGAGGTGCTTTTTGCAAAGACATCGTCCTTCAGAAAGAGCAGCGTCCACCTTGACCCTTCCTATTCCTCTTTCAACAGTGGCAAAGTGAACCCAGTCTCACAGGCACTCTCCTCTTCCCTCACCCTATTGCACAAAAGTGCAAATTAAGCTGGACTGCAAAGCAGAAACAGCAACCCTTTCCTGACAGAAAAAGGTGAAAAAAATGTTTTCTACTATTTAAGCTCTTGAGCAAAAAGAAGAACCAAAAATACAGACATGCGCACACACACACCCCCATAACATTTTAATTTGAAGCCCATTCAAACCCTGTGGTTACAGAATGGGGGGGGGAGGGGAAAGGATAAAAACATAAATCAGTTTGCAGAGCTAAGCTGAATATGTGAAACTTTTATGAAGCAGAGATATAGGCAAAGTGGAAGGGATAAAAATTGTTGTTACTGTGCATAATCTTGGCCCTATGATACCATGTCCAGCTGGGATTCTGAGGCTGTCCTATAGAGGGCCGACACATTTTCTCCTCAAAGAACATGAAAGTCCTTTTCATCCAGTAGTGAGATATGTAATGCAAAATGTTAATGAAGTCCCTGGTTCATTAAACTTATCTTTGATCCAGTCTGAGTTATGATTATTCTGTAACAATTATTCCAAACCCGAAAACAGAAACAAAGTTAAATATTGTTGTTAGATCCCTCTCCCTGCTAAGAAGTGATTATTCAATATCTGCCGGGCACTTACCCGGTTGCTAACACACATCCATTAGGGGTTTTTTCAGGAATAAGCTTCTTTGCCCGCACAGTGAAGTTATGTAATTTTATAGTATTTCTATCTTCCATTTAACATTTGTTTCTTTCTAAGGTATTCAATGGACCATTTTTAACTCCAGGTCAAAATTGTTGATTATGGCTTACACACACACTAAAAGTAATACTAAACCTTGGCTCAGCATTGGTGGATTCAGACATAAAAACAGCTTGAAAAAAGAGTCACAGAAAAGGGAGAAGATTCTTTTTCTCAAAAATGCCACAGTAATCTGCCAAGAACTATTATAGGAACAAATAAACCAAACAGAAAATAAAAACAGTTATAAATGGTAGAAAATATTAAAATTCAAACTTACTCATGTAAAATGCATGACAGCCACAAAGGGAGAGGGAAAGCACTCGTCAGACTGGAGACGAATCACTTCATGTATGAATGAGAAATATTTGTTCAAGCAGCAAATCTCTCATCACAACAATATGCTGTTTCCAGGAACGTACAATAGAACAAAGTACAGACAAGGATGCAGAGAAGAGCAACACCACTCGAGGCAGAAACAGCATCTGGACAAGAAAACAGTATATAGACCAGAAGTCTCCAGTGTGGAAGAACAAAATCAAAGGAGGATGAAGTAAAAGTCTACAAAATCATAACTTGGAAACTAGGAGCATTGAATAAAATTTTCAGAGATCCGAGAAAAAGGAGGTAGTTTTTTGAATGATTGTATTTTAACTTCAGAACTCATTGTGCTTGGGTATTGTGTACAGGAAAGTTTACATAACTTCAATAAACTTTTAGACTTGTTTGTGGATGGAAAAAAAATGCACAAAAGGCTGCTAGGCATGAAAAGACTGTCTCAAGAAGTGCCTCAGCCATGGGTCAGCAGACACACCTGGGGGAAACATGCCTGAGTTGTGTTCTTTCTCTGTTTTCTATTGGTTGCTCCTAGATACAGAGTACTTGGCTAGGTGGGCCTCTGGTCTGAATCCTTCAATGATTTCATGCACTTCACAGTTCAAAGAACTAAATGCTTACCTTCCTGCCTGTTGTTCAGACCTAAATACTCAGCTCTTATTTTCTACAGGTTTTATCATTGTTTAACTGTCAAAATACTGGATTAACACCATTTCCACATTATCTTGATAAAAAATGCATATTCAGTATTGTGTTTTATCAAGGGAAAGACCTAGTTGCAGAACTCAATAGCTGGCTTTTAAAAATTTAAATCCACTGGTGGAATGAGTAAGATCCCAGGATTTCTAAAAATACATTTAGCTTCTTTAGTGGATTAGCATCTGAAGGATTTTCACATGAGGAGACAGATTTCAGAGATTAATTAACTGGTGTGCAGGAAAGAGAGAAGATGGTAAGCACCAACCATAGTTAGGATAAGAGAGAGGCAGACAAGAGTGAGAAATGCTGCCCCATTACCACAGCCATGGCAAGGATTTTGGAGGCCATAAGCACACTCCCCAACCACACAGCAAGAAACTGTGTCCAAAAAGAGGCTTCACATCCCTTGCTCAGTGAGCGAGGCCAGTCAGACACATAGCAATGTCACAGAAAAACACTGCACAACAACAAACCAACTGCATGGGTATGGTAACTTAATGTGGAATTAGTGGATTTTTGCAGCATCCAGGCACCCTGAGCATCTCAGCATCCAAGCAGTAGATGACCAAAGTTGGGCTTGGGGGAAAAAATGTGACGTTCCATACGCTTTTCACGTAGGAAAATGTCATATGTTAGTCCTACTTCATAAGACACTTGGTAATAAGACACTGGCTGCTGCTGGGGGTCCTCTACTGAAGCCCCTGCCTTACCTGTACTGTTGTCAGACACATACACACACACAGGGTACCATCATTACAATGTCTCTGTCAAGCAATTGTGGTGGAGAGTCTGATTGCAGCCTGAACAAATAACCAAGGAGAAAAATAACGTAAAAAACCTTCTGACCCTGCACAGAGACCTGTTAGGTTATGACAGTCCAGTTCTCTTCTGAAAGTATTAGAAGGGGAGCCAAAAGAAGATAAAAACTGAAAATAACTAGAAGAATCTGAAACCTGAAAAGGGCAGAATTAGAGAAAATCTGAAATCTGGCACTTACTGAAGTTAGAAGATTGAATAATAACAACATAAATATGGAAAAATAAAATTAATAATGGAGAGCAAAGTCGGCATTAAAAGTATTGAGCAGAAGAGAAGGATGAAAGTGATCTATCACTCTTTCCTGACCCAAAAGACAGCACAAAATTATTATACCAGACATCTTAAAATAATTTGCTTCTCACTGTTACATCCTTGCTTCTTTTCACATTTACACGAAAATATAAATATATTTCGGTATAAAGCCATGGTTTAAATGACACTAACTTCCTTCCTATTAGCATTTTGGTATCAATCACTTGCAGATGATCCATTACCAGCTTCTGAGATGAAATGTAGTGTCTCAGTACTGCCAGGCACGCACCGTGCTATGGGATAGTAACCGATTAGACCTTAAAATATACATTAGAAAAGCCCAGCATAATTTTCAGAAGCAACTATCAGTCTCTAATGTATGAAAGGATCCAGTTAGCAACTTCAAAGTTACATTTTGATGTAAGCATTTTCTGCCTCTACGGGAAGTTCACTTTTATTTTGATAATTTTGCTAAGAGCCTTTTGCAAACTGCATAAAACTTGCTGAGATTTCAGTTCCCATTAGCTGCCACAGGCTAGCCAAAATGTTTTTCCCCCTCTGGTGAAAATGAGGTTGTACATGGCTACATTCACATTTTTCATCAAGATCCTGATGGTAAGCAAATGTGCCATAGGGGTCATTGGGTTTTATCTCATGGCTTTGTCCCACACCTCAGGCGTTCTTAGTCTTCTGCCACACCGTGGGACCAGAGCAAGCCACGCTTGAGCCCACTCCTGCCATCATGTGTCAGATGGATGCTCCTCCTTCGGTGCTCAGGGACCCTAACATGTGTGTGTGTGCACAGTCACACACAGAGTCACAGAACTATAGAATATGCTGAGTTGGAAGGGACCCACAAGGATCAACAAGTCCAGCTCCTGGCCCTGCACAGGACCATCCCCAAGGGTCTCACCATGTGCCTGAGAGTATTGTCCAAAAGCTCCTTGAACTCCATCAGGCTTGTTGCTGTGACCACTTCCCTGGGGAGCCTGTTCCAGTGCCCAACCACCCTATGGGTGAAGAACCTTTTTCTAATATCCAACCCAAACCTCCCCTGATGCAACTTCAGGCCATTCCCTCAGGTTCTGTCACTGGTCTCTCACACACACAGGCAGGGTCACCTTTGTAAGAGCCAACAGCAACACACACTCAGTTTGTAATAAATATGTGGACAGCATGCGGAGCGGCCTTTTCAGACAGAGGCATAAGCTGAAAACAACTGCCAACTGGTTTATTCAATTATTAAATTAACTAAATAAAAACTAGCCTTAAATTTTGATAAGAATAATCCCAGAAACAGTGAGCCAAAACATTAATGACTTGTTGCTAACCAACCCACCTGACCTCTCTCACACTTTCTGTAAAAATTTCCTTTGTCCTCTAGTTTAGGCTTCATACTATGTATGGGCTTCATCACAACAACATATTTCTTATTTTTTAAACAAAACATTGGAAACTGAAAGAAAAACCTGAGGAAGCTTTTCAAGAATTCAGAAGCATTCTGTAGTGCTGTCTTTATTCTTAAAGTGCCTACACAGAACAAAAATAATGTGCTTTAAATTACTGCATGAATGAAAGGAGTGTCTCCACTTACAAAAATAAATAGCAGTTGCAGTACTTTTGGCCTTTAAGTTTGGAGAAATCAGAGACTTTGTATTTCTAAAGAAATCAATCTTTCTCTTCATTGTTGGGCACAATCATACAAAATTATACCCTCAGCACAGGGCCAACTTACAGTAAGACTTCACTGTAATTTATTAATACAATCTGCCAAGCTGTTGAGGTGGGGTAGGCTGTCCTAAACAAACAAACAGAAGTTGGTTATAGTATGACCACATTCCTTTTCTCATAGGAACATCCCATGATATGTAAGCTGACAGCAGGAGCTTGTAAAACTACTCAGTTTTGTCATGAAGAGACAGCTCTTAGGAAGCGGAATTGCTGGTGGTCAGTTGAAAGGGTCATGAAGGTGATTTTCATCATTGGGCTGGTCATTACAGAGAGATTATTAAGAGAACCCAGCCCCCAAAAACTACCAAGGTTTTTGATTGCTGCAGGACATCAACCTGCCCCAGTGACTCTACCCTGTCCTGATGCAATTTTACTAGATGAGCTTGAGGGGCTCTAACTCTCCCCCTATCAGCACTCTTTAGAGAGCAGGATACAAAAGCTGTCATTGCCCACAGCTGCCCCACCTCCTCCCAACCACAGCTGGCCACATCCATGCTTGTCCCACATACCCAGCTGCTACCATTAATGCAATTTCAATTCCTATTGCTATTTAAGTCTAAGATCGAAGAGTAAAGTCTAATGCAGGCAAGAATTAACAATCTTACAACCTACTGTAAGCAAATAATGAGCCTCTGAACTAATTTTTCTACTTGGTGGGGTGAGGGGGGTGTTGTTTAACATACCCAAGTATCTATGTTCCCATTTCTTCTGTAGGAAAGAATTTGAGTAGCGTGCCATGGAACAGGCAGGGAACTTGAGGTATGTCATGCAAATTTATGCAGAGCTGACTTAAAAGAATAGAAGCAGAATTTCTATATATATATGGATGCCAATTACACCACATGATTCCATTTTTATTTCCTCTTGTGTGTCACTTTCTCTTCAGTTGCCTGCTTATCATTTCACACAAGCACATATGGGGGACCACACCTTCCAGTTGCACAAATAAAACAAAACAAAATAGCTATTTTTAAGAATCCATCGACAAGTATTCATTCAAAAACTGTTCAGAGCGCTCATCTGAGGTTGCTAAGTGACAAACTATGTAGTCACCTATCTCCTTATTAGCAAAAGAATTTAGCAAAAAGTTAAGAGTAAAGGATGTAACTGATTTAAGTACTGTCCACATGAAGGGCTGTTAACTTGCTCATACTTCTGTGAAACTTTATCCTCCTCAGCTGTAGGGAAGTACAAGTGTCAATTAGACAGAAGCTCCATCACACTTCTGAAAATGTTTTTTCATTATTCTGATTTGGAGTCTAAATATTTGGTTGTAAGTGACACCGCTTAAATGAGACGTCAGTTAATAAGTTGTAGTTGCAAATGCTTTTTTCTTTTTTTTCTTTTTTTCTTTTTTTTTTCTTTTTGCTTTTGACAAATTCATTCTTGTTGCCAATACTCTGATCATGAAAACATGAATGAATGCAAATGCTTATAAGACTGGTAACTTGCAGGAAGGCAGCAGTGCTGTGTGTCACAGATCTATACATAAGGCAGTCACATCACTGCTAGAGACACCCCTTAAAAGAGTGCACTGCTATACAGTAGATTTTACTGGACATTCAACCACCTTAAACTTTGTGATAAATGCCCTAGGCATTTCACAACCTTGTAGTATCCACACAACTTGGTGTTAATTGTCCTAAATTATCTTGATAGCTAGAAAACAGTCACAGGTGTTTTACTAGGCTTTTATAAGGTTTACTTCCAAGGCTGCAAGGTGCTACTACAAAAACACAGATGGTCTGAGGATGGCTCACTTAATAAGTAAAAAGGACAGGCAAGATAATGAGCACATGGTAATGGAATTGTACAGCAGAACAATCATCATTCATCCAAAACTCCCATTGCACCCAGTGCAGAGTGAAATTACACAGTTAACTCCTCAATACTGAGCCTGTCACCTCAACTGCTTTCCTTTTTCACAGTGCGCCGAGGCGTTGTACAAGGTGCAGTGCAGCATTTATTTACCTTTCTTCTGGGTCTGTGTGGTGCTAAATCCTTACTAAAATACCAAGAAACACAGTGTGCAGTGCATGATACTGTATACAGGCAAACTGGGTACACTCACACTACAGACATTTGTTTCTGGAGTAAAAACAGCTTGAAAAAGAACAAGTCACATACTGCCCAAGCCATTGCTTTGCGTGTAAGGACCCCCTTGTACAAATTCAAGGACAGATTTGGTGTGTTTGTTTCCAAATGAGTGCAGCTCAGATGCTGTTAGGTGCACCAGGCAGGAGAGGGGAAAGGGACAACAGCTTTTCTTGCTCTCTCTGGACTGCAAGTAATGGTTGCCTCAACTTTTGGGGGTAACTGGCACCTTAAGGACAGTGGGAGGGAAAGGGATGTTGGCCTCCATTCCATTCACCAAGAAGGCACCACTGTATCAACATCAGTCTGTAATTAAGTGTGTGCTTCTATGTACCCTAGGGCTACATTTAGAGGCACTCTTCAAGTGTCGTTATTGGAAAGTGACTCATGAGAAACAACATAAAAAATTAAAATCTAAATATTGGTCACCCTTTTCTCTCACCTCACCCACTTCCTAAAAGTAGGATTTTAAAGTCTTGTATGTAGTTACTCTGTGGATCATGCTTCCAATCCTTCCACCTACTCCACATAGTTTGACTTGAGCTCTTTTACAAGCTCTATCTTAATAAATGTATTCATAAAATTATTCATCTTCTTCCCTGCTCTGCTCCTCCTCTTTACCTGAAGATTTTTGTGACAGCATTCCTTCATTTCTCTGTTAAAGTCATGTCATTCAGAACTGCAAATAATTGATTGTTTGAGTCTTCTAAAATTAAACTGTGTTAGGTTAGGTTTGGCTCAGATGGATTTGGTTTGGTTTTGTTTCCAGAAACCTCCCAGATTCCATGTCTCCTAATAGAGAATATTATTGGTCCCAGTGCATAGCCTGGCTGAATCAGAAAACTCAGCACAGAAAACCAAGCAAGCAAGATGTCAAAATTCTCAGCCTGAAAGAAAAACAGCAGCACCAACCATTGATTTTCATGTGTCACATCTTCCTGCTTACTGACATATTCTGATTAAAGGCTTACAAGTATAAACCCAGAATGACTTCATTGACTCTGGCAGAATAACTTCAAATTTACACAGCTGAAATCAAGATCTCAGTCCAACTCTCATTTTGTAGAAAACAGTTCAATATATAGCTTTCCCTAGATAGAAGTAGAATTTATGAGCGCAAAACCAGAAAACAAACAAAAATAATTCCAGGAAGTAAAACACTTTGAGGCCTGTATCCACTCCTGTAGAGTTCTTTTTCATAGCATCAGGGATGAATTTGTCCCTTCTTGTTGGCTGCAGCAACTCGTGGTGTTATTTTACATCGCTACATTTCTTTTTTTGTTTTCTTTCATGCCAACAAGACCATGAGTAGGCGTCATATAAGATAAATCTCACTAATTTTAAAAAAGAAAAGCTAGTGAACAGGAGGTGATAAATGCTGTGCTGCCTACTCAGGTTCTGTCACATAAGATGTCACTTCTTTATTTTAATTATATTTTCTGCCAACTCACAAAAGCTAGCAATTTGTACTGCATGTGATCCTACCTTTTGCTATGGAATGTTTCTGCATAGCCAATTGCAAAAAGCATCTACTTGTTTCTGTCCAAGTTTTTTCCCATATTCACTTTTATGGCTGCTTCCTGATGTTCTATAGAAACTGTCTCTTCAGGAAATGTTAAAACATAAATAACAGCTTGTTCATTGCAAAATGACTCAGACTGCATAGAGAATTAATTTTTCCAAGCATTAATAAAATACATAGGAAGCCTAAAAAATCATCTGCATTTTATATACAGTTTTGCTACTGCACACTCACAGCTAGCTAGTTCTGATAAAAAATTCTACTGGATTAAAAAATTGAAAGCTAAGGAACTCTGAGATCTAGAATGTACTAACAGTAAATCCTTATCTGTTTGCATGGCAGGTAAGAATTCTTGTCATCCTAGAGGGTGAATTAAAATGAGCTTCTAGCAACACCAGGTGTTTGATCGACTGCTGACATTGGCAGATGCTTTGAGCAGAAGAGCTACCTGGGCTGATCAATGCATGTAGCTGGACCAGCATCACGTGTAGATGGGCCACAGACAGTGGAATAAAATCCCAAATTTCACCAAAATAACATTCACTTTGCAAATAGGAATTTAAAAAAAAAAAAAATCACTTGCTAAACTAAATGAATCCAAAGCCTGAGGAGCATAAACCAGGACTCAAGTGCAAGAGCTGTGTCCTAGAGGAGTTGTGAACACAGGGTTCACACCAGGTTTAGTGCTCCCATGAGTGAAGGAGATGGAACAGTGGCTTTGATCAACTTTATTTGAAGTAACACTTCTCAAGGATTATTTTCAGAAATAGAAGGAGAAGCAATGAAAGAAATTTTTTGTTATAACCATACTAAACTGGAAATCATAACCAGGAATGAGAGAATGGATTGTGGGATGGAACCTACTCTAACTAAGAGTAGAAAAAATAAGAACAGCACAGGAAGATCAGATAGCTTAATCACAACATGGGAGGCAATCATGTAGCTGAATTGTGCTGCAGACAACTTCAGATCAAAGCTTCAACTAAACCCAAATCCGTCAGATGACAGCCTGAATGCAAAATTTCATTTCTGAAGTAATCAATATTGTGATTTTTGTACTACAATTTTCCCGTTAGGTCAGTAGTAATTCTGATCATGTTCAACCTTGAACAAAGGAAGAATATATTTGCCTTTTCATTTGGCCATTTATATTTCATTAATCACAATATCCTTATTATGCAGAAAATTAGATTCAATTAGAGATTGAACATAAAATTGAATTACATCTCAAGTAAAAATATAGATTCCCTAATAGTTTATCCTTGCCAAATGAAACAATCAGCAATTCAATGGTCTCTTCTCTGTGATGGGCTTTCTATGGACCCTTTGTTCAAGGATAAGTGAAGTTCTCCACCTCTTAAGTGCCAGGAGCGCCTCTCCAGAGAAATACTGATCAATTCTAAACCCAGCTCTGCCTAGCAGGGAAGCTTAGGGTGTTCCAAACCACAACTTTACTTGGCTTCCTGGTTTCATCTCTATTGCTAGATCCAACATAGCACTACTTGCACACCTGCAGAGACAAGTATAACTTAGGCAAAAATTACTGAGAAACCTCAGCATTTTCTTGGTTGACACATCAAACCTCTGCATGGGGAGGGAGCATCTGCTTTACCTGACTATAGAGCCAGTCCTTTCTTCTTCCTTTAGGAAAAAAAGTTTATTGGAACATCACTTACCTCACAGGACTCTTTAATAAATGTTTGCTTAAATTTAGAACAGACATTCTTATGTTCTTCTTTACACTTGCATATTTTAAAATTATAAATATATCACCCATATTATCTATGTGAAATCTATATTTATTGACAGTATAGCATGTAGGCACTAAATCATTATTTTCAAAAATCATTTTTATTTCCCTGAAGAAAACTTCTTTTTTTGCTATGGATTTATACTAATTATAAATAAATCTTCTTGGCCTGTAAGTTCTCTGTTTGCATGAGACAAACACTGGGTCTGTGCATAACTGTGGGCTGTTTTGCAGATATACCTTCTCACCAGAGTGGATCTGGTTTCTCTGTCCCCCAGGAATCTTGCATTTGGGAGAATACAGAGCCTTGATTTTCCCCATCTCTGCTTGGATTTGGAGGCCTTTTCTTAGCTCTTTGGCTCTTTGGCTCACTGCAAGGCAAGCCTGGTGGGGAGATTTTCATGACTTTATAGATCTTGTGCTCACAGCTCTACATTATAATGCTGAACATGGCAGTGGTGGGTTAAATGGTTGGAGGTCATGATCTTAGAGGTCTTTTCCAACCTTACTTAATTCATAGAATAATGATTCTATTATTCCTTGCTATAAATGACCTTCACACAGTTCACTCTGCCATAATATTCTGTAAAACTGTATATCACAGGGAATATTCTATGCACATCTTACCCAACACAAAATCCCCCATTCCTTTTGGTTCTCTATAGGGATTCTTCCAAAGTAATGCCATGAATGACAGGTTTGCTATCAAAGAGCTTTGAGTACCCTTCATCAGTTTAAGAGGTTTATACATACTTTAACTGTACATAACTCTCATCTGCAATAAGTGCTCATTAAATGAACATGTCAGCATTGTGTGCAATGCAAATATAATCTTTATTTGGGGATTTGTAGAAGCTTCAGGAAGTCAATGTGAAGTTGAATCATATTTACTTTTATGTGCTGGGAAACCACCACAATATTGGGAATGAACCAAGAGTTTCACAGTATGTCAGAAAGTCTTCATGACGTACATGTTGTCTCAAGTGGTTTGCTACACTTACTCAGTACGTGACTCTGACATGTCTCACTCCTCTCAAAAGCATTTGTAGGGTATAAAATATATCTATACTTTCTATACTCTATACTTTCCAGAAGCCTTCATCAGAGCAAGTCCTTTTATACAGAAGTATTAATTTCTTTTCACCTTGAAAAACCTAACTTTGGGAGACAGCTCATCTGCATGTCAAATGCTGGTTGCATTGCTGCTCTCAGGAGCCCAGTTTGGAAGCTCAGGCACTTCCAACAGCATTCCAGCAGTAGCACAGAGTGCAGGGCAGTTATGAATCCTTTCTGAGCATATACTCCAGCTCCTGACTTATTCTGTGGTCCAAGTTTCCTCTGCTCCTCTACTAACAGGATACGAGCCAGGTCAACAGCTCTGATTTGAAAGTCTGGAGCTACAGTAACATGTAAGCCACCTGTAATGCCAATAGTGAGTGTGCAACAATTACTCGGTATGACAGGGCATCAAAATGGCACCTTTCAACTCGGGATCTTAACAGCAGCAATTCAGCGATTCATGAGCAGCTCAGTCATCTCACCAGGGCCCTCTGGGGGCAAAGTGGTGAAGAACAGCAGACAAGTTAGGTGGTATTGCTGCAATGTAAAGGCAAACCTATTCTACTTACTAATTAAAAGCCTTGGGCTCCTTGTCTACATGCATGGCTTCATACACAGGATCTGAACAGTTCCACACATTGAGATGATGTTGCTGTCTCTCCTTTTTTTTTTTTTTTTTAAGTTTTCAATCAAACAAAATGACCACAGTCACAGAATATGTTCAAAGGAGAGGTTGGCCAGAAAAGGGCCAAATCCTGGAACATCCATGCCCTTCCTCTCCAATGACAAAACTACAAAACTTAAAGGAAGCAAAAGGAAGATCTGTCCCAGGAAGATCTGACCCAGCACCCAAAATGGAAACACATTGCTGCCAGGTGTATAACTACATGCATGCTCTAGGCCAGATCTTGTCCTATGCAGAGATGAGACTGATGGCCTCATGACTCACTTTTCTTGAAATCCCTTCTAACACAGATGAAGCCTAGCAGGAAAGACACAACACTGCTTGGTATACAGGATTTTATTGTCACCATGAGAAAAAAGTCCATTTCCTGCTCACCAGTAGCCATCAGGACCACTATTAGCTATACAGTGTGCACCTTGAAGAAACAAGGCTTGTGGCTGGTGTATTATCCTATTTTATTCTCTTCAACAGTCCAGTGTTAATGAGGACTCTAACTGGCAAGTGAAAAAAATTCTCACATCAAATATTCTCCTACCTTTGTATAGCAAGACTGTTGCCCCTCTTCAGTGCTGCCTGCCTATCTTGTTTGTCTGAGCTAAAACTAGATGAGTAAATAGGGTTCTGCTGAACTGTAACATCTTTAGGACAGAAGAGAAGAGACAGTAAAGTGCCTAGCACAAGAACTGCTCAGAAGTCAGCACTGCCATACGGTGGAAAATTATCTCTCTTTTTGCATTCTGAGTAAGAAAAATTAAATCAAAATGTTAACGTTGCCCTAGGAAGATATATATTTTTAATCAGCCCATTTAATTTCAAATAAATGGATCTATTTTTTCAAAAGATAGAAATATTTTTGTGATTTCCATGTCTCTGTTCTGTAAAATAAATATTTTTACTACACAACTCTTTAAATGAGTTTGCAATAATATAGCAATATTGAAAGAGAACAAGAATATTGAATAAGAACACTGAATATGTTGATATCTTAATTAGTATTCATTATAGAAATGAGTCATTCTCAGTGATGTGGCAACTGCTACTTGATTTACTTATTAACAGGTGGTACAGGAGCCAGTGGAATACACACTTGGAATTCATAATTCATAGCTGGAAATTTTCTATTAACTTCTCTTGGATTTGTAGTGCAAAAATACAATATAATTCTTAAAAATTAAGCAGGTAAGGCATTTTAATTTTAATTGAAATTACCAAGGCAGTCAACACACTTCAGTGAACACTCTTGATTCTGTAAGATTTTTTTTTCCAACAGAAATTATGTACAATATTATTACATGTTGTATCTAACTTAGATAATGTTTAATTTACATGTTTAAAGTGTGAGGAGTAAACTCCCACAGAATTTCTCTAGCATCTAGAAAACAAGGCCCTTTTTCTGTACCAGGATATCTCAAAAAACATTACTTGCAAATGAGACAAATACCCACCCTTTTTGAAGATAATGAGCAAGACTTGAACTGTTTCTTGAGGCAGATTTCCCAGCTGTTCTGAAACACCTAGTTAGGGAACAAATCAGATGACTGCAGAAGTATATAGATATTTGGACATTTATACATACCAGACTTTGGAGTCAATAACATTCACATTGTTCAGTGTTTCACTGTTCTCATTTCTCTGTCTGTTCCTCTTACTTTCTATCTATTTAACATCCTTATAAGCTGTGGACTTTTAGCACATACCCATGAAATTTTTCCAAGACTGCTTCTTGTGTTTCTTTCTCCTTCTGTTTTACTTATCTGCTAATAAATTCTGTTATTGATAAAAGGAAAGTTAAACAGATTGAAATTTACTACATGGAGTCAGATTCTCTTTGATGTAATTACATTTCATGGCCCAACTGAAAACACTTTTTCTAATAAAAATACTGATAAAATTGTATTTAAAGAAGTCACTGCAAGCACTACTTATGAGCAGACTATCAGTGTAGAGCTGGGTTTGTTAAGTTATCTAAATGTAGGGAAACAATAGGAATTTTCCACTGAATTTTCTGGTAACTGGTAGAAAGTAACTAAAGGTGGTCCAATTCCTATTTCCAACTTTTTTTCAGAGAGATTTATATCTAATTCTTTTTCTAATGATCCATCTAGGGTTTCTCAGTTCCTTTTCTGTCTGTCATTTCTAAAGTCCTTTAGCAAGAAAATTTTCAAAAATCACATTTTCTGTTTATGATGAGAGTCTTCCTTTTAAAAGAAACATCTGTCAGTAGTTTGCGGGGGAATTAGGACTTGGAGACTATGGTCCTATGCCTGGTTCTTCCTGCTGCTCCCTGGATGAATTTACACAAGTCACAGCATGCCCTTGTTACCTTAGCTACCCCTTTTTGTCCTCTCATACTAAACTGTGCTGTCATTGTGGCAAGGACTGTGACACACAATCCACTCCTATGGTGCCTCACACAATGGGAACTTGATCACAGCTGGTGTCTACAGACACACAGTGAGGGAACACAAGGAACAAAAGAGACCCCAATATGGGGGGGGGAGCAGCAGAGCAAACTGCCCCCACATTCTTGGATAACTTATTATCGTTTGCTACTGAAAATACAATAGAAACTGTATTAGAAAAGCATCAGAGCATCTTTATCTCTATTCCAAGCAGTACTTTCTAAGCACACATCCCTGTCTGATATACTAAGAAGTTTCTGGCCACATCTGCAAGGAGTTAACTGAGAAGGAAATGAAGAAGAGCAAGTTCTGAAATTGTATGAAAGAACCCCTTTCCTCCAGATCTTATGCCAAGGACACAAAGAGGAATATCTGAAAACTAATGATTAGATGGCCAATGGTTAGAGATGATGGTTGTACATAATGGTTGGACTCAATGATCTTAGAGGTGTTTTTGAACTGCAACAGTTCTATGATTCTGTGTTAATATTTCACTCACCTCAACAAAGTCACCTGCCAGTGCCAATGCAAGCTGGAAAAGAGCTCTTGACAAATGTTATGGGGCCCCTTGCACAGGACTCCTGCTGTTCAAGTGATCTTCCTTCATGGAGGAAGATGTACAAAAATAAGCATGCAACACATTGGCAGCAAGGAAAAAGGAACCATAGGACCATGATGACATCATCAATAGCAGTAAGGAAAGAGCTGCTTTTCTAGGAAATATGAGGTAATGTTGTACCTGTGGATCATGTGAAACCTTTCAAGATACAGAAGGTCTCTTAGTGTACATCTGGTCCTGTTTATGGAACAAAGACACTCCTAGCTTGCAGCATGTCTGAAATATCATGAGTACAAAGTCTTTTCCTTCTAACTTATATTTAAATTATTGTTTAAACTCATTGGAAGCTGTTCAGTCTACACAGATCACAAAATCCATTTCAACTGAAGTGAGAGGACTGATGTGACAAGTATAGAGCCATTAACACCACCAATAACATGTCTCTTTATATTATTTGAATGGTCTTTTGACACATTTAGATAATTTATGTACTGGATGTCATATATATGAAGTAAGTAAACCCTCTATTGCAATTATCTTTCTCCATCACACTAAAAAAAAAAGTTTAAGGGCTGTGTAATGAAACAGATTTGGAAATAATCTTTCCTTTGTCACTCTTTCCATTATTAGAAATGTTTCAAGTCCCATATGGTTTTCTTTCTGCAAGTGAATCACCTCTGCCATTTCTAAGTGCTGTAAAGTATGAGAAGAATAGCAATACCATAACATAGACACATTTTACCAAAAACAGTTAACCAGCTTTTCTGACATGAACCCAAGATTCACGTGCAGCAAAGTACATGTGCTTCAGCATTTCTATTTCTGCACAAAACTATAGCAGTTGTGCACCCACGAGTATTTTAGCTTCATGAACCACAGGAGGCTTACTTTTATAATTATAGACTCACATGTCCTAATGTGAATGCATTTTCCACCAAAGCCAAATCTTTTGTTATAATTTGGCTGCAGAAACCACAATAATATTTTTATGAGCTAAAAGTGAAGGTTTTTCTCAGAAATCCACTATTGTTTTTTTAAATTTCCTACATTTTACACTGGTATATGATATAAAGCAAATGCTAAAAAGCATGGAACAGTGCATCGGTGCTTCACATATCAGTGTTTCACTGCAACTAAGCTACTCATACTACAGCTTTCCTAGCTAAAAGAATCATCTAAACCTAAGAAAATACAAACAACTTTGCCTACAGATAAGGCTTCTAATTTTATTTGCCATATATATGGAAAAGCAGCCCAGCAACCCTGATAGTCACTGAATTTAGGGCCTTGCTTGTGACGCAGTGAACACAGACAACTTCATTTCACACCTTTAGATAATTGCAGTGCACTTAAAATATTTTTAAAACACTTCTGTATGTGTAACTGTTGGTAAACATATTTTTGTTGAGAGGTCCCCCTTACATTGCAAAGTAACAGCAAATTGTTTTCATTTAACTGACAGCAAGATGTCAGTGGCTTTAAATACACAATGGAAGATCTCCAATAACAAGACCTTTTAAAATAGGCTTTAGCAATCTGGAAAGAACAAACTGAATCTGTCAGCATGCAAGCCTGTACTGCTCCGACTGTATGCAGTCCTATCTTAATATTCAGCTAGAATTCAGATTGCAAAGAGGGGATGTACATCCCATCTGTGAAAGAAGAAGCCTCCCAGATGCCTGGCCTTTCTTTTCTTCCCCATGGTGGAAGGGAAAAGGCTCCTCTATATGTATTGAGCCTGGCATGCAGCCTGGCAGAGGTACTACTGCCTGCATTTCCTCATGAGAAGATATGGGGGTTAAAAGTCCATTTCTTCTGAGAGCATGCACACTATGTCCTCCCCACAAGGGTTTCTCTCTGCTGTGTATACATATGCTCTCTCCAGTACAATTCTCTCTGAAGATAGTGCCTAAATAAGCAATGATAACTTTGAGAGCTCCCTTTTCACAAAACAAATACACATTTTTTTTCTGATGGAGAAGATAAATTTAATGGTTTTTCAGATGTGAAAATGGAGTTGAGTTTGTCAACACCAAAAAACAGATCTCCCACCTATTGCACTTCTCTTTCCCTTGCTGTCCAAATTAAATTCCCACCCATTACCACAAAGAAGGGAAGACGCAGTTAAAAGAGAGACATGAAACAGCACCTGAGCCTCCCCAGTGATGGTTCTAACTCTTTGTCAACCAAGAAGTCCTTCCCTCTCACAAGGGTCAGAGACGTTTCCTGGCCACAGCCCCTTTGCATTTCAGGGCAAAGCCACCAAGAACATCAGTTTCTCCTTCTCTAACACCCTCCTCCACACAACCCTCCTGCCCAAGTTTCCCTGCCAAGGAGGAGCAAGGACCCCGCTCACCAGGTCAGGCTGCTGATCTGGACAGCATAAGCCCCAGCACTGGTCATGCCAGCACAGACCCCCACTGAGCCACTACTGCCTGCTGTTCTCCTCTGAGCGGTGGCATGCTCCCTTTTTCAACATAACTTGGTTTTAAGGTTGTCTGTTCTATGCTGACCAGTGAACCCAAATGGCGTAAGGTACAAACCAGTTAGAAGAGCTGCTCTGATTCACAGGGACTAGTTACAATTACTAGTGACAATTACACAACATGTAAAGGCTCAAGAATTGTAATGTAAAAAGAGGTATTGGAGGAGATCTGAAAGATAACAGATATATCCATAGGTAGCAATAACATTTTGGATATTTTAATTTTGCGGTTTTTTACAGATTAAAAAAGTTTGGCAGTTCCTTGCTGAATCAGAATAAACTAATTAAAATGTAATGGGAGCAATGACAGGAAGTTAATATATTGGAATCTCTGTTTTGGAAATGCAACCTTTGAGAGTATCACCTAAAATATCTCTCATGAATTTGAGTAACTGTGCAAAAACAGCTAAAAAACAAAGCCTAACTTAGTCACCAAGCCTCAGCTTTTCAGCAGCCAGGAAAAGGCTTCTCTAAATTAAAATTTTGTGTACATTCCAATGAAAGTTAGACACCCATGTGCCAGTATGTGTGCAAGAGGAAATGACAGCAGTAAAGATAACATCAAATCAGCAGTACTGTGAACCTTCCTAAACACTAATAGTAGTTCTGTCACAGTTATACCAGGTGGAATAGGACTAATGCAGCCTCTGGCTGAATAATCCTGGGAGTCCTGCAGAAGGAAGAAGCACTACCAGGCATGCAGAGACAGAAATGAATGCGGAGGTGAGAGTTGTTCACCCATGAGGGGCAGGCACTGTGGTGGGTGATAATTTCAACTGACTCAGAGATGTTCATCCAGGCAGCCCCAAAACCATTCTGTTTCCTTCTTTCTTTGACACTGGGAATGCAGGTGGCCCCATTCACTTATAGGATGTGTTTTCACAGTAATGTTCGATGTTAGGGTGGCAGGGAATTGACTTTACTCAGGTACAATACCCTAATGTGATTCCTTCCTAAAATATTAATGTCAGAAAGAGGGGTTAGAAAGCAGAGTCAGCAACATGGTTTCGGGTAAGCACACAGACATCCGGCTTTAAAAAACCTTAGGAAAAAAGTCCCAAAACCAACCAGCTTTTCTCTCCCTAGAGCAATATTGCACACACACAAGCATTGCTTTAAACTCTGTCACTACTTACCATCTCATCCACACCACTAGTGCTATCCAACACTTTCCCTCTGAAATAAACTCCAGTATTTTTCCACTTCAAAAAATAAGCTAAGGAAGGGAACTCCAGTTTCACAGTGTTGTTATAGAAACAAACTTTCTTCACAATGCCCCTTCCACACTCTAGATCCAACTACTGTTCCAAACTATAGAATAAAAATAATAATAAAATCCCCAGAAGTTTAGTGTTCAACAGCCACCTCATTCTCAGGTGTTTTGTTTTTATCATTTCCATCAGACTCTGAGGAGAAAGCACTAAGCACTGGATTTGTAAAATATCCCTAAGTTGTTTCTCTACCAGTAACAAAAGATTTGCTATTGATCCAATTTTTTTATGGATTGCTAACTTACAGGCTGGTTTAATAGGATGAACAGAATGTAACACACAGTGGTGACAGGGCTTTGTTTGCCTGTGACAGCTTGCACCAACTGCAATCTTAAGTTGTGTATTATGGTGTTATTTATGTTCTCTTAAGTGACAATTAGTCTGCCTAGAAATGGAACAGGAACATGTTAACAATCCTTTCTCTCAGAGAAGAGATAAAGGCAATCCACAAACTAATGAGAATGCTATACTAAAGCATGTGATGGTCAGATCTGGGAAGCTGCTTAGTAAGTTCAAATGCTATCAGGGAAAGATAGGGGCCTGGAAACCAGGCAAGATGGGCAAATGGGCTGTGGCATTTGGACAGGGAGGAGGGAGAACAGGAACTGTAGTGCTCTGAATAGATCTTCAGCAGCAATATTAAGGAAACAGTCTCTGGGACACAGGAAAAAAAAATTAAGAGATGAGATTGAAGACAGCAGAAGTAGCACAGCATGGGACATCATGTAATTGCAAGACCTTCTAAGCAAAGTCCTGTTCTCCTTCAAAGAAAAGGTAATTTTGTTCTGCTGCCCTGTATTTAGAACTTCTATATGGTGTAACAGCAATTTTGTTAATAAAAAGCATCAAAGGCATTTCAATTACCCACTCCCTTACTCTCCTGATACAGGATGAATGTATCAGGTACAGAGAAAATGGCTCCTCCAAAAATGCACTCACCAAGGAAGCAGAACAAGGCCACATTCACTACTGGGTTGCCACACAACTATTTCCAATCATCAATATTTTTCTGAACTGATATTTTATCTGAAGAACATATTTTTGCCATCATCTATACAAGTGCTCCTTGGCCTGGCAATAATAATGCAGATACAAAAGTAGTTTTACAGGTATTCCCACTAATCCATGATTTCACACAGCAGTATTAATTCTGGTTTTAGTAAAGGGGGAGCTCCTGAATCCTGACCCTGAAAGGGGATAATCTCATGTAAGGAAAATAGTTACTTGCAGGAAAGTAATGTTTACTTACCAATACCAAATAAATGTGCTTTCTTTCATTATCCTACATTGTTCTTTCTCACTAGAATCAAGGAAAGACGTATGTAGAACATTCATTATATTCAAGGACTGGTAATTAGTTGGTATCTTTATCCAAGCTTAAAGGAAAAAACGTGTTTGATAGCATCTGGGGAAAAAATTGAAATGCTTCTAAAAAGCCAAGATTTCCTGGTGTTCTACTACTGAATGTATTCATGCTCCTTAAAATAGATATGAACCTCAGTTTTGGTTGGTGTCCATATCTCCCAGTCATTAGACAGTACTGTGAGAAGCCTGAATTACGTGTAGACATAGAGAGAGTTTTAAAAGCCTATCCAAAAAGATGTGTAATTTTGCTGCAGTTTTGATTCAGATATCAAGATTGATAAGATCCAGGCATGCTTGAGATCACATGAATAGAGTAGCTTGAAAATAATTATCAAGACCAGTACCTTTTGATAAGTGCACACTTGTGTGTTTTAAGAAAAAAGAGAATTGTATATCAAAAGAGAAAGAATCAAAAAAGAGAAGTCACTGATTTCAATAAACTTTGCATCAAGTTTTGATGTTTAGTTTTGATGATCATCTTTACATAAATTGAAGCCTACCTTACTCCATCGTTTTACTAGATGTGGTGGAATTAGCACAGATGTATTTCATATTCTGAATAAGTTCTGAAATTTAGCTGCTGTTTGAGGTCTCCCACAAATCCTGACCTTTTTTCGTCTTACTAGCTTTCTTCTCAAATTTGAAAGTGCCTTCAAAAAGACTAGTTCAGCTTACCACGTCAGTAAGAGGGACCACATGCTATGCCAGAATCCAAGTTATACTCGCTTTGAACTTTAAACCTGTACCTATGATGAGTCTTATCACAGACAACCTTCTAGTAATCAATTGCCTTTGCTTATTTTCAGTTTAACTATCTTTTCTTATTGCCAGTGTATTAATTTAAGACGGTCCTAGAAAGAGTTACCTTTAAAATGCAAATGAAAAATTTACTCTCCCTGGGGTTCTGGAGATTATCATACATGTAGATTACTGTGCTGATAGAAATTTAAATTTTGTATGGATTTAAATGCAACAGACTTGAAGTTCATTGAATAAAGGTAGTTTATCACTGTTCAAGTAAATAAGAATTAATTTCTACTACATTATATAGGAAAAAAAAGAGAATGAAAGATAAAAAGATACACTCAGATGTGTGGTAGGTGCAATATATTGAAGGTTTGATAGTGTCAGTGCATGTTAGTGCAAAACATTTGGCATAGCCAAGAAAACTGAGTGTAGGAATCCCAGGACATTAAAATTTCAAATTTCATATTTTTGTTAAGGGAGGTCTTTATTAAGAAAACGAAAAACAGCTTATGGAGGTAGACCAAAACATTATAGCCACAGTTTACAGAATGTTCTCTTTACTGACAAACATCTGCAAGAGCAGAATTACCCTGAGTTATGCACAAAGCACAGAGCCACAGTGTGTCCATCTGTTATTCTAATACATCTGGGGGCTGATTAATCTCACCAAATACAAAAAGGTTGTAATGTTGCATCCATATTGTTCATATTCCTCTAGCTGCTGCCAGGACCTTCATCACAACAGTTTCCCATGGCTACAGCATAGTTTCCCAGCAAATCAAACTAGAGGAGCAGACACAGCTCTTCTGGTTTTTGGTATTAACATACAAAGTCGACAGGATTCCATTATCACAGATGATTTGTTCACTGTTTGTGTAGAACTTGTTCCTGTGAACAAAATAGCAGTTTACTAGCATCTTGAGAAGACGTGAGTGCACAATAAAGAAGAAACAGTCCAGTATGATAATTTGCTGATCTCATCACTTGTTGGAAAAGAAGAAACTATTTAAAGAAATAAAAAAAGAGTTTGTGGATGAGGAACCATAAAAAAAAGCAAGATGAGCTTCTCTTTGATAGTGTATTATGTCTTTAAAGTTAGCTATCATGGCTAGTTGACTCTATTATCAACAATTACCTTTTTTAGAACTTAGTAAAACCCTAAGAAAAAAAAATAATCAGACCTCACGCTTTGTCTAACGATAGGAAGCCAGATGGAAAAGAGCTATGATAACATAGCTCATAATTTCATTACAAAGAACAAACCCTCTGTTGAATGTCTGTGCTCCTTAGTCAAATGGACTTATGAGTCAAACGAGTTCAGGAACAGCCACTGAATGTCATCAAACCTTTCCCTTCCAGTTCTCAGAGACAGTCAGATCGTTTTTCAACGTCTCTTAAAATAAATCTTTTATCTCTCAGGAAAGTTCTTGGCAGTAATTTGGGCTGATGATAAACAAACCTCCACTAACTGCATTTAAAGACAGAAGAAATGTCTTCGCATACTAAATTAGATATGCTTAAATGGGATGAAGGAACAAAGCAATAAAAACATGACTACACTACTTCATTCTTACAAATGAGTTCCAAAACACAGTTTCTTTGTATGCAGAAGCTTCTTGACCTTCTATATAGAAACTAGTAGGTGAGTCAATTTTTAATTATTTATGAAAACCTCATCAACAGTTTTCCAGAAGAAACCATGCTTGGACTGAATATATCCAACTTGAGAAGAAACACTGCAAATCTAATTTTTCCTTGTCACCTCATTACACTCACACACAGAATGGCAATAACCAGCACTCAGCCTTCTCAATCCACCTGGAAAGAATTAATTTATCTGCTGCTCTGTGGAGTTATTACTGGCAAAGGAAACACCAATGACAAAACAGTCTTTAAGAGCCCTTAAATACACAAAAGCCTTCATAGTAGAAGGAGAAAAGTAATGGACCACATGAAGAAATTCAGTTTACCTACAGGCTTGTTTGAATTCTCACCAGTGTGAAGTATTCATAGTCATAAACATAGATTTTACTGAGATGTTTGACTTTCTATGAACTTGCTGAATTTCTAAAGAGAAGGGAAGCTGACACTACATATGGCAAATGGAGCTGTAAATTCAGTATAACCTTGTTTTCATAGCTAAAGAAAAATAAACACTAATTTTTTTCACTTGAGCAAACAACTATGAGAACAAGACAGGCAAGTTTTACGGTGACATAAATCAACAAAGGGTAGCCCCAAGTAAAATACAAGTTGTGAGTCCTAATTTTCTTCCTGTGCACAGGTATTTGGAGAAACTGAAGGAACAGTCAGATGAGACTCAGTGAGCACACTATTGCCCCCTTCAGACCAATTTATACCATATTTTATTTTAGTCTTACTTGTTGCAATCAAGAAACCTACAAAGTTTAATGAACTTTGGCCTCTAGCCTATCACAAATAAAGCCTAGTTGAGATCTTGCATCCCAGTTTCAAACACTGCATTCCACTAAGCAACATATTACCTGGAGACAAAGCCGTCATGATCAAACAGGGACAGACTTGATCAGTCTTAGCCTTTAGTATCGTTCTAGGAACCATGATAATACAGCTTAGCTTACAGTCCATCCACAGCTATTGGCAAAATTTTAATAGAAAAAATTTGTACTAGCTTCCACTTCACAAAGTCTATCTGTATTTTGCAACATGACTGCTTAAAACATTGTAGGAGTTTCATTCCCAACCTAACCTAGCACAGGGGAGCAAATGGCCAATCCAAGATGAAAACGTATAACTGAGAAAGAGAAAACTTTTTCTGTAGGAATCAGAGGACAATATTCAGCAGATGAACGGGGACCTCTTCTTATCACCGCAGATGTCAGTTTTAACACAAACTGAGCACAAAAAATGACCAAGAGCATCAGAGAAGCCACTTGGGATAAAAGAAGTCATGCTCGTCTCTTTGTCAGCATACTTCTTTTACATTCACTGCTGACCTATTCTGCAGTAACCCCCTTGCACTTGCGCCATTGCTCTGGGATCTAACTTGATGCAGAAAAGCAGAAAGGTCACAGGTTTCTGACACTTCTTTTGTACCTTTTCTTTGTATACAGTACCTAAATTCCATATGTTTGAAATCAAGATTCAAATAGGTTGTGTGATTTATAGATACACAAAATTCAAGTCATAATCTGGCCCTCGAACACTATTAAGTGGTCTTTGAAGCAGAGCTCCTTTATATAAGATATTTAAAATTGAACGAGACATATCACTGAAGACAGTATTGTGTCCTGATCAGGTTGGGGAAGAAGGAAGAAAGAAAAATGAATGTCCCAGTTAGCAAGAATGCATAATGTTTCGCAGTTACAAATAAATTTGGCATTTCATGAACAAAAGGAAGATATTCACAAGGGAATTGTGGGGAGGCAAAGATTCCAGTAGTGCCCCAGCAGAGAGAAGGTAGTGGCTGTCACGCAAATTGCATGAAGGGCACATAATACTCCAGTGAATTACAGTGTAATGTGTTTTGTTTCTGCTCGGCACATTTCATGTGCCCTTCATGAAAACAAAAGGAGAACTGCTCAGTCCACCCCTGGAAGCCAATGAAAACAGGCGAAAGTTGAATCCTGTCATCCGTGTAGAGATGCATTACAACACGACAAGCATCCACAAGCAATAAATTTGTAATGCAAAAAGGAATCATAATTCAAGGTCTGCCCCAACATATTTCAGGTTAGAGCTTGAAACTGTCAGAAAGCCAGTGGTTCAAAATTTCTCAATGCAGAAAAAAAAAGCCAATTTTGAAAAGGAGTCATAGGCATAGACAAGGCTGAGATGATGTGCTGCTCAGTGGTAAGAAGCACCTTTCACCTTAGTTTGAGATTTAATGAGTGCAAGAAAAGGGATCTGTGAATGAAAATAGAAAGAATGAATAAAGGTTACTTGTGACAATCCTCTCAGGTTAAAGCCCTTTTCAAAGATGAAGTAGTGTGGTGTTGAACAAAACATTCTGGGCTGAAAGACAGGCGAAATATTGTCTATGATTTGTTGTGCAAGCATCATGCACAACTCTGCACTCTCTTTTGATCCATGAAGAGCTCACCTGAAGTGAAATGACTCGCAAAAGAAAATCAGAGATTTTTGTCTTGGTAACTTTCATTCTGTCTTGGTTGTTTTGAATTATTGTTATATCCTTTGTGCAGTACCATAATACAGTGAACCTTGCCACTGAATGTTACCAAGTCACAGTTTTATAACATCATATTTCAATAAAACCATTTTTGCCGATGCCTTTGACAGTAGTTCTTTAAATTGTCTATTCACAGCAAATTGACATAGTCAGCAGGATCTTAAATTAGGATTCACAACCGAAACCCCTACAAAGATGTTCTTAGAATCTTTTCCTCAGAAAGGATGAATTTTAGGTATCAGAGCTTCATCGTAGTCCTATGTGTTTATCTTGGTTTTCTGTTACTTGAAAGATGTGTAAGCAATGGACATTTTTTGTTCATCACTTCAGGAGCTCTTTACAGAATAATTAAATTATGAGTATGTATAATAATATATGATCAATATTATGAAATATTATCTGAACTAAAAATGTGATACTTTCTAAAACCAGTAATCATTCTAAAGAAGACACTTTTTATGAGTCTTCAATTTCATTGGAAATACCTCAGTGACCATTCTGTTAGGGCAATGCTTAATTGGAGATTGGAGGGACTTGTTTCTAGTCTACTTTTATATGTATGTTTCTATTATACTTTTATTTTTCCTGCTCTAATTTCTGATCAGAACAAATTTTAATGGTTTTACAAAATGTCAAAGAACTTTTTCTTTTGTGCTTTATGCCTTTCCTGACAATAGTGTTTTCATTTGGATAAGAAGGGCAATTATGGAACTGTTACCAAGTTACCAAGACAGAATCTTCGTGCACTGTAGTATAGGGTTATGCATTATAGCAGTCACCTGCCAAAGATCTGGAGTTGGTAAGAGGTTGGTGTAGGCCTTGAGGAGCAACCTTGAGAGGTGTCCCAGTCCAAGGGGAGATCACTGCCATGCAGCCAGGATGCTTAGCAGGGAGAGTTCAAAGGTGGCTCCCTTAGGTTGTCATATTTATGGGATAAAGTGGGTGACTCATAGTCAAATTACATGCCATGGGAAAGGCATGACACTCCTTGAACCCACAACTTTCTTTGTTCCTTGATAAATGAGTCTTGGGAGAGACTATCCATGTGTTAATGACACAATCCATGTTCCAAACTCATGTGCACTGATGCTCCCTGGGCCACCCTGCCCCTTTGTGGGTTTCCAGAGAACAGACTGGAACAAGAGGAGGTTTTGGCCCATTTAGGGCTCAGGCCTTTACCTCCTTTGGAGAGTGAACCAAATTACTGCTAGTTTGGTTAAGGAGTCAAGTTCATCCACCACACTTTCTAGGCTTATTCTTCCAATATATTCCAGACCAGGCACAAACCTCTCCCTCCTGAAGTCATTAAGAGTTTTATAATTAAATTCAGTCATGCAAGAACTTTAATGAAATTATATAGGAAGGAACATTTCCTAATTTTTATTTGATTTCTTAACTATTCAATGTGCCATCTGAAATAAGTTACCCAACTTCTGATAAAAAGGAAGATTTCATAAGACTTATTTTATCACCATTTTGCTGACAATGGAAGAAGCAAAAAAGAGACCATTTAACTCTCTCAGATACCAGAGTGATACAGATTGTAAAGTACTAAAAACCTAGGAGTATGTGTGGGGGGGGGTAGGCAAGATTGGGTGTCCTAGTTAGAACAACTGGGACCGATTCATCACTAGATAGGTATAGCCCAAAACTGTGTATTCTATGGCCCTCCATGCCATTGCCCAGAAACTGTTGTCAAGGTGGGGGTGGGGCTGCCTGTGGGGGGATGTTCCTGTCCTCATACCCTTTTATGGAATTCCCCACTCTGGGCATCCTCATACCCTCTTATGGAATTCCCCACTCTGAGGGAAGGATTGACCATTCCTTTTATGGAATTCCCCGCTCTGAGGGAAGGATTGACCATTCCTGCCTGAACTGGAGAATTTATATTCCTGGAGTTTCAGAACTTTTCCACCTCTCGTGGGATCCAGAGGAAGCTCACCACTCTCAGCCAGACTGAGACCACCACCCTCAACTGGACTGCAATCACCACTTTTGACCAGACTGCAGCAGCTCTCCCACCAGCAGGTTCTTCCCCTCTCCCTTTACTTTGGACTCAAGGGGGGGTCAAGGAACACCACTTTGTTCATGCCCCAGGGTGCTGGGTTATACATTTGGGTTTTGTGGGTTAAAACCAATTGTTTGTTCGTATAATTGTACTTACTGTATTATTTTAATAAATTGTTATTCTGACTTATAATCTCTCCTTTGAGTTGAGTTCATTTCCTCTGCTGGTTAACTCTTAAACCAGCACACCGGGTTACACTAAGGAAGTTAAATGTTGAATGCTCATAAAAGTAATTTTTTGAGAAAAAAGCTGTTATTTTTTCACAAAAACTTTTTCTCGTAGATTATGAAAATGTCTTTTTCCTAAGAACTCATGTAAAATATAGCTGCATTTGAACTTGGGGAAATATATTATATCTGTTGAAAACAATTATAACTACATTCAGAAACAATAATGCTCCTGTCCACTGCTATAACAAGATATTCTCATGGCTCCAGAGTTATTGGTGAACATGTAATTATTGAACCAGTGTATATTTTAATACATACATTAATAACTTCTTACTACAAACCTTTTTACCCACAGCAAGCAAAATGTTTTGTCCATGCTAGATAAGATCATCTTATCTTCCTTTTGCCCCAGCCCACTGTTTCATTATCTGTAGAGAGCAGTGACAGAGGGCCAGATCTGCTCTACTGGTACAAGAATCCTCTTCTTTCTTTTCTGATTTTCCTTTCACCATCCTCCTTTCTCCCTAATGCCCCTCTCCTTTGTTTTGTTTTCTAAGGGTTCATAGATCCTCAGGAAGATCCAAAAGCACAACTGATGGTACAAAAACGTAAAACAACCCTCCATCCCTGATCCCAGATCCCTGATCCCAGAGAGCTTGCAATACAGCAGACCTACAAAGGGCTCACTTCAAAGAGGGCCAGCCACCACAAAGGAGCCAGTCTGCTGCCTCCTGCCTTGAGAAGAAGATTGAGACCAAGCAGGAAATGACCTGGCAAAGCCACAAACCTGAGCAGAGATGAGGAACTGTGAAGGTGCTCCTTCATATACATCTTACATCATATGCCTGGCCAAGGGAACTCCAGCCCTTTTTTCAGCCCTGGTAAAACTGTACCCACAGGAAGACAGGAATAGCAGCACACACAGTTGTTCAGCAAATGGTACCAAGAAACCAAAATAGCAATGCAAGGCAGCTGGGAAGGTTGTCTCCTTCAAAAAAAAAAACAAGACTCCTTTTGAAGGATATTCTTGGGTGGTGAAGAATGTTTTTGCCAACAGATTTCTGGCAGCCTTCAAAGCTAGAGTATGGAAGTAGGGCATGGGCTGAATCACTCTTGTGTCCCAGTAACTCTCTACAGCTATAGGAGGCCCCTGGGCAATGGGCAGCTGGATCTAACACACAACAGATTCAGTCTTCACTATTCCCTCATAATCAGAAGAACCTGACTAAACCACCATTTATCCTTTCATTCCTTAGCCTGTCTATTATTGTCCCCATATAGGCACATCCTTTTTTACCTTTGAAATTATTCTTTTTCCTGCCACCCTTTGCCCACGTTTTTTTCAACAATTAAAAACCTTATTAAATGATTACTATTTAAAAAAAATATTGACAAAACTTCCCTGGAAAAGGCCCATTTAAGCAACAATAATATTATGAAACTACATGCTTTATATGCTACTAATGCACACTGTGAGTGGACTGAAACCTCCAAGCTAGTAATGAATGTGCTTGTCTGTTGGAGTTAAGTATCAATTGCATATAAAATATGTCAAAATGTCCCATATAAATTTTATTGTTTTGCTTTAAACTTTAATTTTTTTAAGCCTTTTAAAAAGCATAATTTCTATCTCACTGGGTCTTTCTGCTTCTTTAATGTGATGTACATTACCTTTCCATCAGCCAAAAGTGTAAAAGCAAATTGTGGAGAGAAGTCTTCTACAAACTGCCATCCTCTGCACATCCACCAGAGACTTTCCCCCACAGGAATGGGAAACTCAATATGGTGGCACCACAGGCCTTCATGGAGTACCTCAGGTCAGTCAGATGAATGAAACCAGTTTTATTCCTGCTCTTGAAAAAAAGCTTGTGCTATGCCTGTGGAACTGGAAAGTGTGCAAGAGCACTAAAAGGTCACTGTTAATTGTGCACAAATAAATACATTTTTTCCTGCTCTGATACAGTATAAAGCACAAAACATTACATTACATGTGACAGAAAAATAAATTGTAAAGAGACAAGTAAAGCAGTGTGAAGAGAAAGAAAACCATTCCACAACAATCAAGCCATTCAGACAGATAAATTTTCTTTTCATTATTGATTTAGCTGTCTAAGGTCTTTAATCTTTGATTTCTTGATCCAGAGCTTGTGACTTAGTCTAGGGCATAAAGCAGGATCTAGGAAGATCCAGAATTAGAACCTCTGTTACACATTAGCATGGTTGAGTATCAGGATATAATAACAAAAAGGGAAAGAGGATGATCCCGTGACTGAAGTACAAGACTAGGAGTGAAAAATATTGAAATTTCACAGCTCTAATGCTAACTAAATGATGTGGCTTTAGGCAGAGAATATAGTCTCCATGTTTCTACTTTAACCTTTATGAAAAGATGGTAATATATTTCCTCTCTCTTTAGAGTTATACATACAGTTTTAGCCACCTAAGGGCTCCATCTGGTCTATAATGTGCTAGTGTTAACATCTAAGCTACTCAGAAAGGCAGGGTGTGAACGAACATCATTTAACACAGGTTGGTCCTTGTAAACAGTTTATTGTTTTGCTGCATAAACTGAGATGTAATTTCTTCCTGTTAATATCCTTGGCTAAATGGATACAGAGTGACTCTCACAAAGCAAGGGAGTGATAGACCCTCTCTCTAACCCACTGAATATTTACTCACATATTTCATGAATAATGAAATGAAGTAAACTCTAGGAAGTGAGGGAATACCATGTCAATGTATCTAATATCAGGCTGATAATGGAGACAAAAAGCACTCTGCTTTCCACATCAATTTTAACCAAAACAGCACTTGAAAACTAAATCTAAGAAGCAGGGAAGGGAAGACAAAGGGGGAAGGGAAAGAAAAATTTCAGGATTGGAGGGATGTAAGAGTAGTTGAATTTTGGAGGAGGAGAGGAGGTAGAGTAAAACACAGGATTCAATGAAATCTGTATTTGCTGTTATGATACTACAATTGAAGACTGGAACACTGATGAGCCAAGAAGTTGCTGAACCACTTTTAAAAAACTGTCTGTTTTCCAGAAGTGATTAGACTTAATTGCCTTTTCCATACCCAGTTTTTATCTTTTCCAGTTACCAACTGAAAAGTTACATTATGAAGGACAACAAAGTCCCTGCTATAGTCCCATTCAAGTCAGCTTTTTAAAGAATACACAGCTACCTAAAGGAACTCAGAAACACTGTAGTGATCCTACGTTGGGACTGCTTCACCCCTCCACTGGCAAGTGTTGTACAACGAAAAGGGAAAGAGGAGAAAGAAATACATTCAAATGTACACCTTTGGGTTTAGCATGTATTTTCACTATCTGTTTGCAATAGCCACTTTTTGTCTCCCATCTTGAATTTTGATTGTAAGTTCTCCATGGCAGGAACCATTTTAATTCCCTTCCTAGCACAATGGTGGACTCTTCACGATGGTTCTAGTTCAAGAGCTACAGTATATGTAAACAACAAACAGAATTTTTAGTATTTTAAGGATTTTTAGGATTTAAGACTGGTCATTATAATCACATTCATGTTCAGAACTATCATTATTTATTTGTAGATGCTTCTTCCTCCATGCTACTTGGTATAAAGCCTTCACATCAGTGTCATGAAAGCCCTGGCATTGCATAGCAAGTCACCTCTTCTGGGAAAGATGTATGAGGAAGACGAAGGATCAAGCAGGTGATTAACTTTCCAGCAGCTAGATTAAACCCACAGAGAGCCTACTGCCACTGATACAACTGCACAAGGCCTCCTGGCAGTGTTAAAGAGTTTCAAGTCTCAGCCTAGTCTTAGGCTCAAACTTGGCATCTCCAGAGGGAAATCAGAACGTGGACAGATGGGAAGAGAGGTGAGACAGAGCCAAGAGTCCAGAGAGAGGGGAGCTGTCAGTCAGGAAACAAAACCCTGGTTTAACTACATGAAAAGAATCCTATAATGTTTCCATCTGCCTTCCTCCCTATTTTGTAATTTTTCCACATTAATCATTTCACCCAATACAGAGCAACGCTGTACCTCAGAGCTGAAGCCTGGTGTTGAGTGCTCCAGTGGCAAACCAAAGAAAAGAGCCAGGGGTCTTGGTGACTTGGGCATTGCTTAGCAACAGTGTAAAGATCACAGCCTAATTCAGTCACTCTCCCCTGAAAAAAACAAACAAAAAAACCAAACAAACAAACCAACAAACAAACCAGAAAAAAACGAACACCCAAGCCACAAAGAAAACAAACACCCACATAACAAAAAGTCCACTTCTGGTGTTTACCCCTTTGCCCTAGTGTTCTGCTCCTTCTAATTCCATGTGTTTTGGTTTGCTCCTTGACTTGTTCTGAAGTGAGCTTACTGGACCTCTCCAAGTTTCAGTCTAGTGCTGGTTCATTCCGGCTAGAGGCCACTCTGTCTGGACAGTATGCATAATATTTTTTAGCACAACCTATCAGAGTATTTAAGGCAATTTGAACAGGGAGAAAAAATTCTTATGTCTTAAGGCCATCTAGCCATTGTATGCTGTCCAGAAGAAAATCCAGACGTGCCTGGTGCTCTGAAAAGGGGCCTGGCTGGTCCTAGAAAATACCTGCCAAAATCAATGTGGGTGCAGTCCTTTCTACCTCCCTGTTTTTACCAGTACAGATACAGCTACCGGCACATTTGTTAAGTTCCTGCTATCAGTTGTCATCTGGAGGAACATCCCACTCCACTGACAGAGGGAGTTTAAGTAGACCAGTCTCCTAATTTAATCATCTGAATGAATTGCCTAAAGAGGAACACTGTGAATACTTCCTCTGTGTGACTAAACTGATGGTTTTGTTCCAGTTAAAATGAACATGAGAAATCCAGACAGGATTTTGCACTGGGATACAACCAGGACACTACCCACAAGAACAGCTGAAAAAAACATGATGTAGAATTACGGTATCATTTCTTTATGTTGGACATCATTAACTGTAAACTTCATGCAGCATTTTCCACTGTAGGATCTAAAAGTGTTTACAAAACAAACCTTTGAACACTTTATGGCTGAAGATAATATTATTGTACCTAGTGCATGGCAGGTGAAAGATCACAAAACACATTTCAAGCTACACTGAGAGTGAGTCCTAATACTCTTGATTTCCAAACATACTGTTTGGGTATGAAGCCCATTTCCTCTCTGATGAGCAAAACCAGTGTGAAATGTGAAACATAATACATGATTTTGTAATTATCAAAATATTCATGGGTAAATGAAGAGCCTTTAACACATAGTATTTAGTAGGAAAAGCAAACATCCTGGTAAATTCAGATATTTTAAGCATCATAGCTTGGCTTAATGAAGGTTATGTTAGGAGAACATGTCTAACAAATTTCAACAGTCACTTTGGCAGTTCTGAAAATATTTCTGAAGAACCAATTATTTTTATTTGGTTTCGTTTGTTTGTTTAAAAATCCTCTGAACCCCGTGGAATGGCACTAATCCTTTTAGCAGTGACTAGACAAAGCATTCAGTTTGAGATAGAGCTGGAAAAAAGAAACAAAACAACACCCTATTCACTGAATGTAACAGCATATATAGTTTATGTTTTACCACAGAGAGATTTGTCAGCGTCCTGACTTCACAAGTGTCACTGTTAGACCAAATCATTATGATCACCTATCTCAAGAGTTTCCTGGAGTAGAGAGTAAGGAGGGCTAAGCAGAGGCAAGGCACTGGAAGAAAATTAGGGCACAACACAATCATGAGAACATGACATTTTGGAAAGATCCAAATCTGGTAGGCAGTCATCAGAACCGGAAGAAGGTATAGCTTTATGTAGCTTCACGGAAGGACAGGAATAAAACTCTGAAGCAAAAACTAAAAGGAAAAGGGAGATTTCAGCTGAGTGCAAGTAGTCTGAAACAGATGGTTCTTGCAAAGAGAGGCAAGACTAGGAAAAAAGAGGATGAGCAGATATCGATGCTTCATCAGAATGATTGCTAGTACTAAATTCTTCACCAAAACTAGGTTTGATGGGAAATATTACATCATCACCAAGGGAAGGTATGCGTCATTACCAAAGCACACTCACATGTCTAGACATGCGCTTGGATAGCCAGAGACAAAGACAAATTTGGAAGTCAGATGGAATGCAGAGGAGTCAAAATAAATGAAGCAGAACCAGCCATATGAAAGCAGATGGTTCGAGATGCTGCTGGACAGAACTGACTCCTGCCTCAATGTCATTGAAAGAGTACTGCCAGGGGGATGCAGAAAGGGTCTAATTAGAACACTTCCCTGCAAGCAGATTTGTTGACCTTTCTGGTGCTTCATTTCCAGTGAGAACAGTAAGTCTTCAACACATGGTTGGGATTCACTATAAGTTTTCAAGAAAAGGAGACATTTTAGTCCACTTCATTTCAAACTGTCCCACACACACTGAAATCTTAATTCTGCCAGGGCCTAGACACCAAGAATTCCCTCCTCCTTCATTTCATTTTTCAGAGTTCTTCTCTCCTCAGCTTCCTCCTTTCCAAAGGCCCAACTGCTCTGAAAGCTTTAGTGACTGATTCAGCACTGAATTAGCTACCATTGAAAGTTCAACTGTGAACACATGCAGTGTTCTTGAAGTGACAAACACAAGTGGGACTGTCAGAAACTGTCATGGCTGGAACTCCCCTACTCTTTTTAAGCTTAATGAGCTACACTATTCCAAAGGAATTACTGACTGAACTCCCTGACCTCCATCTATTACCCTCCTTCTGGCCATGAAGAACAGCAGCTGAATCATACACTGACTTTCAGTCCACTAAACTCTGTAAGAAGAAAACCCCTATAAGTAGAATCAGCCTCCTTTGTCTGGTTTGAGTTTGGTCACAACCATGAGCATGGCAAAGCATATACCCTGTAATTCCAGTTCTCTATAACAAGTCTGTTTTCTCTGTACTGGACTCAATTGGTTAAAGTAGAAAGTATCTTTTATTCTTCCAGGAGATCAATTAGTTAGTTCCTGAAAGTAACAGACTTTTCATATTAATCTTTTGTAGTTAAGGAAAAATTTCAATATGACTCCAAAAGGTACACAACAGTTTCCACCCATGCCAGAATTTTTTCACTACCAGTTCATTCTTGTTAATTTGAATTCTGCTCATAGAGGGAAAGAATTACTAGGGCCCTTGGGAAATAACAGCTACAGGCATTGGCTGGTTTTTTTTAGGCTCTAACAGGATTCACTTCTTTATTCTCAGAGCCTGATCTCCAGCATGTGTCACCCACAGCAGCTATCCTGCCAAACATCTCTGCTGCAGGATCAGGACATCACCTTGTGACTAAGCATTATTCAGACCTTGCCTCCAAATGCCCACTACTCTGTAGCAGCAGGATCTGCAAAGAACAAGGCAGTAGCCTGTGACAGAGGAAAGCAGACACAAGTGACTGGTAAGGGTAGGTGAGTATAGCAGAGGACCACATACATCTTTGTGCATGCTGTTAGCAGTCATATCACTATATCAATTGAACTGATTGAATCAAATGAATTGATTTTTAAGAGACAAATTACTATTTGAATAGCTATTACTCACAATAGGCTTCAAAGCAGACCAATGCTCAATACTCACTGTGGATAAATGTGGGTTAAAAAGTCCTCTCAGACTCTGCTTGTAGTAGGGCTGGAACATCAACACTTGCCTCTCCAGGACCAAATTGCTCCTAGACAGTTTCTCAGTCTTGTGAGATATTTGTAAGGACTGTAATGTTCTCTTGCTTGAAAACATCAGAAACAGAGTAAATTATTAAAAATACTTACAGAGGTGTTTTAGCCCAGATGAAGGCAATGGGAGTTTCACAGTGGCCTTCACATAAGGGCACAATTTCATTCATTTTCTTTTCGTTCTTTATTTAGACAGGGAGAGGGAAGAGGAAAATAACAGTCAGCTAAGAAACCTGAATCATTCAAATATATAGGGCTGTCTGTCTCTACTATAGGGAACCTTGGTTCTTGTAGTCTGCTTATAGGAAGAGTTTTTCTGTTTGAAATTAATCACAGGAAAGCTTCCTCAGATGTGTTACTTAGGCTGTAAGAGAGTAGAAATTATGTTGAACTTCTGCACATTTTTTCAATGCCTTTGCTTTAGACACAAGTGATTGGTATGAAATTTACTTTGGATAATAAACACACATTAAGAAAGAGCAGCCTAAGCAAAGAGTTTTAAGAAAGGAAAATGCAGCAACTGTGAGAAAACAAGTTACACATCCACCCAGATGATCTCCCTTCCTTTCCACACATGCACACAGAAAAAACATAACTCACAAAAATGTAGCACTTCCATGAGAGTACAAATCGGTCTCTAAAGAAAACTGTAGGAGGGTGTAGGAGAACGAAGTCAATAATTATTTGGACTTCTAAATTAAGAAATGAAAATAAAAGTGAAGAGAAGGTGGCTTCCTAACTCTCTTACACTCTACTATCCAATAGGAAAAAGGAGAAATTCCCAAATGTTACCTAATGGTTTCTATTTTTATCTAAGTCTAAGAAGAGTCTTTAATTCTGTAAGGGCGGGCATAGGACTCATCTCTTCATCTCTCCCCAGTTGTGTCCCTCTGAGACTTTGCATATTAATGTTCATGAGACTGTTTAACTCATTGTTTGAGAGAAGAGCATGAAAAATTGCAGTATAGCTATTTTTAAATATTTTCTTAATATTCTAATGTTAAGATTCTTTAAAACTTGTAATGTTTGGGAAGATCTTCATCCATTATGTTAGATTTAGACAGCCTTCCTCTGTTTTCCCCTGTAGCAGCACTACCTAAGAGCAAACTAAACAGCTTTTCAAAAGAAACATTAATTTTTAAGTTTCTTCATATAACATGTAAATGAAATTCCTCAAGTATGTCTAAGCGTCTCTGAATTCAGAGCCACAGTAAAGGTTCATAGTTCTGACAGCAGGGTCATCAGCTACAAAGACCTTTGCAAACAAACAAGTGTGCTAGACAACAAATAAAATGGGATTTTGCTCTGATATGTAAGACTCTCCCATCTCTGTTCTTATATGGGAAGCATTAAGATTTTCTTGGCTTGAAGCACCAAACCTAGAGTTGACATAACCAGAGCTCTGGAAACTCTCCCTGGAAAGTCACAAAGGGGTGAAAGGTAAAACCAACTTTTAAACTGGATGAGAAAAGTCTGAGTAAAGGCAGAAATCTAGAAATGTAAAAAAAAAAAAAAAATTAAAAGATATCATATGGCACACTGCCTGAATGACAAACTTATTTAGCACAACACTGACAGAAAGCAGTTGGATTTTATAAAGTAACTGATAATAAGGTGACCTGGCTTATACTATGGAATGGCATAAAGTCAAAAGAAAAGGTTTAACCTCCCAGCATAGATCACTTATACTTCATGTTAAAAAAAAGGTGAGGAGAGACAGATCTAATAGATATATTATCAGTTGAGAAGTCAGATGACTCATTCAGGAGCTAGCTACACAGATCTTCATCAGGAAAGAGGAACAAATTTCATGGGTTTTTTTATTTGGTTTTTCTTTTATTTAAATGAAAGGAGAAAGTCATGCAAGGACAGGACTTTGCTTATGAGTTTCAGCTTACTTAATATGTACTGGGAAAGCTTTCAAGGCTGAAGCAGAAATAGTCCCAAGTGTCAGAATACTGAGTAGGAGGCAAGTGGCAATTTAGAGCTAAAATAACCCATTTTTTAGACACAATAGGCAACTTTCATTGGGGTTCTGAAAAAGAACTATTGTTAAATACTGACTTTTAGTGAGTTGGTAGAAGTCTGGCTCTTTATCTGAAAGTACAGCATTAGAGGGCCATACTGGTGTCCACTAAGTCTCCCTGACTTAAACGGAATTGATTTTAAATGATTGGGACTTGTAGTTTTCTCAGAAGAGACAGAGAATACAGACATGTTCTTCTGTTACAATAATAATTATTTCAGAAATACAAGAGGATATGAATTCAAGGCCAAAACTGCAGTGTTTTTCCACTTGAATTTTTACAGAAGCTGTTAACATCCCATCTAAGTATGGTCATATTTACTTGCACTTTGAGTCTCCAGGGTGGACAGACTCAGATCATTTTGCATTTCTACAAGATCTGAATGGCAGATTTCAGAATGTCACATTTTATCACAATAAATGTCAGACACAAGCCACATTTTTGGTCAATTAGGCCTGTTCTCCCTACCTGTCAGGAAAGCTGGGTAAGAAGACAGAAAGGAAATGGTGCTGTTCCAACATTTATTAAACAACAGAATTGACCATCATTATTCAGGGTCAGACAGTAAACAGGGGCTGATTAAGGCGTCTTGGCATTCTGTATTCTATACCATTGGATGCCTAAGACTAAGATATAGAGGCTGATTCACAATTCTTGCTCTGTTAAAAATTAGAAAAGATCGATCATTATTGCAATCCTGACTGGAAAAGGGTCAGAATCAAAAACCAGACAAGAACACAGGAGAAAGCTTGGGAATTGAGCCTCTGCCTCAGAGCTCTGTCCCTTGCAAACCCAGTTGTTAACACCCTCCAGTATCCATCAAATGGCAGCAACACCCCACTCAGAACCACTGAAATCCCATTTCCCATTCCACAATGCCTCTCTTTAACAGTTGCTCCAGAACCTTACACCATTAATGGTTAGAACCTTTTTCCATCTCAATTTATTCAGGGCCAGTTTTGTGCCCATTTGTTATTGTGCCAAACCATCCTCTAGATTAAATCTTTTATTATCTTTGGCACTATGACATTGCCAGCTGCAGCCATAAGTAGAATCATCCTGTAGAAAATCCCAGTTGACATCCCTAAATCACCATCCTCAGCAAGAGAGCAGTAGCTACCACTCCAGCATCTGCTGTGGGCTTCCTATTTCCTCTAACATTTGATGCTGCCTCCCCAGAGCATCACCAGGGCAATACCATGTTTCCATGCTGTGAAACTTTTGGTGTTCTTCTTTCAAACACTAAGGTTTTTGGGGTTGGTTTGCTTATATTCTTTTTCCATAAGTACATAAATAGAATGTTCTCATGCCCTTGGATCCATCACCTCCTCTAGTTTCCACATATTTTGTGCTATCTCTTTATTCCAAACTGACATTCTGTCCTGGGCATCAGGGGACACAGGAATATAGGGTAAAGCAGGGTAAGAGGAACTTTTAGGTCAAGCCACAAAATATTATGGGATTCATTAGGCTGAAATTATGTAGCATAGGGTTCTCAGCTTAAGGTGCGAAATTTTACAATTTTAATTGATTATGAAATCACTGAATAGTTTTGCACACTACACTACAAATTTTGCATATGGACTAAAAAAATTATGCAAAGAGTAACAAATTGTATTTATTTAACAAAAACAACATAGTGCTCTCTTAGGATTAAGAGCCCACAAGCAAGTTTATGGGTATAGGTCAGCTGTCTTCAAGCATGTAATAACAGTAAAGAGCTTAAAAGATGGAAAGTGAAGCTTATAGGGAGAGGTAGATGTGCTGAGGTTCTGAGCCCTGCAGAATCTCTTCCTGTCACTTATCCTTCCCATCATGCACCCATGGTCATGTCTACCCCTCTAGCTAAGACTGTGAACACAAGACTGCTGGTCACCCATGATTTTGTCTTTGCCAGGAACTTGGAAAAAAGCTTCCTCAAGATCTCCCACTCCGGACTTTTGAAGCTAACAAAATTGTGCAGAAGAAACCCACTGAACTTCCTCTTGAAGAATATGGGAAAAAACAGAAGACAAAGGAAAGCATGAAAAAAACCATACCTGTGGTTTTACACAGCCCAGATCCTGCAGAGTGCCATCGGGCTGTGCAGGACCTTTCCAACAGCTCCTTCCTACTGCTGGTACTTCAGGGAGAGAGTGGAAGGCCTGGGCAGAGAAAGGGCAGGGGCTGTTAGGGAGACCAATAAAAAATGAGCTGTCTTAACCCAGTTTTGACATCATAAAGGATACCTGACAGTCATCAGGTACTGTGTACAATTTCAAATACTCTGATTTGGACTGAGCTTTCCCATCAGCCACGGTATGTGTATTGCAAATGGCTTAGTTGTGTGCTAAATGTAGGTAGAAATCAATAATGATTAATAACAATAATCAAGTAATAGAAATATTAATGGCATGGATGGGGATGAAGAGGAAAGTTTTTATACATTTGAATTTTAGGAAAGAAAAGATAAATAATATTATCCTTAAAAGCTGTTATTATTGTGATATCTGGAAGCCCCAAGCATGAGCCAAGATTGCTTTGTGCAGGTCACCATAAAATTACTTTAAAATTTACTCTAAAAGAAGTCACGTTCCTTTTTTTTTTCTACCTTTCTGCTACTGGTCACGGACAGTGTTAGGATACTACAGGCAATGGTAAAATAGCCTAATCCACCACAGCAAATCCTATATTTCCATCTCACAAAGTTCATTACCTAAAGTTTATATTGAGAGGAAAAGCTTTCTGCCTTTAAAATTTGACGATGGATAAGCAATAAACAGAAATACCATTTACTCTCTCAAAATTAAAAACACTAAGCTGCTTAAACCTCTTATACTTTTGCAGGATCTGCACAAGTGTGCCCAAATATCACATGTGTTCTGGATGTAATGTGTGACATATTTTGCAATGAGCTGCACTAACCCACATGATATAGCACCAGAAGACGTATTCAGGTTAAAGCTGAGAGAGAGCAATACAACAAGAAGCCTTGCAAGTAACCCCCTTACCATGCAAATTTCCATAATTCTGTCAGTGAATCTGGAAGCTGAATCTTTCTTTTTCACATGACCAACCACTGCACTAGCAATGCTGTAAACCTGCTTCAGTTTTCTCTTGACACAGATGACTAATCACAGGGAAAAATCTAAAATCAAAAAGACCCGAGGGAGGGAAATAAGGTTAGTTTGGTTTACTAGATGAGCAAGAGGAAACAGACAAGCAGAAAAAGCTAAAGGAGAATTAATGGCAGGAGAAATTCAAGCCATTCAGAAAAGCCTGCTGTTTTACTGAAAGAGTGCCAGAGCCTTGGGGATTCCTGGTATTCAGCAGAGATGATGCAATCTGTAAATGTAAGTCAACTTTTTTCCCCCACTAATCACACACCCCATTAAAAAATAGCTCGAGGGAAAAGCCCTGGCAGAAAATTAGATTGTAGGTAGCAATTTTCTGTGGTCCTTTCTGAACAATTGGCATAAATCCTACTCTCCTTCAAAGGAATGGCTACCCTTACACCAAATCAGAAGTCGTGGAAATGATAGTTCAATGCTGCAGGAGGTGACAGCTCAGTGGAGAATGATAAGAGGACTAATGACTGCCAGAAATGGCTCACAAAGTGTCACTGTTCCTTCTCCAACCTGCCACTCTGCATTCAGATTTGTATGGTCCTTAACACAAAAATAGAACCACTGAAAAGTTTTCCAAGTAGTGCCTCTCCTTGTTATAAACTATACAAAGAGGTCTTTTCCACTATGCAGTCACTCCTCCTCTCTCACAGCTAGGCTTTGAAATACATTTTCCTTCTGGGAGAATAAATGATACAAACCATTTGCAACCGAACAGCATGGAGTTGAACAGTTTCTCAGCCTCCTTTAACCTGAGAAATCACTGCCCATCATGTGCCACTGCAACTCACTGTATTGTTGCAATTGTTCCTTTATAACCAAGTAAAAATAAGAGCAAACTTTGAGTGCTCATTCAGTCTTTTTTTTTTTTTATCACTGCTTTGAAAAGAAATTAACATTTATGTTAAGAGAAGAAAGCAAGGCCAGTCATTTCAGGGACCACAGTCTATGTCTCAAGGAGCATCTTTGGATCACGAGGTAGGAAGCATTGGTGGAGCAAAGCCTAAAAGCTACTTCTAAACCAGTAGAACAGCCTGGTGGAAGTACTACTCCCACAGAGACATGGAGATTCTTTATGACCACAGCTAGACTGCTGTTGCTAGTCTATCTTAATTACAGCTAGCTTGACTGTCTCTCCAATGCAAACACACTGACAGAGACCATCAACACTGTTTCTTCCCACTAACACCAGTGGGAGATGCACAATCATAAAGTCAGATCAGGTAAAGGTCAGAGCACACAAACCCTCTAGCATGCTAGCCCAAAGGAAAAAGTTATGCTTGAGTTGGAACTGCTACCTGTAAAAATCAACCATCTATTAGCTCAGAGGCTGTCTCTGCCCATCTTCTTCAACTACACACACACATTTACATATTTATTGAGAGGGAACTTTCCTCATCAGTACACCTGCCCAGCCTGGCATCAATAACTCTGACTGAAGTCCTAAGTAACAGTTTGTCATCTCTACTAACACACATGCTCAGTTCAGATGACATACCCTCTTTAATCAAGTCCTGGCACTGTCTTCACTCATTCCTGCATAAAATTGAGATAAGGAATGAAAACCCATTGTAAGTAAGGATACAGCAACCTTTGCTAAAGTTTGCTCTGTGATGCTTAATAGTTAAGAACTTTGGATTGTCTTTGAGTGAAAGGAACCTGGCTAGTTCATATTTTTGTTTCACATGGAGACACAAAAGATATTTTCCCTGAGGAATTTTCTAGCATAGAAAAGGAATATCAGAGTTTAATTTAATATTTTCACGTATAATTTAGTGGCATGAGGTCCCTCTCCCACAGGAGAAGCCCCTGCTGTTGCCTACACTGCCACAGTCATCTGCCTCCTTCCCATTCCACGACTCGACACTTTCTCCAGCCGCTTATAAGCCCTATCACCAACATCCAGCAGTCAGAGGAGGGTCCAAGGAAGAGGAAAGCAAGGTCATGACTGTAAGCAATTGGAAGAGAAGCTAAAAGGCCAAAAAGAAAGACACTGCCTTCAACAAGTAATAAAGTCTGTAGAGAGATGGGAGAAGAAGAGTGATACAGAAGAGGTGGTAGGGGTATATCCTCATTATCCAACTCTCTCACTGCAGAGTGGAAGCAAATACAGCAATGTGAAATGGCAGATATAATGTTTGGCAGTCACAGTTTCATCACCACCTGCAACACACGTTACCACACATGTATGGGATCTTCAGCCCCTGCATTCTCCTGGCACATGAACTGCTCCCAGAGCCACGAGCCTGGGAAATTCCAGTTATCCATTTGTTCAAGATCCAGGCAGATTCAAAAACCTCAGAACTATACAGAATTCCCTTCTAAATTCATCAGAAGTTCATTGAACTGGAATTGCTCTGAAACACATTCTGCTTTGCAAAGGAAGAATTTTTATTCTTGACAAAATTCTCCAGCTTTAGCAGTTTTCTTACGTGGTAATGTCTGTTTTCAGACAAATATCAAGAATAGTGAGTAGTTTATTTTCCTCTGAGAAACACATGCTCACTTCAATTCTCTTCCACCTTCCCTGATGAGGTTTTTACTTTAAAACTGTTAAAGCAGATGACAGGTCCTGAAGTTGCCTAAGTGACCTTTTCCATTGTGTTAGTTTAAATAAACTACAGCAAATTAGCAGAAAATCAGCTGTGCATTTTTTTACTTCCCTAAGTGTGGATCAGCTGAGGATATTGCTTCCTGTATTGTAACTTCCACATTAAAGACTATTTAGCTATATGAGAAGTAATTTTTGTTGGCAGTAGTTTTCCTCACAATTTTTATTTTAGACATTATTAAAGCTTAAGGCAATGTAATTACTATTTAATAATTATGGTTAGAACTAGCAGCACGTCTGTTTGGTTTGAATAGGTTGACTCTGCTTCAGAAAGGCTAGACATGCATTTTATAAACATCTTTGACATCACAGAAAACATCAGATGACTAAAAAAGAGACCGTAAAGTTGTGTGATCACACAAGTTTAGCAGTCCCGAGCTCCCTCTTCATGGCTACCAGGGAGAATATATGAAATGTGAACCAAACATGCAGGGTGTAAAACACTTCAAAAACATAAGAAAACTAAGCAGTATTTCTCATTTATAATTGCTTTGATTTTTCCGGTTCATCAGAGAGACTAGTGAAGGGGAAATTTCACACTTTAGTGGTTTTCCTCCTGTGAATACAATAAGGACTTTCTGTTTTTGAGGCATTGGTGAGGCAGTTCAGGAATCTTCTGGGTTTTTGATGCCAGATCCTCCTCTGACATAAAGAGGAACTAATGGCTGCAATCACCTTGCCTGCAGCAGCATCAATGTTTTTAAAATACAAGCCTCTGGATTTTTTAAGGATCACTGCATTTCTATTTGCAAGGAAGCAACTTATTAACAAGGATAGGGACTGCAGGAGTGGATTGATCTTTCCCATAACTGAAACATTCTTTGCAGTACATTTCATTTCAAATTCATATTAGGAAAAACAATTACTGACACTCACATGATAGAATTGATTAATTTCCTGTCCCCTCTGGCTAAAACTTTACATCACAAAAGACTGCATAGCATCACACCACCAGCAAGTAAGAAGAGTATTTATTTACTTAGTCGCTAGAAAATACAATTTGTATGCAATTTCAGTGAGGACTACATCTGTTTCCCTTTTTCTCTTCTGTTCAAAAGCTAATGAGTGAACCATTCTTCCTAATTCTGATATATGATGGGATCTTTCCCAGGATCTAGACTTTCTGCATCACTTCAAGTCTTCAGAATCCTGAAACTGTCAAAGGACAGAGCACTTATTCAGGCCCTACTGAAGGACTCTCTGTCCTCAGATCATCCTACCTGACTTTGGTAACTGCGATGAGAGTTAGCTGCCCAAACTTCTTTTATATTCAGTAAAAGAGACAGGCACCTCCTAAGGAGTAGTTCACTTGAGCTCATCAGACCTGGCTGCTTCTCAACATCAATGCAAAGGAAACCTAAACTAGTCTGTATTACTAGACAAAGGTCTGCTTCTCAGTTTTTAGGGGCTGCTCACATGCTTTGGTTTTCTCACGGTGGGAATAGGACTGACCTCACATTGGCCCAATTCTATTATTTATCTCATACTTTGTTTGCCATGCAAAGGAAGACCAGGTAAAAAGTGGGAAGAAATGGGACATCATGTTACATTCCAAGAGGTTCCCAGCACAATCCTTGGGGAGCACTTCCCTCACTAAAAGAAATGCCTCCAGTGCCATCCACACAACAAATGCACTTTCACTCAGCTCCTTCATCTTTTCATTTTCTTTCCGTCATGGCATAATATATTCCTCATAAGACAAATATATTCTGTACTGGAAAAGAGAGATTGGATTGGCTATATTCACCTGTTTGAAGATACAAGCACTGGAGGTTTCAGCAAGGGTGGAAGATAGCTCTGGAGTTACATCCTAAAGCTTCATTTAAACCCACAACACCAACTGTGAATGGCATCTCATGCGATCACAGCTGTGACAGCAGCTCCAGGGGACAATCCCAAGTTCCACTCCAGAAAGCTTAGTGAGGTGTGGTCACTATTACAAAGGTCAGCACAGTATTAACTCACAGCTTCCCCTTCTTGGGAATCTGCTGTCAAGAATCACTGGTATTCTGGAAGAAGCAGGGCTTGCTTAAGTTGATGTTAGGTCAGGTATGTCTTCACAAACTGTGTACACAGTGAAGACTACAGTGCACACAGTTCATAGGCAGAACATCCTTTATTCTTTCTCTTTGTTCAAAGACAATGCAAAACCAGCTGGATCCTTGAAGCAGACTGTGTTTTAAGTCTGCTCCACGTTTGAAGCAAAAAAACCAGACTATTACTCAAGTTGATTGTTATGAGTGCTGAGATGCTCTTAACAAAATGAGCTCCTTAAAACCATATAAAAAGTAGTGGGAAAAATGCCCTGGGAAATGGTTAAAGACATGTTAACTTCCCATAGGTAGAGTTTTAGGAACACTGAACTGATTTTTTTCGAGCACAGAATCCTTTCCAAGATACTCAGAGGACAGTTCCAAAAAAACAGTTTTCAAGACAACATATTTAAGTTTAAATGGAGCTCAATTAAACTAAATGGGACTTATACAGATAATGATCTGCACACACTATTCCAGGGACTCCACAGTTAATTTCTAGACTGTGCCCATAATGAAAGAAAGAATGTATATTGACAGTTACTAAGAAGCTTTGCAAATAACTGTTATGAAATAGCACAGGGGGAAGAAAGCGCATTTGGCAGATTTTTTTAATCCAAAATTCAGAACTGTTTTTTTCAGTTAACAGAACTGGGCCAGTGGAAGAAGCAAAGGGCACATAGAATGCAGTTGTGGTCAGGGGCAGGTTTATGCAATGACCCTACACTCTATCTGGCATTTTCAGCAAACATCAGTTTTTTGAGGTCTTTCCACCTTTTTATCCTCCATCCTTGTTTTAAATCCTTCTTCTCTTGCAATCATAGAATCATAGAACCAACTGGGTTGGAAAAGACCTCAGAGATCATCAAGTATATATTTTAATGTATTTTAATACCGTATTTTAATGGGTTTCTAAAACTTTATTATTTATAATTTCTATAATAAAAAAGCACAAACACAACTATTTTTAACTGCATTCACATAAAACACTCCTCAAAGGAATAAGGCCAAACTATACATCCAATAAGTCAATCAATATTCTGCTGCAGAGCCTTTATAATTACTTTTATTTTCTGTGCTGTAAAAGAGCCACATTGTGCTTTATGGTCATCATTAATTATTAAGATGGTTTCCTGCACTAGTGTGAATCCATATATAGCACCTGCTATTGGTCTTTTCAGGTCAGAGCCTTTCCCACTGACTTGTGTCTGTCTCGTGCCTATCCGTCTAAGCCCTCCAACCTTCCCCTGGGATTGCAGTCAAATGCTGTACAATGTTTTCCTGGCTCACTGTTCAATCTGTCTGCAAAGTCCTTGAGTCTTTTGCAACCAACACCAACCTGTCTACACTTTATAAAGAAATGCCAGGGAGTTTCATGTTTATGAATGTTTATGAATGAAAACAGCTTGGTCTTCTTCCAGTTATACAAGGATAGTTGTTGGCACAGAAGTCTTAATACAACAAAACTACAAGACATACAAAATTTGTCACCAGTCTGTAGCACTGGGTGCTCCACAAACAGATATTTGTAAGCATGTTTTAGCTGATTACCAGCAATAGTGCTGAGTGGTCTGAGGCCTATAATTTATTGAGTTCTCAACATCCAAGACGTACAAAAATCAAAGTTGAAAATCCTCCCAAAGTGAGCAGTCCTTCATTTTGGGTGCTTCCAAAATATCGATCACTTTCTGAACAGGAGTGAAAGTAATTTGGTGTGTGGTGATGCTTAATATTCTAAATATAAACTCACACCTTTTGTTCTCGCTACAGAAATTACCTTTATGTTTGATTTTATTGTTTTAAGTATTTTCTTTTTTCAGCTGCTGCCTGGTCTCCTCCTGTCTACAATGAGAGGAACAGCCTCTATTTTTTAGCATCTGGGGGTTTTTCATATCTAGATGGCTGCTTTTTATTCCTATTGACTTGGCCATGATTCTTCATAACAGTAAATGCAGGAGGAGATCTACAGCATCTTGGTATGTACTTATGATTTTCTCAGTGTTTAGTGCTACCTATCTTTAAGTGTTCAACTCATGTAACAGAGAATTTCTGAGGATTCTGCGATAATTAAGAGACAGTTTTAGCAAGCACTACTTCCATTATTTCACATTATTATTTTTGGGGTCATCTGTCCATATTAGACTGTAGCTCTCCTTTTTTTGCAGCTGTGCCCCTCGTTCCAGCTAAAGACAGGTAGGATATCCTGGTAAGACATGAATTAGGGAGGGAATTACTTCTTTGGTACATGATATCCCTTGAACATACTCATTAGTATCTAAACCTGCATCATTTGCCCATATCCCTTTCTGACTCAACAGATTTTTATCCCAAAGGAAGAATTTCTGAAAAAACAATAAGCTATAAAAAGCAGGGCTCATTGCAGAATTACAGTTTCATTAGCCACCTCCACCATTCTGCAATTAACATGTCCACAATTCCCCACTGGGCTGAAACATAAGAAGCACTTAAGAGTACCTAGCAACAGTACACAACAGGTTAGGACAGAGCATGGAGAACAATAGCTACAAGAGGAACTCAGGTAGTTGGTAAATAATTATCTCATTTACATTTTAGGTCACAATACTGGGTTTTGCACTTCCACTCCTATGCAAAGCTCCATAAAGTCTTTCAGCACTCTAATAAGCTAATCAGCCTGTTGTTAGGTTTTATACTTCATAATGGACATCCTGAACATTGTGAGAGCTGAAACCACTGCAAATAAGGAGGAAGATGACAAAACAACATATTCATTTTCTCTTTCTCTCTCTCTCTCATTTTTTCTTTTTTTTGTCTTTTTTTTTTATTATTATTGGTAGTTTTAATTTAGTTAGACTTTTTGTTTGCTGTGTTTCCACTTAGGTTACAACAGCTTCAGCAATTCTAAACTCCCCAGAGCCCCAGTACTTGAGCTGACTGCCTGTAATAGTTACGGGAAAAGACATGCTAAATATTACACTTTTCCTCTGTGTATGGTAGAGGCTTGGATATAACTACGTGGAGGAAATTCCTATATATAGCCAGGTAAATTAAAGAGAGAATATTAAAAAAGATGAACCACTCATGTAACAATTTAAATAAGAGCATAGTATGAACCACAACCTGCAGCAAGCACAATGTACCAACTGGTTTCATGTGCTGTTTTGTAAGACAGCTTACTTTGACTTTCTTATTCTCTAATGGGCACTGAAAAAAATTAAGTCTAGTTCACCATAATTGTCAGAGATATTTTAACCTACTTATCATTTTTATTAGCCTTTTGATACTAATCCATTAAGTCTTTCCAGCAATATTATCAAATTTCTAATAACATTACATAAAGATACATAAAAAACTCTGTGGAATACAAATTTGAAGTCATTTCCTGTCCCTATTCAGGAAAAGTCATCACCTGAAAATTCACTCCAGGTCTGAGATTTTCAGTGCTCAGGAGTATGCATATTTCAAAAACTCAGCACATGCATATTTCAAAAGCTCAGAACAGTCAGACCCTATGAAAATGAGGGCTGAAATATAAAACCAATCAGCTTAAATCCCATGACACTGCAATCAAACACAAGAAGTATTCATAGGGTCAAATCTTTACAAAAACTGTTAAACAGCCTTTAGATTATCGTTCCTAAGTCGCAGTGACAAAACTTGTCAAGTTAATGTGTTTAGGATATGGAACAGATATTGTTTACTTGGTTATCTTATTTCAGTTCCCATTAATTTGCTCTGAATAACAAACTCAGCGTGTCAGTTTAAAGCTACAAGAGGCTCAGGAGTTTCTTCCATTCTAAAACACTACAGTTTGTAAAATTCTCTCTATACTGAAAACAAGGAATATAAACTTCTCAAGCAGAGTTGCTTATTTTTATATATGAGCATATTGTGACACTAATTTCTGTTTCCAACCAGCAGCTGCTACTGTCTCAGCATGTGAAAGGATAAGAAAATTGCTGGTTTTTTCATCTGCAACTTGCTGGTTATATTATCAGAGATTAGATTCTGAGAAATGTTCCTATTTGTGCTCCATCATTACTGAGTAAGTGGGGTAGTGATAGCAAAAAGTTAGAGATTTTGACTTCTCTGGCTACAGTGATCACAAAGCTAAAACATTAACTATAGTTATACTAATCCTACCTAATGGGCCACATTCCCATCATATCCCCAGGGCCCTCATAATCTTCAGTGTACTGATCATGACAGTATCTCTGGGAAAAGGGGAAGAATGAGTAACCATTGTGCACAAACATGTGCAACTTCAACCCAAAAAAGTCACACTTTTCTTAAACTGATTATCAGTTTTGAATTCCTTGAGAGTTTTTTTTACCCACTTGAGAGATCCAAAAGTATGCCTGTTTTGGGAGAGTAGTAAGTGCCATTCCCTTGAAAGCTGGTATAGCCCAGCTCATGACTGGCATAAATGACATTGTCCAAAACAAGTCTATGGGAAAGCCATCTCCTAAAGCTCAAGCAAGACACCTACCTACCAGATTCTCATTGCCCTCCACCTTGCTCTGCGATTTCTTTGGAGTGGCTATGGTGTCTGGAACTGAGGAATACACCTCAATTTAAATGTAAGTGAAAGAATGAATTCTGGAAATGTTTACTGTGCATGTAGCAGTACATCATTTGAACACAGTTTCCATGGTTCTCCTTCTCATCCTTCCTTTCAATCATTTTTACTACCAAATTACTAGCATGAGTCAAGTTAAGGTCACATTGAAATTGAAGCTGGTTGCCTTGTCTTTTCTCTGTGTATAATCCTTATAAATTCCAAATATGCCTACATACAAGAGCATGACAAGAATTTATTAAAAAATACAATTAGTCAGAGAAAGGTCATCACCTGTTTTCTTTATTATAAAATGCCATCAGCTGTATATGCTAAGCCCCAATATGAAACAATTTCTTCAGATATTTAAAGGCCATGTATTACTTACTGTACACAGCCACTATACTGCCCTTGCATATTTAAATTTATTTTTTTAGCAAGAGTCTTTGGAATGAAACAATAATTTTCCAGTCAATATTATTCCTTTTTTATAAGATGCTTAAATTATCCATGGTTCTTCTGCTCTTCTTATCAAATGAATATATCTCCATCTATACAGGAGATGCCAAAACCCAGGTGGCTTATCTAAAGTGCAGCTCTTTGCAGATGAACTGTCACCTAGACTGTGGCTCAAGGAACTTGAAACTTCTAGAATATATTTAGGAAAAAGTACAGGATTCCCTCCTGATCAGTGTGTCATCCATAAACTCGCTTGGATATAATCTCCAGAGACTGACAATGTGAAACACCATTCTCACCTAAAAGCCATACCACACAACTACAGGGAAATGTTAATCTGTAATAGTTTGAGTTAAAGTGAGAAAAACTACAAATATAATTTTTCTGCCTTGTCACACCACTGATGAATGCTGATGCTTTCAATGCAGTCAAAGGTTTTCTTCATATTTTTTCAGGGTCTTCTTTTGGGTGAAAAGTCACACAGACTACTCAGAAGTTCTAACCATTGCCACCTAAACTCTGCTTTCATGGTTCAAAGTATGTAGAGCTTGGCTAAAAACTACGCTTATTTTATAAATAAATATATTTTGCTTTGGCTTAGCTAACACCACCTTCACTATATATTTCCTTCTTACGGGTGTTACTCGGCAGCACATGGCAATCTGTGCCAATGATCTCCACTCTCTGAAAGCAACTTCAGATAGATTTCTCAAAGGTCATGGATAACTGGTGTGAAATTGTTATCTGCCTTTGTCTGGCTGCCACAAACAACTGTGCCATACAATCTCAGCTGTAAATTAATCAAGGTCCATCTTAAGACAGGGCAAGTCGTTGTTACTCTTAACATCAGTGGCACCTGTTCCTCTGCTCTCTGAAAGGAACTTTGAAAGCACAGAAGGATTCATAAGTGTATAGCTATATACTCCACTTATGCTGGACAAGGATACCTGTTGCATTACTTGGAAAGATGGCATCTGGATTGTGAAGGAAAGAGAAGAAAAGACGTACAGCTGATGTAGGAGACAATGTTAAAAAATATCTGGTTTCCTGTTGAGGTTTTTCTCCTTTTTTTTACTGCTGTAGTAAAAGCAATCTATCTCATTCCCTTTGTCTGCATCACCCTGGATATTACGTCTTATCCCAACTTAGTAGGAGAGCTCCAAGGCAAGGGACTATTTGCATCAGCCCTGTTTTGCCAAGAAACATTCTTTGAAGAAAGGTTATTGAACAAAGTGTTTGATATGTTTACTATCAAAGGTAGGGACTTAAACCTTTACAGAAAGTACAACATTCTCCTTTCTTCCCCTGCAGTTTTCCACATCTCCAGCTTGTCAACTGCACTCACATTACCAATTTAATTGAATCAATATAGTTCACTGTCTGTGAGTAGTTTTTGAGAGCAGGAGATCAATTTGTTAATGGAAAAAAAAGCTAAGGCATTTGGGGAGGTATTGTGCTTTTAGAGAAGAATGGGATTGTTTTCTAAGACATAATAGGAGATTTCTGAAAAACAGTTTATGAGATCAATACTTTTGGTTGTCTATAAAAGGTATGTTCGCAACTCATAGACAAGGCCATCAACATTGTGTGGACTGTGGTGGTTGGCATCCGTTAGGAAAAATATTTATTTTTAACACAAATGACCTCATCATATAGAACACAGACAAAATAAACCCTTAAAAATAGAATTAAAAAAATTTTTTTCCACAGTGTAAAAGAGTGGAGTCCATAGCACCCATGATTCTCCTTCTTACTTCAAAATTTGAGACTGTGTAAGGTTTATTCAGGTCTTCTGAAAGAGAGATTAGACCTGATTAGACAAATAGTCTTACTTCGTAAAATTACAAGATATTTAAAAGACAGTCCTCTTGTTTTTTGCAAGACAAATAACCTCACTCTCTTCCCTATCCAGTATTGTTAAAATGCAAAATGCACTTGACTAAATCACTTCAGATGAAGGGGGAACTGACTATGTCTAAGTAATTCTGTAAAAGTTGGACCATTTTTATTTACATATAACTCCACTTGCATTAAGAATAAAACTGTGCTTCTCTGAATCATGACATTTAAACTCTGACACTGAAAACTAATTAGAGAAAACATTTGCTTTTCAAAAATGTATTTTTGAAGCTGAAAATATTCTTAGAAGTTCATCACATGTAAAAGCGCTACAATGGCAAACATTACTTGTCATAAATTCCTAATATTTTAATCTGCCAATACAAAGAGTCACATCATTTATATAAATTTTGGTACCATTTGGCAAGTAGAAATCTAAAAGTTAATACTGGAATTGAATGAAGTACAATTATGTTTGAAAAGGAACATCAATTGATTCAGCACTAATAAATACAGAAAGCTGGAAGAAACTCTAGCCATGAGACTCCACCACTTCACTTACCCAACTGGAAGTCTGCTATCATCACTCCATCTAATACAACACCTCCTGGGTTTCTTAGTTCAGAAAAGTAAAATAGTTTCAACTTCACTTTTTAAATTTCATTGGACACTAGTGGAGGGCAGTTTGGAACTGAGGATATTATATGAATTGTCTTTTGCAGCAGAGGCATATTTTTCAGAAATATTCTTTTGTCATTAAGACAATCACTCTCCCTTTTCTAGTCTTCTATTGTATATTCTAGGTGATTTTTCGGACTTAATCTACCCATGATAAACAAAATTTTGCTGTTTGAAGTTACTGCAGGACACTGTTTTACCAGTCCCAAATGATGAACTATAGGGATGTGGGGAAGAACCAGATGTACTTGTCATTCAAGTAATTGAATACATGCTTTGTAGTTCACAGTCTACATATTTTGTTTACATTCCCGAACTTAAATATCAAGTCAGATATATCAGTAATTATATTAATTATCTAGCTAACGCTTAAAAAAATGTTCTTATAGAACATGAGAATATGAACAAGACACATTCCAGGACTTCTGTTGGATGAGAGACTGACGAAGTCAAGGGTCACCATATAGCAAGACCTCCAGTGACCTGCATTGCTCCTAATTGCAACTGTCAGTTCAGTGAAACAAAAACCACCAAGTGTCACACATGGAAGAATACAGGGCAGTGAGCAGTGCTTAGACTTTTGGCTGAAAGGCAAAATTACTAAGAGTTGCAGCAGGATATGAGGTGGGAAGCTTATGGCTGTCAGAAGAGAGTGGAAGGACAAAGTGAGAGACTACCTTTCTTTCCTGCAAAGCCCCATCAGTCAGTTCCTTCACAAAAAAAGGTGTGGTCAATAACTACCCATCATTTCCTAGGTTTGTGCTGAAACCATCCTATGGGACTGAATCAGAAAGCATTATTTTCCTATGATAACTGAATTTTTTTAAAATGTAATTGCAGTGTGAAAAACAAACAGCAAATAAAATTATAATAAAAGAGAGTGAACTTTCTACACAAACATCAGGTTTGGGAGTACCTAAATACTTACTAACTCCAGAGAAGTCATTGAGTAGCATCAGGTGGTAGACAACCTACACTTTCTGAAGAGTCTAAGAAAACTAAAGACCTCATTCCCCTCACATTTTTGTAGGACCAGTGTACATTCCACTAGTGTCCATTGCCTCTTTGTAGGCCTCCACTAAAGAAATTGTCTCTTTAACACAGGTGCAAAATAGTTTGAGTCAGTTCGCAAAGATGTTGAAAAATCTTTAAACTCACATAAATCTATTAAATTTCACAGACACCTGTTTCCAAGCAGCATTTATCCTTTTGCATTTTCACCAAAGACATTATGTTATTCCTTCTCCACCCGGACACCTAGAAAATTCCATGTTACACGTAACACAGTTGTTGTTAAGGCTAAATTTGAACTAAATTACACTCTTTCTAGGCAACTTCAACATACTTGCCAGAGTCTACTACATAAATGAATAGAACAAAACCAATATAACCATCAGTCCATTAGTGAATCCAAACACCAGGAGACTTGAGCAATTCTGAATAGTGACAGGAATGACCATAGATAATAGAGAATAAGGCAAAAATGAATTCATGAAGACTGAGGATTCTGAGTCAGAGGCCAAGGTACTTTCTTTTGCAATTTTCTCTATAACCATAAAACATTATTTTAAGCTGAGACTTCAGCACTCCAGAGCTCAGCTATAAACTACTTTTAATTGTTTTATTTTCAAGTTTTAAAGCTTTTCCCTTCATGTCTGTCTTTGCTAAATAAATAAAAATATACTCTGAACAATGCCTTAGGAACTTGTTTGTTCAAAACCCCACAACTTTTCCTCTTAAACATGCAACGTCCAATAAACTAAGACTTCTTTAAATTCTGTGTAACTGATTTTCAAAGACCGGGCAAAAACCAATCACCCATTCTAATTAAAAGAATATGAAGGGATTTGATCAGGGTCAAAATTACACACCAATCTAGCACTGCTTAGTGTAAGATACTTATCAATATAAGTAGGTAGATATAGATCAGATATAGATATGTAGATATAGATCAGAGTTATGCCTAAAAAAATATGAAGAAGCTGGTACATTACATTAACTGCAGATTTTTATTTATTATTATGCCCTTTTTAATTACTTCCCTATCAGATATGAACTTGTGTCCATATCATTTGACAATCTGGATGGAAAATAATATGTCTGACTAGTCTTGCTTTATATTTATCACAAAAAATCTAGAATCTAGAAAATTCTCAGTCTGAAGAGCTATTGTAGTCTTTAAATATTTCCATATATCCAGTCACATTTAAATATGGACCATCCATATGGACTTACCTGAAGTAAGGTGTATGGTGGGGACAGGAGAAGCCTGTAAAATGTTTCTATCCTTTTCCTGCTGACTTCTTTAGTTTATTGTTCAGATAGGATTAACTAATGTAGTATTTATGTTTTAGAAATGGCACACAGAAAAGCTCTGCTTTTATGTAAAATTAGCTTACTTAGTAATAGAAAATACAAGTTAAAAGCAGCCTATGTGTGAAGCACTGATAGCCACTATGCAGCCAGTCAGTACTACTTTGAAGCTCTCTGGTAGGAATTTCTCATAGATATACCAGACTTTAAAAAATGCCTTATGTCATTCAAAGTGTCATTCATTCCTTATTAAAAGCCAGACGGTGCACAACCTTAATGCAGCTATACAAATAGGAGAAAAAACTTGGTGCAAATCTGAGAAAAGAATGGGAGAACCAGCACTGATTAGAATTGCTCTGATAACCCTCAAAGCTTTTTGTACACACAATACCAAAACAAATATGTCAGCTGAACAAAGACTCTTTGAAGGTGAACTTTTTCTCAACTAGTTGCTCTATTCTTCAGGTCAGATGAAGACAACCACAGGCATGTGGTGTGTATCCTATTTTTTGTTAAGTAAAATGAAGGCAAGGGAAATCTTTACCTTCAGCTCTAGCTGGAGCAGTTCAAGAACATTACAACCTGGTGAAAAAAAAAAAAAAAGAAAAAAAGGAAATGCAGCATGAAGATTTTCATTTTGCAAAACCAAATATATTGGCCATGAAATCTCCAATAATCTCCCACCCCCATTCACGTGCACTTCAAGTTAAGGTTTGGGTTTTTTTCTCTGAATGTCATTTTAAGGATAGGCTGCCAAGCCCATCTGTCCCCTCACTTGCAGTTAATTTATGTTTGCATGAGGTTTCCACATGCTGTTCAATTTTCTGGTAGAGAACAGTTTGTTTCCTTTCTTCAATAAGTTTCCTTTCTCAGAATATGCTGCCCTTCCACCATTAGGGGAGCTGCAACCCTCACACAAACATATGGGTGATCTGTATTTCTGAAAAATCACCAAAATGAATACTCAATACAATTCAAAAGTCATGTCTAGCATAATTCAAGTGGGCATCTTAAAATAGAAACATGCAAAGTCAGAGGGCAGTTTTGGACTATGTTCTTCCATGACACTATTAATGAAGTTTTGCCAACTGCCTAATGAATTCCATCCCCACAAATTGCCAACAACAGCACCCCTACATATGATCTGAAAACAATGCCTCAACCCCTAAAAAGCTAGGTAACAGATACAGCCACTCTTATATCTGTGATGACACTGCCAACCACAAGAGGGCAAGACCTCAGCCCTCCAAATACTGTCTCAATTCATACTTCTGCATAACTTTAGCTTTAATAACTCTGGTTTTAAAACTTTCTACTACAACAAAATTAAGATTTTCTTTTTTAACTGAAAAAATAAAAGCAGATTAATTTTGCATTTCTACTATCAAAAGAGGTGAGCTGTAGCTTTCTAAAACACAGGAGCAATAAATCAGATGTTATCATACATGAAAGCCACTCTAAGTCCTGTAGAGGAAAAGGAATGACTCTCTATTAGAAACAGCAACAGTTGAAAAACATCCTTTAAAATAAGAGCTGGAATTAATTTTTGCTATAAGATTTTGTAATATATCCTCATGGTCTTCAGTGGAATATGCTGCTGTATTCTCAGTATATGAAATACCTAATAATGGTAAATTACTAGATTATCCCAATTCATTTACTTTGAGCAGATTGATTAATAATCTATTCTGTATATGGGGGACAACTCAGTAACAGAATTTCAGAAAATAATTCAAGTCTATTATTTTCTGCTCCACTCCTTTTCTTCTTTTATGATTTTTCCTTCCCCTCCTCCCATTTATCTATTGCTATTATAGAATAATAGGCACAGTAGAGTTTTATTATATGAAAGCTGTGTATGTCAGGTTTCAACACAGAAGGAATTCCTACAGACAAACTACTGTATATTCAAGATTTAAATTTCCAGTATGCAAAAGGAGAGATCATACTCTTCCCTACTGAGGGGAGCACAGGATGGTTTCTTTCTTAAACTGGAAAAATGTTTACCCAAATACATGTTTCAAAGTGCAATTAGAAGACAAATAAAATGAGAATACAGTGATAGATCAAAACTAGAACTTGTTTGCATTGCCATTTACATTTTGGGTTGGAAGAGGTATGAATTAAGGATGACTAATAAATTCAGATTTATACTCTTTCTATATAAAAAGGGGGTTATTTATATTTGACATAATTAGAAGAGGAGCTGAGTATCTTCAGGTCCTTCAGATTTCAACTAAAGATGAAATATTCACTATTCTCTATATCCATAAACAGTAGCTGAACCAATGTTTTAGCAAATTGACAGAAAATAAAACATCTCATCAAATTCTACTTCTCCTTATAGTACCACATTTTCCAATGGAAAGTGGATGAGTGTAAAAATCAGACTGAAAATCACAGACCTTGAGAAACAAGTAATCTACAGCTTATATGATTAGAATTTTAACAAAATTTTAAAATACTAAATATCGTTAATTGTGTTTTCTAAACCAACAAAGCTAACATGAAAAAAGAAATGTGTTAACCTTGCACAGTATTTCACCTTTGACTCCAAGTAACAGTGAAGTTTGTCTACCTCTAAAATAGTTTCACTTAGTTATCTTTTCCCCTTCAGTTCCTGGAGTTTAAATTCAGAGATTATACTTACTATCTCCAAATGAAAACTATTTGTCCTTCACTGCACATAAGGTGACACTTTGTTCTGATGAGGATCAGTGCTTCCTTGACAGATTCTTTACAGAAATTCTTTTTCTTTTTTTACTTTGTTTTGTTTTGAAAGACATCATCGAATTTGATCGCTATTTAATGACATTAAAGATCTTGTCTAGTTTTAGGATAAAAACTCTCTCTTCATCCTTCAATACCTGGCTTCTTGGAGGGAAGGAACATGGCAGCTCTCACTAACAAAAGCAACAGTGCAGTTCCACAGGGTGATCAGGTGGCGTGGAGGAGAGGCAATACCCTGTGCAGCAGAGTGATGGGATATTAACCTGGTTTTAGCTATGAAGCTTACAGACGTTGTCATTTGGGTTGTCTTTGGGCTGTAAGTATACGGGGTTCGGGGTACATACATCCCCCTTCTTGGGCACAATAATATCCATGGAAAGCACATAACTTAAATAAATGTTCGAAACCTCAAGTGGATTTCAGGTCTACTGTTTAAGGTGGACTGATATCTCGTGCAGTGTAAATGTGCCAAACCTCCTGTTTCCAAGTTAGCCAAATATATCTTCGACCCATGACATGGGCACAAATGCAGTATCAGACACAAAACTAGCTACTGGCAAACTAGTAGACATATAGTAGGTGTGTTAAGGTGTGAATTCACAGACTGATTGACCAGAATTAGGTGTTTGTATCTGAAGGAATAATCTAATCTCCTTTGATCCTATGGAGAGAGGAATTTCTGGAACACAATTCCCTTCAGCCCAAGATGGATATGTAATACACACCAACATGAACCCTGCTTTCAAACTACCTGTGCTTTTGGACTGACTGCAGACAGCTTAGAGTGATCTAGCTCAGGGGAAAGTTTAATGTATAAATGTCTAGGATTAGGTAAAATGAATCTCACACCACTTGATGTCTGAAAGATAATCTGAAACATGTACTTGTCTTTGTTTATTTATAAAGATACAAAGTCAAAGAAGAAATTCAAGCACAAAACTCATGCTCAGGAGAATTTTATCCACTCTAATGAATTCAGATTACTCTCCATTTTTGGTAGTACTTAGGATACTAAATAATCATAATTTACTAGAAGACATGTGCATGGGTCACACTGGCACTTTTTGTGGTAACATAATTGCATACAAGGATGATGTCAGTAGAGAAGATCTGTTCAAAAACTCTTTGAAAAGATACCATTCCACAAACATTTTTTAAAGCTTTCTGTGGAACTTTCTGACACACATCTTAGCCTAAACCTGAGGACCTATAACCCAGAAGATCCTATTCTCAGAGAAGTTGCAAACTACTGTAGACAGTGTGAAAGTCTCTATCACCTTTGATCACTGTGAGTGCCAGCAATGTCAACAGACACTTCTGCCTGGATTAGGGGTAATACGTATGGCTCTGACAAATAGAGGTACCATTTCAACTTTACCTTTAGCAATACTATGATGCTGTTTCTTTTTTTGTTCACAGTAGGGGCACAGCAAAGAAAATATCTCTAATGGGAGCCAGGGACCTTCAACCAAGCTCTCTTGTTACCACAAGCCCTTCAGGGAGCATCTAACTGATACCTGCTGATTCATTCTGACAGATGCTATCAAGTCACTGCACATTTTCAAGGACAGTGTTGCAGGGGTAGCTTTAGGCAAGCAGGAGTCACAAAGAGTCCAATGTTCAGTGGAGCCAGGATGAGTCATTGTCTCTTAAGTAATTCATTCTTGAATACTCTCATAGGTCCCTTTCCTAGCCTATATATGTATGTGTACATCCACCTCACCAGACCATCTTGGCAGGTATTATGCTGCTCTTCGTGTGACCCAGTGACCCCATCCCCACTCGTGCTGCAGAAAGTCAATCATCCTCTTTGATAATAGGTCAAGTATTAAGTAAACATAACAACATCATTTCTTCCTAAAGGCTACAGCACAGGCAGTGTCTCTCCAGGGACAGAAAAGATTGTAAGGAAAGCCAAAGGGAACTGTTAACTCTAAGAACAAAACTGGAGTATAACTATTCACTTTTAGAAAAAAGCTACAGCATTCTTGAATACTAAGAACAGAAAGCCTTTTTCTTAAGAGTAGCACAGAAAGAGAATGGAAGTGCTCTGTCAATGATTGTGGAATGACATAGGTAGCAACAGCTACTACACCCCATCTCTTGTGGATTAAGCACATAAAAATAAACATAAATATATAGCTCTGGTTAATGGTGTATAATGAATTTTAACCACCACATCTCATTTCCTTTGCTTTTCCTCATGGCACTCATTTCCTCCTTCTTTCCCTGTTTATGAAAGAGAAATGTCTGTACCCATAGTCAGGACTGATTCAGAGATCCTGTTCTATCACCTGTTTCACAGACAATAATACTGCAAAAAACCCCTCACCACAGTTTCTCATGTACCCAAAAAATACACTTGAATCCCCAAGAGCTGGGCAAAGTGTGGATAAAACGGGTGTGCTCAAAGTATTACAACATGTGGACTAAGGCTCACCTGAATTAATCAGGCTGGTTTAGTCAAAGCTTAGTCCAAAACATCAGTTCATAAACCACAGAAATACGCTGTAGCCCCTGCTGTGACAGTCAGAAGTGTAGACAGAGCTGGGTAATACTTCTTGCACTAAGCTTTACAACAGCTCTAGAGCAGCATCCCAGCTATGGCAACACAGGGCATGACTTGGCTCACCTGGCAGCCCTCTGGCACAGGCAGACAATTAACAGTACCTGAGCCACCTTGTTCAAAACCACAAGTGGGTTTTTACTACATTCCCACTCACAGCTCTGCCTGCAGAACATCTGTAGCAGTAAAGCTTTGTCACACCAAAGGAGTGGGGGAATCCTGTGACATTTAGACAATGAGCAAAACCATGAAGAATACATAGTAAGTAATAATCCTACACTAGCTGGGGAGATGCTCTCAGGTACATATTATGATGTGACATCATTTTTTATGGCTGAATTATTTTTATGCCTGATTCAATAAATAATAATTCTATTATGTCCTCTTCCACAACTGAATTACCATTACATGGGTATTCTGTGAAAAATGGAAACATATTTTAAACAAATTTTAAATACTTATAAAACTACCAAAATAGTGTAGTTTCCAATCCAAATATATTACTCTGTAACACAGCCCTGGACCTGATTAGCAAAACCTTAAACGTTTTTTCATTGCTAATCAGAAAGGTAATATATTTTAACTAAATTATCTACCTATACATATTACAAGTTATTAGTTGTCAATTAGGTAAACTGGTAATACAGATAACTATATGTTTCAAGTATCAGACCTGTACTTTGACATGCATTTACAGACTAATTAGCACTTCTGGTAAGTTTCTAGAAATAGAGCATTCAAAGTACTAGTAACAAAGTAGTTTTGATCCAGTTCTTTCTGTCACTCTTCTTTTATCCTGTAACTTTTATTCTCCACATATTTATGTTTTGCCTTAATGGGGAGTATTTAGCTCTCAGAAATACATATAATGTTCCTTATGGAGATTTCCGCAAAATAATCCAAAGTTTTCTCATCTCCATGAATGTGTTTTTTCAACATAACAATTCATCCTGTTCCAAGGGCCTGAACTGTAAAGAGCAGAGCTATTTGGTGGCCTTGTTGAAAATGGATTATTTCAATAGCAAGTAGTGAAATATAAGAAACATTCCTCCATGGTCCTGGCTCCAAACCAAAATGCAAAATCAGAATTCTGTTCTCACACAGTACTCTGAAGGTTTTGGTCATGCACTACTTACAACATGCATTGGAGAGAAAACAAAACTTAAAACCTTGAAAGTCACTAAGAGCGAATTCTTGCCCTCTGGACAGCTCTATGGCAAAGATAAGTTCTCTTTCTAGGAGGCCAGCAACAAAGGACAGAATTTTTACTCAAAATTGAGCACATATAAGAATGTTTTTTGGTCTGTTTTCATAAATTCTAGAGAAAAGCTTTTAGAGGTGTCCATGTAGAGATGAGCAGAAGGAATGCTGTCCTCTGAAATCCTAAATGATAGTTTTTTATGACTTCTGCTGGTGAAAATCCTAACAGTCAGTGGTATCTCAAGACCTACTACAACACAGAGAAAAGAGGAACTGGGGGTCTACAATACATGGGAATTTACTGATGTCTGTGGTGTCTGCTTGTTTTTTATATATACACGTGTGAGAATGACTGACATGTTAAAAAATGAGAAAACAATTACTAAGGGAACAGTTCTTAACAATTACACCCCTCCTCCCAATAGTGTGGGCTTCACCAACAGCTTTTGGGTTTGAAGTTTCTTAATGAAGTTATCTTAATATAAGAATTTATGGTTTTCATATTTAATTTGGCATGACCTATCTACTTGAGGGACTATTAAGTCAGTGTTGGAATGAAACATAAAACCACATAAAACTACAAAGCTTACTAGCAAAGCTTCCTTCAGCCATGAAAGGTGTCTTAACTGTTTAATATTCTGTGCTCTTTATTAAGACCATAGAGAGTTTTATAGTGAGATACAAGATAAATAAAGACTCATAATATACACCTAAGTCACATAAGAGAGAGAGGGTTTCCAAGAGAGAACTTTTCTAGCTGGGGCATACAGAACTTCAACAAGGCCAGCTGTTTTGTGCTCTTTTCTACAGTGAATGCCCATTGCACTGAAATGCCTTTCAGAGGGATAGCACAAGACAAATCACACAATTTTAATTAAATAAGATGCTTGTCACAAAATCCTGTCGACTGTACAGTAATTCAGGGCATCCCTAGCATGGGTTTGCACAGAAAAAAATAAGTTCTTAGCATTCACTCTTATCTTACTATGTCCTGAGCAAATATTCCATGAAGGCAAGCCAAGGATTTTACCAACCAGAAATTGCAAAGGAAATCATAGCACAGTGCAAGTTAAACTTTCTGTTAAAATGTCAGTGTTTGCTAAGTTTTCGTGTAGCTTTTGTAATGTCTTCTAGAGGGCTGATAAGGGAGAAAATTGGGGAAAAAAAGATAAGTTTAAATCTACTATGCTTCACAGAAAACTCCTTTAGGAATTCAGCTGCCTGTTCAAGAACACACTATGCCAGAAAGAGTGAGCACAAATTCCAGCTTAAGTTCACTCTTGGGCTTCTGCTGTCATGAGCAGCAGCATCACCGTTTGTTTGCTATTTCTTGCACTGTACCAATAGGGGTCAGAAAAAAATCTCATGAAGCTTCCACTTCTAACTTCAAAGTGTCCTTCTAGTGCCAGTTCCCAGAAGACATTTTCTCTTCTGTTTTCGGAATGGGACTGTGGAACACCCCTCACTTACAGCACACTCTGCACACCACGCATGAAGCTGCAGTTTCACCAGATTACAGACAAGAGCTTTCCAATAGTACTCAAAAATCAGGAAGTGCCAGAGCACACAGGTGAATACCCTCTATCCTTTCCTTCATCACTCACTGACAGCCAGCACTCTGGGCTCTGAGGAGAAAGAAATACATGTCTTCAGCCCAAATAAGAGCAAGCTTCATGTCTAAAGTACAGTCAACGCAGCAACATCTCTATGTCAAAAGCTACTATACATTTGATACTATGTTAGATTACCTTACACGATATTAAATGGGGATTTTGTGATCCCTTATCTAATATAACAAAACTTCCATTTAAGGCCACCTTAAAACAAACTATGGCTCCCTGTTAGATTTATCACCCTTCCCAACACAATTCAGTTCTCAATTACTCTTTCCTTAGACTCTAAACCCCTAACTGAAAAGGCCCCAGAGGGGAAACCAGTACAATAGATAAGTGAATTTTATGAAATTACTCACTTTTCCCTTACTTTAATTAAAAAACTTGTTAATAACCTATTACTAATCAGCACAGAAGTGCCTACACCACTAATTAAAACAGGAAAACTGCACTCCTTTGCAAGTTCATAGCTTCACATTACTTTTGTAGGATATCTTTATCACCTGTATTTTAATCTGAGAATTTAGGTCTGCCCTTTGTGACCGCAGCACATACAGGCAAGTATTTTTTTTTTTTTTTGCAAGGCACTGTAAATATATATGTTCCAGAAATCTTAAAGTTAAACTGAAAAAAATGCTATTTTATAGAATTAAATAACAACTGCTGTCCTATGAGTCTACCCCTCCTCAGTGCACTGTTTGATGCAACATAAATATTTCATTTCCTGTCTACTGATAGAGTTTGCAAGCTTGAAATTCCTTTAGCAATGTCTGTAGGTGTGTGTGTGCATTTGTTGGTTTACCATCTTTGTGGTGTTTATAATATGTAATTTATGCTGCAATATTCAAGCATTTTCTCTAGCTACAAATGTTTTCTGAAAGAAGGAAGAAACAGTGAGTTTTGAAAGAGAAAATCTCTCTGATTAGCATCAGAGATGAGCTATAAACTGTCATCTTTGAGACCTCTCAAATAAAAGATTGCTTTTAGAATAGAGGGTACAAGTTGACTTAAATACAAGTGAGACCACAAAGTTTCCCTCTAACTCATATGTGTAAATCAGAGGCACTAATGCATGGTCATGAGAGAATTCTGAAAATCTTGTATAAATACTCCCCAGAATAGATGTCCATATGTTTTCAGCCATATAGTCCCTCCCTTTCACCCTCTGCTAGGATACACAATCGTGCACACTAGCTGAGAATGCTGGTCAGACCTTGGGTTAAAAAAATTAAAAATGGACTTGATGATCTTAAAGGTCTCTTCCAACTTCGATGATTTTATGAGTCTATGAAATTGCTTAAAGGACACTTAAAGAAATGCTAATATGTCCATTCCAAGTCTTGGTGGGCTCCTAACAGCAGGCTGGACCTTAAAGATATAGCCAAACACCAAGATACTAATTTTAACATATATTAAAATTGAATCTGTTAGGAAAATAGAAGTGTGGTAATACTACACTTAAGGTTTCTCCAACCAACAGCAAGAACAGTCTGCTTCTAATCCAATCCTGTTGATTTCAGGAAAAGTTTAGTTAGGTCAAAATCAGGTGCTGATATGTTTAATAATTTTGAATGGAATCCTGACATTTTGTAACTCTATGTCTGCTGAGAGTGCTGGGAGGACTTACTGGGAAATGGGAAAGCTAGGACGCTAGTGCCTGAGGGGAAAACAAGATTTATTCCTCATGGAGAGGACAAGTTGAGGATATACAGAAGAAGAACCTCCATGCATAATCTTAACTTCAGTAAAAGATCTTGAGTAACTCTACCTGACTACTTCCACTCATTTACTTAAAACTCTCCCTGGCACACATCCTGGTCTCTAATCATCTCACCTCATGAAATTCACATTTAAAATCTTCAATAATTCAGCTGTTCAATTAGTCAGACAATCAATTATTCAGCTATTGATCTGCCCCACAAGAAAAATAAAACTTTAATGTTGGACAGTTTAACTTTCACAAGCAGAAGAACCTGTGTTGTTGATTACAACTTATCAAGTTGATCTCTGCCCAGGCACAATTCTCTGGGGGAAAAACAAAAAGGTCTATTTTTTTTTTTCCCATTGCAGTTCTGAGATTAGCTGTGCTATAGTTCCAGAAAATAAGAAATATCTGAAAGTTTCCAGCTTCTCATCATCACGAGTAGCATTACAGGTGATGCTTATCTACCTCACTTCTTGCTTAGGAAATGATTAGGACTGAGATGATGTTTTGGTCTGGACATAATTAAACACTCTTCTAAAAGTTATAATGGAATTTTTAAACCCCAGTTGCATTGTTTTGCTCCTTGCTTTTCCTGTTCTAGATGCAATTTCTTCATAAGGGAGCCTTCCAGAAGCTTTTTCTTTCCTCTTATAAGCTCCTTATTTCTGATCTACATCTTTCTTTTTAAGCTCCTTATTTCTGATCTACATCTTTCTTTTTAAGCCCTCCTCCTCCTCCCTTTCCCAGTGATCACTATGCTGAAAGACCATCTCTTTCAATCTCCTTTCACAAGAACAATGCTGAGCCCTCTAGATTTGTACAAGGACTGTGCTTCCTTCAAAACCATTCCTACAATTTCTACCGTTAGTCACTGGTGTCTTAAAGCATTGGGACAATGTTAAACAACTTGGCCAACCAGGTTCATTCAGGGGCACAGAACTTATTTCTGCAGGTACTCCAACTTCCATGCTGCTTGAATCCTGCCACCACCAGTTTCATAACATCCTGTCAGCTCAAAAAGGGAAAGTACAACCAGTCAGTCACGGATACATCAGCAAAGCATTACATGGTATTTCTTAAATCAAACCTGTTTTCTACTGTCACAGTCTCTAGCTTTTTTATTTTATTCCATTTCAGGGAGGGAGAGACAAAAGGAAGGGAGGGAATGAAGGGCAAAAGGGAAGGGGGGAAGGGAGGGAGGGAGGGAGGAAGGAAGGGAAAACCGGGAGTGAGAACAAAGGAGAGTGCTTTACACACTTTCTAGAAATGAAGATAGTTATTTTCAAAACATTGCCTGATGAACCACAGGTATCACAGGATTGGTATTTTTATGAGAGTAAAAATAGCAAAGAAAAGTGAGCAGAAAGCGAGTCAAGGTCTCAACCAGCAATACCCTTGCACAGGGATAGTCACCTCATACAGGTGCTAAACTAATCCAAAAGGGGCAAGGTGCCTGCATCTCCTCCAAGAGCTCTCACCAGAGGTATGTGGTTCTTACCACATTTACCAATGTCCATCAGTTGAGCCCACACAACTTTGACCTTTACTGGTTCCATCATAGGCTGATGAAAAGTCTGAGAAAGAGTTACTTTAGGGAAGGGGGAGAGGGGAGAGTTCATGCAACACATGAACAGTACATGTATAGCACACAAGCACATATATCTGTAAGGGATTTTAGCTTCATCATAAGGTGTTTTTCCCAACTGAAGTTATAGGAAATATGGCAGCCATTGCTTTGTAAGATTGTAGCGAAGTACCACTTACTGCACAATACTGACATGCTATTAAATGTATCCATCTTGAAAATGAGCTTTCAATGCAGGGAAGCATTTCTGATCAATAATCTGTAGCTTGTGATAATTTTAAATTGCAACACAGTTCCTAGTCCAACCTCAAGAATCCAAACAATGGCACTTAAACCAAAAGAAAAAAGCAAAACTTGTCTGATTTTTCATTTAATGTGTACGAAATTTATGTAAGTTTGTGCAGATAAATATTTTTCTAAGAAAGCACAAATATGTAAATAAGAAATCAACTTCATTCAAATTATTGGAAAATATTAATTGAAGAGGAAAAAATCAGTAACTTTACATTAATGTTGATGTCAATTTACTTGAATCACAAAATTGTCAAAGATAGTTTAATAGTTACTTTATATAGGTATTTAACAATTGACATACCCTGAGGAATAATTGCAGGCTATATTAAGATGACAGGAGTTTAAATTCATAAAGCTGAGAGTGCATGCCATAAAGTGCCAAAGACACATTGAAAGAGTCCCAATTTCCTTTGCACCTCTTCTTACCCCCACATTTCTCCTCCCAACCAAGTACCTTCAATCTAAATCAGTCTGAATGTTTTGGCCAATGGATAAATTTGACAGGAAAAAGCACTTACAAAGGATCCACAGAATAGGGCAATAGCAGTGTTATCCAGTAAGCTGCTGGAAGCTTCCCCCATGTCTGACAGAGCCAATGCCAGACGGCTCCAAGATAGACCTGACACTGGTGGCATCACCTCTGGGATAACTGAGTTAAGAAAGGGAAAAATGTTCCTGCACAGCAGCAATTGCAGCCACAGAAGAGAGGAGTGAGAATACAAGAGCCACAGTGTGGAAAGAGGGGGCAGAGGCGCTTCAGGTACCAAAGCAGATTCTCCTGCACCCCATGGTGAAGGGAGTTGAGGAAGGCTGTGTCCCTGCAACCCAAGGTCCACACTGGAGTAGGTTTGCTGGCAGGACTCGTGACCCTGTGGGGGATCCACACTGAAGCAGTCTGTTCCTGAAGGACTGCACCACATGGAAGGGAGCCACACTGGGGCAGTTTTTGAAGAACTGCAGCCCACGGGAAGGACTAGTGTTGGAGAAGTTCACAGAGGACTGTTTTCTGTGGGAGAGACCCCATGGTGGAGCAGGGGAAGAGTGTGAGGAGTCCTTTCCCTGAGGAGGAAGGAGCAGCAGAGACAACATATGATGAACTGACCACAGCCCTGAGTCCCCATCCCCCTAAACCACTGTGGGGGAGGAGGCAGAGAAACTGAGAGTAAAGTTGAGCCCAATAAATAGGGAGAGGTGGAGGAAAGGTGTTTTTGACATTTGTTTTTTATTTTCTCACTACCTTACCCTGATTTTATTGCTAATAAATTCAATAATTATCTTCCCCAAATTGAGTCTGTTTTGTCCAGAACAGCAACTAGTGAATGTCCCTAACTCACAAGCCTTTCAATATATTTTCTCTCTCCTGTCCCGCTAAGGGGAGTGATAGAGCAGCTATGGTGGGCACCTGGTATTGAGACAGGATCAATCCACCACACTGGAGCTGGACCAGTTCACTCCATCAGTGCTATTTCCACTTTGAGATACAGAAGACAAAGCATAAATACAGAAATATTTGAGAACTCTTAGAAAAACAAGTTCTATCTGATGCAAAATTTCCTCTCTTCTCTCCTTCCCTTCCCTTCCCTTCCCTTCCCTTCCCTTCCCTTCCCTTCCCTTCCCTTCCCTTCCCTTCCCTTCCCTTTCCTTCCCTTCCCTTCCTTCCCTTCCTCCCTTCCCTTCCCTTCCCTTCCCTTTCCCTTCCCTTCCCTTCCCCTTCCCTTCCCTTTCCCTTTCCCTCCCTCCTTCCCTTCCTTCCTTCCCTTCCTTCCCTTCCCCTTCCCTTCCCCTTCCCTTTCCCTTCCCGTTCCCTTCCCGTCCCTTCCCGTCCCTCCCTTCCCTTCACCTTCCTTCCCTTCCTTCCTTCCCTTCCCTTCCCTTCCCTTGCCCTTTTCTCGGCACTCTCCTCCCCTCCCTCCCCTCCCCTCTCCTCCCCTCTTCCCCTCCTCCCCTCCCCTTTTTTCTTTTGCTTTGCTTTTTCTTATTTCCTTGTCCTTTGAGGAAGACCAAGGTTTGCATTTTAAATTAAACACTCCAAACAAAATTGCCATAATTCTAAATACTGTAGTACACTACTGAATTCAGAGTACATGATATAGCTCAGCAACTACCTGAAATACTAGACATTTTTATCTCTATGACTTCCAAGTGGGGCTGATACACACCTTTATTTTTTGGCCTTATACTTTAGAGGCGTATTTAGCCTTGAAATATATCAATCTGCAAATAAAGCAAGATTTTTCCCCCAGAAGTTCAACAGACTGACTATATTGTAACCATACTCTGACTGTACTGCTAATAATCATAATTTCTCATGCTATGAGATACAAGTAGGAGTAGTTTGCAAACAGTTCCTAGTTGCAGGGTAGGAAATAATTCAATCAAAAATCAGTATAATTGGATTATTTGTCCCAACACTGCAAACAATATTTTTTTTCTATACAGATCCCTGTATACGGCATTCTCTACAAATGGTGATTTCTGTATTTTCATGTCACTGTTAAAAGACGGAGATCCCTGAGCTACTTTGATTAATATACATCAGAAAACAGAGTGGGTGGAGAGTGCTTTGGGTCAAAAAAAGCCCTCCTTAATTCATGTCTGTTTCTGCAAAGTTTGAAACAAGAAATTTATTTCCTCAAGCCTCCAAGTGAACCAGACATCAGAGAGAGTATTCCCTCCTGGGAAACTGCTACTAAACCCAGGCGTTGAGAGTACATCTGTATCTGCTGAATTCAAAAACCAATGTTCTTCATGTTATCTTTGAAGTTTATCTAAAGGCCCAATGGATATAAATATAAGCAATCCTTATAAAGGCTTTCCCCAAAATTTCACCATACCTACCCCAGGCAACCGACACTTTTGCACACAGGGACTCTCAAAATATTTTATTCATGTCTAAGTATACACGAAAACTGTAAGAAGTATACACTGACAAGTAAAGAAGCAGATTAACCCTGCAGACCTTGAGGGGAGTAAAAAAAGGTCTGTTTTCTTAAGCCACTGCTTCCTCAGTCAGTTTAATATCTTCCTCCCACACTAGGTCTATTTTTGTCTTAATTCTTTCCTGTGGCACAGTCTGAAGTGCCTTCTACTGTGTGCTTGGCAGCCATTCTTTCACTGTCCAGCTGCTTTCTCTTGCCATTAACACTGGGATGCCTTTTCTATCAATGGATAAAATTGACAAGCATATTTCAAGCAAAATTACATAGTCTTCCTGCTCAACAGGAACAGTATTGAATTATGATTTCCAGAGGACTATCTTTCACAAACAATGTATGCAGTTTCTCATTTCCTCTTGGCAAGAATGGTATATCTAATCTCTGCTAGTTGCTTCCTGTAGACACAATTCTAAATAATAATTAACACAAAAAAAAATTAATTAAGATGCTGATTATTTTAGGCAAATCCTTCTCAGTTTAAACTATCCATTGGGAAATAACCTGACACACAGTGCAGAAGTAGAACCTTAATGTTTTCTCCTTCCACTGAATGCAGTAGGATTTTGTAGATGTTCAATTCATCGCTATATGAAGCCAGACAGAGGTAAAAGTGCTTGGAACAATTACCTGTTAGATCAACTTTGAAAATTACACCTAAGCTATCCTTCAAAAACAGTTCACTTCTTAACCTAGAAGTGGGTAAGTTAAATGTCCTGACAAGACTTAGAGCTGTCCAATGTGAGCAATACGAATATAGAGAGACCTTTCTCAAGTATTTATTTCAGCAATATCCAGCTTGGTCTCAAGCTGAATAATTCAGACTCAGAATAAACATGAGTAAAAGTGTCAGACATTAAAGGACCACAGAAGAAGCTGATAAATCAGTATATCAATACTACCTAGATTAGTGGCATCTAGTGGATTAGGCACCTGAAAAAAAGTCAGGATATTGAAGTCCTATTACTGGCTCTGGCTATGACCTGCTAGATGATACCTGAAGAGTATAGCATTCTTATGCTTATCCCTCCATCTATATCCCCCAGACTTTGTAGAGTGCTGTCAGTGCACAGTTCTGTTTAAAAATATCACATTTTCACATGCATACCCCCCAAGCTACCTGCAAAAAATTAAAAATTTACCAGCACAGATTGCAAGTTTGTGTAACTGATATAAAGGTTACCCAAAAGACCACCCTTCCTCCCATCTTCTCACTCCTAAGTCCCCATAGCCTTCTTCCACTTCCCAATACATGCCCTGTCTCTGTCTCTCATTTCCTTAAGAGATGCATTTTCAAGTACTACTTCTTTATAAGGCTGCAAACTGAACACATGAAAATAAGTGTGATTGTGTTTCTGTTTTTCATGAAGACATAAACCATGGAATATGTGGAGTCAACAGGATTCTATTCCGTATTAAGAACAGGAACATATGAAATGTGGTGCAAGTGGTTAATAATTCTCCACACAAGATGAGACAAGGAGATTATCCCAGTGCTGCCTTCCTGCACAGGGATTGTACACTGGAATACACCTTTCAGGGTTGCTCCAACCTAAAACAATGGTGATACCACATTGACTTCCAGTTGATTTATAACTTATATATATATATATATATTCCCCACTTGCCACCTAACTCCTGTAACACAAAGTAAAAGAGGAGTAAATTCAGCCCAGCCTCTTCTCTTTTAATGACTGATCTGAACAGAAATGTCAAGACCTGGGCAGTGTGTGAGCTGGAGTAGGTTTGTCTAGACAAATGTACACAGACTATTAGGCTCAAGTTAAACATTAAATTAATATTATATTGGTTGGATAACGAAAAGTTGATTACTTTCTTTTCGTGGGAATCACTGAGAGGTTTAAGACCTCATTTTTGACAGGCATCTTTTTTAAGACTACTATTTATGAGGAGGTGGGTTGCTACATACCAATTACTTATTTTTATGAAAAAAATTGCACTTGATTTTGCAAAAGGAAAAAAAAAGACAAATTCATTTAATACTAAGAAATCCAATAAATTTCTTAATGTTTATTGATTTCTAGACCCAGTCTATTTTCACAACTTTGACCTTCAAACTCTTGCAGATATTTGCTATATGGTGAGACATTGGGCTTACCAACAACACACATCATGAGTTTAAAAAATACCATATACAATAATAGCCAAAAATTTCACAGAATTAAAAATGGCAAAAGCAAAAATCTCTTAATTTCTTAACAATAACTTTCTATATTGATTAACAGTGACTGAAGACAATAAGTCCCATAAGACACTAGAGGAACCTTGGCATTAATGTTAGTGAAATTACAAACGAGCCTTTAATTATTTCTATATTTAGATTCTTATGTTACAAGCCAGTGGATATAATGAAATGCCATGTTCAGTAACTTCAGCTCCATTTGACATCCATATACTTGGAAAGCACTTGTATCTTTTGTTTTTCCTTTATGGCCTCATTCAAATGCAGCAATTACTAAGAATCTGAAGGTACAGACCAACCACTACACATGAAACAAGTTGTTGTAAACAGAAACAGCCCTCAATCTGAAAGATCTATGGTTAATACCATCTAAAGCACTCCAAACACTCAGCTTTTATGAATTCATTTAATAAAAGTGTCACTGCAATACAGAGTGGGCTACCTCTGATTCATTCTAATCATATGAAAGTCACGCACTTTGTTCTCACATATGGTTAGCAGCCTACAGTAATTGTTCCAGTCCTCAGTGATCAGTTTATTTTACACTTTTTGGCATAAAAATACATAAATCCATTAGACCAATTCCAGACCACCAATTTTGGAATCTTTCAAACCACATGGCTGATGATTTGAGGCAGGATGTGACCAAGCCAGCACTGCAAACATTAAAAAACTTACAATTAGGGAAACAGTCACCTGGAAGGGGAGCATCATTTTGTCTTGCCTTCTCCTGCTTTACATTCCAAATTTTCTTAGTGTCCAACTATCTTCAAACACCAGCATAACAAGAACTCTCATCCTGCACAGCCTTTCAGAGCCAGTACGTACTAACAGGTTTTGCAGATAAGGAAATATATTACAGAGTTTTATACTTCCAGTTTTGTGACAGGACAGTCTCAGATGATTCTCTGTATAAGTCTCTAGCTGACTGGCCTTCATAAAAAAAACTAAAGAACCCAGCATTGTTCAATTTAAAAAAGGTTATTTCGTCTTGGGAAGAGGTGTTTTCTGGTTCCACATTGACACAAGCATGTTCTGACTGAAGACACTGGACAACAACTAAAATAATTAACATTTTTAAAGTCAGTGAGATTAGATACAAAAGAGTTTAAAAATTTTGAGGAAAAATTACAGGAACACCATCTCAGAGTAGATTCTCCAACAAAATTAACCCCCAACAAAGAGAGAACAAGTACAGACCACATCTTTGTATTCCAGCATTCACTGAATCACAGACTGGCTAAGGACGTAGGTGAACTCTGGAAAGTGTCCAGTCCATTCCTCTGCTCAAAGCAGGGTCAGCTACAGGTGGTTGTTCAGGGCCATGTCCAGTCAGGTTATGAGTAACTTCAAGAGCAGATACTCTACAACCTCTCTGGACTATTCATGCCAGTATTTGACCAACTCACAGTAAAAAGATTTTTTTCTATGTTTCCATGCAATTATATATTTCAGTTTGTGCCTATTGCCTCTCAGTCTGCTATTGGGAAGAGTCTGGCTCCATGTTCTTTACTCACCCTCATCAGGTATTTAGACACGTTAGGTATGGTGACATTTGCCCTGAGCCTTCACTTCACCATGCTCAGCAGTCACAGCTCTCTCAGCCTCTCCTTGTATGACAGATGGCCCAATTTCTTACTCATCTTTGTGGTCTTTTGCTGTGACTCTCTTGTATTGGGGAGATAATGCAACCTAGGGCTGATACTGCTCTGTGCCAGTACAGCCCAGAATGCTATTGCCCCTCTTTGCTGCAAGGGCACACTGCTGCCTCATGTTCAACTTCCTGACTACATCAAATCAACTGCAGGACAATTGCCTTTATTGTCAGATGGGATTGTTCCTTTCCAGATACAAGACTCAGCATTTCTGGACCTTCATGAGTTCCTATGATTCTATTTCTCTGGCCCATCTTGGTCCCTTTGAATAGTAGCCCTGCCCTCAATGTATTTGCCTCTCCCCCCACATCGGTGTCACTAGCAAACTGCTGACAAGTGTTTCTGTCCTGTCATCCAGGTCATCAACGGAGATATGGTTCAGGATGGGTCCCAGTAACACATCCTTAAGGGGAATTACCAGTTGGTGTCCTCCAGGTGGACTTTGCATCACTAAACATGACTCTTCAAGCCCAGTAGTCCAGTCAATTCCTACTCACCCTATTGCCCACTTATGCAGCCCATATCTCACTAATCTGATACAGAGACTGTATCAAAGGTTTTGCTGAAGTCAAACCCTACAAAATCCACTGCCCTCCCCTACACTGTAGTGACAGGTTCATCATCATAGAAGGCAATCAATTTGGACAGATGATTTGCTCTTTGTAAAGCCATGTTGGCTGCTCCCAACCACCTTTTTGTCCTTGCTCCATAACTTTTCCAGGGCTGAGGAAAGGAGGGAGAGAGAGGGGGCTTTGATTGGGGATTTTTTTTGCAAAAGGCCTTTGAGGACATTAGCAAAAATGTTTCCCAGGCTTGAAATATGTTCTCACTGGCCAATGAAGTCAGTGCCAGCTGCTGTTCTCCCTGGCAATGGGTCTTGCTGCCCACAGTCTGTCCCATTTTAAGCCAGCTCTCTCCTTGCACCTCACTGCCTCTCTCTGCCCAGGCACAAAAAAGCCCTGTATATGTTTCTCTTTTGCACAGAAACCAACTACCTAATCACCTCTTCCCCTCTTCTGATCCTGATCAATATTCTCTCTTCAAGTTATCAGGTAGTTCTTTTTTGTGTTCTAACAGATATACATTAAAGGCAAACTATTTTCTCTAAATTTCTCCTTCATTTTAAAGTTTGTTGTTTCTGTTTCAGGGTTGGAACAACCAATTTTTCCCATGCATATCAGTTTATGTGATAAAAGGTAATACCTTTACCTTGCCTACGGAATTAACATGGTCATTTCCACTCCATTGTTCACTCCGTGCACTACCCTTTCCTTCCACTTAGGAGATACACTGTTTAGGACAACAGTGCTACTTCATGTTTCTTCACTGCCTGGAACAATTGGAATCTTTTGTTGTTTTTTATGTATCACACTAAAAATAATTTCTAATAAAAATAGTAATTATTAGAGTTTATTCAGATTATTGGAAAAAGAGGCTAAATGGGCTAGCAATATAGAAATTATAAAGACAATGACCTGGTACCTCTATGTCAATTAGTGCACTATCATCACAGGCAAAGCAGTAAAGAGACTGATTTAGAATACATCCACAATATAATGGTAATCACTGTTTTATGGAAAATAGGTCTTAAATGTTGATGGGACTATGTATTTGGTTAATTTGTGTTTCAGTTAATGATATGTATGTTAATAAAACTTCTTTGAAATGTTGTGATGAACACTTTAATTGTGTCACATAATGAAGGAATAATAATAGCACAATGGATACTCACACTAAACAAATTGAGAATTGGTTGATGGGCGGGTTTCAACAACAACTATAAATGTCAGACCACTGTGTTGTGACCATCTTTTTGCCAAGACTGGCAGGGACTACTTCTGAACTGATCATGAGTCCTCATGCAAGCTCATGTCTTCATGAATAACCCAGAAGAGGTCCAACACTTGCAGACAACAGAGGCAACAGAGTGCAAGTTAATTGTGGTAACAGATCAGATTTATCTGAGTGGCTTTGGTGAAATAGTTTCATTTACGTAACATCAATTTTAATCCAGCCAAATACAAGTGAAAAAGAACATATGCCAAAGCACATAATGGATGGAGGACTCTAGTTTCAAATTTAGAATGATGCTGGGGATCATGGTTAAATTACTGATTGAACTAAAGATCCAAATGCAATGCTGTGACAAATGTCCACGTCCACATTGCAAGTGAAGAATTGGAAGTGCCTTAGGAAAAACTGCAAGAACGACACATGTTCATAAAATATGTGACTATGACTAAGCGCCTTAATCTATTCAAGAGAATGTTTAATTAGGCCCCTCGATTGGAGTATAGAGACACCACTGTCAGGAAGACACTTCTCACAGAAAGCTCAGCACAACGAATATGAGAGAGAAATCTGGACTAGGAACAAAGCATGCCATTGCAACTAAAAGGGCAAAAAATTTCTGAGGAGAGGTTCCAAGAAATGCATGTCACTACCCACTTTATGTAAATTAAGACGATATTTTTCTATACAATATGTCATTAAATAAAAGAAAGACAGCCTTGATGCTGGATTTGCATGAGGTTTTGCATCCTGGATCATAGAGGAGTCCAAGGTACATAGAATCATAGAATCAGCCAAGTTGGAAAAGACCTCTGAGGTTGTCAAGTCCAAGCCTTGATCCACTACCATGATCCCTTCTGTCCTTCAATACCTGTGAATCTGAAGTCACACTTGAGGTCTTTGGCAGAACAAGCATTTTACCACAGTCCAAAAATTTATCCCCAGACCAATTTTTCTTCTGAGTCAAGAAACTATGTGGTGTCTTCTGTTCACAGGATGTGAACTGTTTTGGCAGATGTCATGCTTTTACCTTTGTTTTCTTCTGTTAAAATTTAGCCAACAGTGAAGTATCTGGGAGCAGATTCAGCACAGTCATTAACCTTGCATGCACCCTGATCCCGTCTGGCTGCTGCAAGCAGTTCGTACAAGTCACACTCAGGTGTGACTCTGGCATTAGCATAACTGCCTTTATTGTCAGAACTTGATACTATACTTATCTCAGCTCTTGGTCTATTTTCCTATTTTCTAAAGTGATGTCTAGCTGTGAAACATAAACAGCCCGTAGAGTTTTAATCGGTCAATGACATTTACAGTTGTAGCTCTCTTTAGCCTTATTACTGAAAACAGATTCTAATACAGCATATTCCAGGCCAATACTCCAGTCTGCTTCTTGCTTATAATTGGCAATGCCAGGTACCCATAACAATTCTGCTGCTACTGATACAACTCAATTGTTATCTTACATATTCTTTCACCAGTCAAGTTGGTGCAATTATTTTCCTTTTGCACCCATAAGTAGCATGAATATCACGATATGCTAGACAGTCATTTCTCATGTGCTCTGTAAAAATAGTGGAATTTTTCAGTTCCACGATGCACAACCATTATTATTCCATAAAAATAACAGCTCCTGGGTATTCCTGATTAATATTTTCTGTATGAAGGTAGAGTGGTTGCACAACCATCAATTCCAAAGAACTTTTATAATTACAAGTGTAGCCCCTATCTTCTTGCTTTATTGTCTAGTCTGTCCACTGGTACATTAGGACAGCTGAGATTGACTAGCAACCAACATCATTATTCACTTGTAATATTACTGCCAGTAAAATGGCATGGCTTGTGGAACTGCCAAGTACCAACCATCCAGCAGAGCTGAACATTGCAATTATTCATCTAGTGAGCAATTTTTCCCACTTATTGTGGGCAATATTTCTTCAAACAATTTAAAAAATTTTACACAGGAAATTGCAGGTTAGGATGTGAAATGACTGGGCTATATTCTTCTACTTTGTATGTTTTCTTCCTGTCTCAATTCACATGTACTGTATTACCTACCTTACCCTAACACCCTAACATCATGTCTTAGTGTTCATTGTTTTTCCCATGTTCTGCACTGAGTGCTGGAACTGGAATCAATCTTGGAAGCTGCATGCAACAGCATTAACTTCTTTAAACACAGTCAAGGAGGAAATTATTGTTCAGTAGACTTTGCATCAAGAAAGGGATCTGGAGTGTCATTTATTACCATGATAAACAGACTTTCAGCCACAGAGCTGAGCCATCTTTTACTGTTTCTTTCAGTCTCTTTCTAGGGGATAGAATGTTTTATAGTTGATTGTTCAAGTAGAAATCAAGACAGCACAGTCTTCATGTAGAGTATGACTAGCCATTTAAGATCCTAATATATGCTCAGTTCTGTACCAGTGGAGGACAAATCCTTGTCTCTAACATAACTGTAAAAAATTTTAAGCTGTTTGGGAACCAGGTAATTCCAGGCATAATAACGAAATAATTCTTAAACTGTCTGAATCTGGGTAACTCCAGGCAGATAACTAGAGAGCAGTATGATGAATACATCATCTCATGTTAAGCTTCTATGTACTGTCGGTGTAAAAATAGTCATTCTAAACTTACTTCTTACACCAAGGCTATTTTAGGAAGCTCTATGAAAATTCAGAGACTGCCAAAATCTTTCCCAGTAAGTCCAGTTTCAATGCAACCAGGGCAAACTTTGAGCAACCAGATTTGCTTCCTTAGCAGAAATTTTTTATATCCACGGCATGAGTAAGTGCAATCCTCTCTTGAAATGCATTCCCATCATCCACAATTATGTCCTTGAGTCAGAGAACTGCAAGTACGGTACATTCTGCTGTTTCTTTTGCTGCACCCATGCTGTTTATTCTCCCACCACAAAAGTTTTCAAGAGCACCAAGCTGTTGTTATGACTCATAGTAAACACCAACGCAAAGCAAGCAGACCAATGTTCTTCTTCCCTGATTTCACTAACACACATTCAATTAGAAGGAATAAGGAAAAAAAAAAAAAAGAGAGAGAAAAAGAAGAAAATAACAAAGATTCAGTTCTTATAAGCTTGTAAATTCATAGTGAGAAAAGAGAAGGCTGGAGAGGACTAGACAAGAGACGAACAAAAATACCACAGCAATTCAACACATGGTGAGGAGGTGGAGTGGGATAACACTGCAGAAATGAATGCTTATGACTCTTGCATCGTCGCCCCCAAAATAATCAGCCAAGAGAGATAATTACCGGGTTTAGCTTAAGTATATATGTGTGTGTATATGCAGAAAGGAACAGAATGAAAGGGACTGATTAAAACCTCCATCTCAGATGAGGGATAGGTTCAATCTATTACTTAGCAGCGAAAGATAAGCTCCAGGTGAGATCAAATGCAAAATTTGAGTTGCAAGATTTCTGACAGCACTTAGCAAAATTAATTGAGAGGGTATAGTACAGATACAACTCTAAATCTGGTTACAAAAATCCTCAAATAGGACTTCAGAATGTAAAAGTTTAAGAAGTTCGTTGAAATACAGCCTTCAGCCAATTTATGAGCTTTACATAGTGGAGTTTTAGTTGGAGAATGCTGGTGGGTTCTACCTGAGAAGTGAGGACAAAGATCCAGAATTCTCCACAAGACCAATCCACACCTGCTACTGCAGCTACTCCTTCATGGAGCATGTTACACAATATGGATGACAAAATCTGTGGCAATAACACATCCTCATCACCTTTGACAGTCAGTCTATCTTTTTTTCTGAATCTGTATTTAAGAATGTAATTTGAGGTTCTCGTGTTGGGCTTGAACTTTGAACCATTTTGTCAAACTGAACACTTTTGCACTTTCAACATGCAAGGTAGTGAAAAATAAAATGCAAACTAAATTAAATAGCCTTGCTACATATAAAAACTACTCAGTTTGTTCTCTGACTTAATATCATAAGCTGTTTTGAGGGAAAAAAAAAAGGAAAAAAACCAAAAACAAAACAAAAAAAAAAAACCCAAACAAAAAACCAGAGATGAAGCTAAAGGAAGGCTGGCAAATGTGCTCTGTAAACAAAACAAAATACATAAATTCCCTCAAAAGGTTTATTATTTTCAGAGTGAACATTGCTAATTTTAAATAAAGCAGTGAGATGATACAGCTATGCAAACAGTATTTTTTGTTATGTTTGAAACAATTTCAAAGCCATTATTATCTCTATTGTTCAGGTAAAGGTCAACAGTCAGGTAATGCTGAAATATTCACCACCACATTTGTCCTTAAGTAAATTCAGGTTGAAGATTATTTTTAGAATGAAAGTTCCTTCAAGGAATGTGAAAAAAGGTATCAGTAACTTTTGGGGGTTTAACTAAATACGGAAGCCCATATCATGCTCTATTTTGATAGTAAGTTTTTATTTGGGGATTTTTTAGAAATTACTGCTATTCATATTAAAATTCGCTCTTAAATCTCCAAGTTGACATGATGATTCATTTCCTGAGTGGGCCAACACCCCTTCTAAAGTCAACAAGATCCCCAGTTGTATACTAAGTTAGACAGGTCCTTTATATGGAATAGGAAAATAAGAAGTGATCTTGCCTATACTGCCACAAAAACATTGAGGTGCTGAATAAAGAATTCCTAGAATTCACAGAGTCACAGAATGGGTAAAGTTGGAAGGAACCACTGGAAATCATCTAGTCCAACCTCTCTGATCAAGCAGGGTCCCCTGGACTATGTGGGAGGATTGTGTCCAGCTGAATTTTGAATACCTGCACAAGCAAATCCAGTCAGCCAGTTACTGATCAGCTGGTAAATTTACATTCTGGTTTTCTGTTGCTCAAATTCAACCTCGATACTCCATTTCTGTAGTAGAAATTTTAATTTGGGAGAATTCAGAAACTATATTTGGTAATGCAAATTATTATTCCAAAGAACAAGATGTAAGATTTAGTTCACTGCCCTGGAAACACATTTGAAAATTTCTGTGTTCAGAATATCAAGATTAGGGAATAAATTCTATTTAATTATGTTTACAATTCCATGTTTGAAACGCTTATCCTTTCTGTAAAGAATTTTGGATTTACCATTTTCTTCTCTGTGAAAAAGACATTGAAAAAAAACCTCCTTTGCAAATGTTCCCATCAGCGCAATAACTTTCTTCTTAGTACAGTTGCAATCAATACCAAGGCTTTTCTGCAACAGATTTAGGGACTCAAAACAGCAGTAGGTGGACCACATGCAACTACTAAAAATGTTACTCTTAATTAACATTTGATAGGAAGTACTGAGCTACGCAGCAGGAATAACTATAACCACAGAGGAGAATGGAAAAATTATGGACAACTTCCTCTAGCTTCAGGAAAGCATCAGGAGAAGTTTCAAATGGAGAGGAAATGAAAATAGAAGAATCATAAAAATTACTCATAAATAGTCCTGTACAGAAAGACTAAGATTAAAAAAATCTTGCCATGGGCCTTAGGGGAGCCATCTACCACCGATTTTGGGATCGTGACCTTGAAGAATGCTAAGAGTTCCTGTGTAGAACAAAGAAGTTTTAAGGTAGCCATGGGAGCTATCATCAGTCAAGACTGACTTCATTTCAGAGTGAGTGTTTTTGCAGAATTCAGATAATTTTGATCCAGGATTAATCAGTTTTAATGTATTTCCACTTATTACCATATCTGTGCCATTACTTTGTCACCAAAATGTGAGTGTGAGAAAGTTCCAGAGCTTACAAGGTGCTACAAGCAGAGAAGGGACTCAGCAAAGAACTGAGTGCTTGCACAAGCAAAGAGATTATTGGGAGAAGCAGAGGAGATGATGCTCCAGACTCTAAAGCAACAGCAAAGAAACTTTCCACAGATCAGAGAGGACTTTGTAAAACTTGCTGAAGCCCGGGTAGCTTCTGAGCTGTCTGAAACCAGAAGGAAACAACAATCCAACTGCAATGACACAGTGGCAGAAGGAGATTTAATTATGGACCTTTATTCCATCTCTAGTTGGCTTCAGCTTTCATTATTTCAGGAAAAAAATACTAACTATACTAACTACAATGTATATTCTCATAAAATCTGACATTCTCTTTAATTTAAAATCTTGGGGAACTTTGAAAGTTCAGTGTAAGAAAAAGTTTTAAGCAAATCCACCTCAAAGTTCCAGAAAACTGGTCAACTTCTCCAGTTACACCAGACATGGCCCTACCAAAAGGCTTGGAGAATTTGAGTTCCTTCAATAGCACTGCCTATGGTGCTGCACAACCACACAGTTGTTCAACCACACCTGCACAACCACACACCTGCTCCACCAGCCATTTAGATCAGGACAGAGCCTTGTTAAATACCAGTCAGGAAATATTAGTGGGAGGGCACAACCTACAGTAACTGTATAGAATTTCTGTCAGGGGAAAATGTCCTAGGCAGATATTCTTTCCTGTCATATCACTCAAAGAAAAAGAAACCACTATTTCTGACACTTTCACAGTCAGCAATGCTATGAGTAGCTGTAGCAGCATCTTCTGGAAAGAAGAAAATTAGATAAAAGGGAGCTAGCAAGAAAAAAGTTTAGAATCATACAGTGGCTAACTTGATTTAATCAATTGCCTTACCAGGCTAAGAAAGAGATCTGGCACGTGGCCTGCACTGCAGAGACTGCAGTGGCATGCATCCAATTATATAAATCTGGCATCTAAGTTTTTCTCCGCTCTGCTCCTAATCTCGCAGCTAAATTTGTAATACCGGATGATCCCTCTTTTCTCATCTCATATACAGGCACAAGTGAGGGATGGGCTCTACTGCACAGTTGAATGAGCTGGAACTGCTTTGAGAATGCAGGAAGGCATGCCTTTTGAAAATATTTGGCTGTTAACCAGAGGTTAAAATCTCTCTGCAGCTAATGTCATTACAAGCCAGGGGTATTTCAGAGAAGAAAACATAAGCATCTCCCAATACCCTTCTAACAATAAATTATGACCCAAGAGAAAATTAAAAAAAAAAAAAACAAAAAAACAGAGAAGGGAAGAGACTGGAAAGCAAATAGATGTAACTGGTGTCAACTATGAAAATTAACTCCAGTGCCTATAAAATAGGTAGAAACCAAACACACTGATGGTCTCACATTACCCTAAGTTTTTCTCAATGCCTTTTTCTGTTGCTATTTTGGCAGCTTTTGATATACACACATATGAGCTGCTTAGCTAAAAGAAGGCAGAGAAGGGCATTATTCTCTGGTTGCTGGCTCCTTTAGATGGCTGTGCCATTTGCACTTCACACAAGAAACAGTTTGACAAAGCCCTGCATGCAGTCAAGTCCCACATACTTGTCTCTATGCAGTGTCACAAATGTGCAGGCCTCTCTTCAGTGCTGGCTGGCTTCTGGCAGTGCCTACACAAGACAGCACATGAATGCTATTAAAAGACACATGTATTATTCAGTGGGACACTGCCCAAACTTCATCCACTAAACTGAGCAAAAGGAGTGCAGAAAATGCACAGGTCAGTCAATAGCATTTTCAGGAGTGCTCATATGCAGAGGGAACCATGCAGTGCAGCTTAGTGTTTGAATAACCCTGTACATAAGTGAGAAAGAGACCCATGTAATATACCATGCATTTTTGGTACTTCTGTAATTGGGTGGCCCACTTAGAATGGGTCCTATGAACCCTAATCTTTCACTCTTACTTTTTTCCCCTCAGTTATTTTTTACTTTCTTTCTCTGAGCCTCAGATTCAGACACCACCAAACAAATCAGATGGTAAGCTAGAGAACCTGGATACTAATTTTCAGCAAATGGCCCTGCAAATACCAGGTAAGGTTTTCAGAGTCTTCTTATAGTCCAGTATGTAACTCTGCCAAGAGCAAAAAAAACAAGTGAGCAGGTTCTTACCACACTTTGCAGTGTAGAACTGAGCAGAGTTGGGCATCTTCGCACAGTCTGTCCTCTATATTGGCAACTGTGCAGGCCACAGCATGGAGTGAGCAAAATACTGTGGGAACATCCAGCTGTACCCTCATCCTACCCCTCAGTTTCAGTATTTATGGGAAAATAACAAAAGATTGGCAAGGAGGATTCTAAATACACTCATGTAACTTGCAGCTGGGGTGTCAAAAACACATATATTGTACTAACTGTTGTTTGGCCTTGTGTGTTGGACAAGGAGAACATCCGTGTTTAGATAACATAGACCTGTGACAGACTTAGAGGCATCCCACAGAACATGCTGGAGATTCCTGCCCTAGTGTGGAAAAGAACAAAGCACAGTGGTAAACTACACCTGCGGGAATCAGGAACAGCAGGTTTTGTGATCCTCTGGCATGGACAGAGCTCCAGTGCCTGCATCCCCATCTGTGTGCCTCTGACAAGGTGCTGTTTTGGGGATCCCCTCATTAGGGAGGTCACAAAACTTACTTTAATCTTTGCATTTCATTTGTGGTTTTTCGTTTGTTCCTGTGTCCTGCCTGTGCCAGCTCACACAGTCTTTCAGTTTGCTGTAGGTTTGAGCTGTTTCACAAGTCTTGAAGCTGACATATCCTTCACAAGTCACATGTTGGGGACTGCTACTCTATAGGGCCCTGTTACTCTGTAGGGAACTGGAAGGCAAAAAGACATAGGAACTAGCCAGTCCTGTGTCTGAAGTAGGAATCACAAACCTTGTCTTAGTACTCCATCTCACTCAACAAATAATTAACCCATACTGCTTTCCAAGAAAATCAGTGTTTGTGCACAGTCATTTCCAAATATTTGTTGTATATATAGCATATATTTTTTTAAACTACCAAAATATAGGCAAAGTGATTTGTTCCATCTTTTTACTGAAAGCCAGACTACTCCAAAATACATTTTTTAAAAGTCGATTGCAAGATGATTTTCAAAGCATAGGTTTGTGCAGTTCTCCACAGTCCTTTGAGCTATGTCTTCTTCAGTCTCAATCTGTTAAACTCAGTATCAGCACTCATAAACATTGTTTTCAATCTATTTATTTCTTCATCTGTTTGCTCCCTTTGACACTGCTGAGTGTTGGCTATCAGCCAGCTATTACAATCCTACTGTGTTCAGAACAAAACTGGTGAAAGGGTTTCATTATTGCATTCCCCAAAGCAGTTCCTTCTGCTTCTAGTCTTCTACAAACTTAGTTATATTAACACTGTTATGAAAGACAGTGTCCAGAAGGACAGTACCGGAAAAACCACATCCTTGTTTTCAACAACACATGCCTTAGGTCATCACCTGTCTTCCTCCCTATATCAGGAAACATTATTACATTTCTTAGAAAAAGTCTATGGGGTATGGCATGTGGAATTTTTCCCATATTTTATAAGCAGAGAATTACATCAAATCACAAAATGGTTTCCAAAATAAAGGTGTTTCATACTGTGAGTTAATACCAGTGGGATGAAGAAGTCTGCTGTATGTATGTCAAAGCTCTAGATTTCTTCAGACTCGTACTCAGCAGCTCTCATTCCACAACTGTTTAGACAGGAATCTCTAGTGTTTATTACTTGCCATAAGTTCAATATTGTTGGTTTTTTTCCTTAGGAAAGATATTAGTTTCAAGAGGAAAATATGAAAACTTCTTGCTAATTTTCTCTGGATCTTGAAATGAAGGATAAAAAATGGAATTGAAACAAGAGATTGGTAACATTCAAAAATATAATGAGAGGGCCATCTTCATATTCATGGAGGAAATTCCTTTTGCCCAGTATTCTGTTCACTCTATGCCTTTTGGCATCCCTGCCTTTTTTTCAGGATAAGCTACTATAGTTTAAACACATGAAACAGTGAAAGAAACAGTGAAATAGGTCTGATACTTGGCTGACATGATTCCACTGGGTTTTCCCAGTGGAGAAGAGTAAGACTAATAAAATGACAGTACAGGTAAAAAAAAAGAAAAAGAAGTCGAGTTTAAATCAGTTGCTAAAAGAATCTGTCTCCAGATTTCTGGCAGCTGGGAACAGGGGATCTCTCCTCTCATCTGCCAGCTAAAGTGCTGCATTTTCTGTTTAATAGTGTCCTCTAGTGACAAGGAAAGACTTTTCAATCAGGAGGTGAACATCTTTCAACACTTAAAAATGAGGTGGAAAAACATCTTGAAATTACGAGTCAATTGATTAATTATCTCATTGCCATGAAAGGACTTTAGCATTAATGTTTACACCTGCTATGCTGCAGGTAAAAAGATGCCTTCATCTTGCAGCTGCTTCTGAAATCCCAAATGCAAATTGTCATTTGAGTTTAGGGCATAGCACTGTAAGTCAGGCTCACCCAAATGGGATGAAAGGAGCATCCTGCAGCTGCATACATTTGTTGAATTCTAAGACTACTATCTCTACCATGGTACAAAAAGTGTTTCTGATTCTGTCAGAGAAGGTAAGAACTGATACTGCATTGTAGCTAAATTCTTGCATCTTTCCTCTAGGCCTTTAGGCCTAGAGAAAGGTGGTTATCCTCTAAACTCCACAGTCAATACTATAACTCACAATAAACACTGCCAGCTGAGAAGTCTTATAAGTAGTCTTACAAAATTTATTTTAAGCAACAGTATTAATAATTTTATCGTTTAGCCATAACAGCTAGCTTTTTCTTTTTTTTTTTTCCTTTTGCTAATACCTTTATTTTTTGAACTGTCATGAGAGGAATAAGCTAAAACACCAAAAAGTAATGCAGATTGTCATGTGGAGTTTTTATATACAGATGAAAATATAAATCATTAATCTGGCTTTACTGAGGTCTATATTGGTAAGTCTGGCCACCATTTTTTGTCTCATATCCTTTTACTGATAGTATTCAAGCACATGGAATAGTGTGTAGATATTAATCATTTTAAAGCAGTTATTTTCTAGCCAGTTTTATATGAAACAGATGAAATTGTGGAAATTAGAGCTAATTAAACTGTAACACTTATTTAAATTCCCTCCCTTCTGATACTGCTCAGGCTGCTCTGAAAGACTCATTTCATACTCTTAATTCCCTTTCAGTGCTGTGTCACAGAAAAAAACCTTTATTTCTTAAAGTGAAAATTCTCACCCTCCTTGCCAAGCTAGTTGACATTTCAAAGATTTTTAATACTAAACCAGGAAAAGATAGTTCCCAGTTTTCCCTCTTTTAACTAACCTGGTTAACCATTTCCAGGTCTGCTGAAAAACTATGGAAAACCAGTAGAAATGTCACTAATGCTATTATAAAACTCAGCATTCTTTGACAAGGACAACCTGGCCACACTCCACCACTGAGAAGACAGACAGATGGACAGACAGATGTAGATATCAACAGGGTGCCTGCTGCAAAGTCAGACCCATCAGTGGTGATGTTACTGTAAATCAGCAACAAGAAACCCCTAAGACTCAATTTGTGAGCATTAGTGGGCCGGTATTCTTTTATTATCAGTGCTGGACACACAGGAGGATTGCTCCCTTAACCCTGTGTGTGTCCCATTCTTGGCTCAGCATAGCTAATATTTACTTATAATGTTACATATTCAGCAAATGTCTTACATATTAACTACTTCCCTTATAAAGTTCATACATATCTTAATTAGTTCTAAGAAGCTCTTCGGAAGTCCTTATTTGGTCAGTAGGAGTCTAATTATTGCTCTTATTTTTACATTGTAAAGGCTGGTGTAAAATTACTGAACAATGGAGAATTATTGCTCTGAGTGATATGAATTCCTTGCTAGTTTTTCCAGTCAGGGACAGCAGCATCTCAAGTGCAACATCATCGGTGGCAGAACTCACCTCCCCTGGACCAGCTTTGAGACCCCACCTCATGTCTCAAAGTGGCAGGGTAAATACACACCAAGTCCCATTTGGCACACAGCTGGTGTCAGCTGGAAAACTCAACACCAAGCACTTGCAAGTCCAGTTGCAGCAAAACACATATCAAAGCAGCTCCAGATGAATCAAAGCCCTGTTGAGATGGGCAGCTCTGCCAGGGATCCTTCCACAGGATCATCCCCACCCTGAATCTACTGCAGTTTTACTTGAGCACCCAAGCCAACGTGCAAGAACTGCTTTCCACTTCCTTGGAAATGGAAATACATATCCCAAACTGAAACCAGTCCTGACACGCGGAAACACCCAAAGACGACACAAAGTTCTTGTCCGGAACTGTAGCGATAGGACAAGGAGTAACGGGCACAAACTGAAAGAGGGGAAACTTAGGTTAGATATTAAGAAGAAATTCTTTACTGTGAGGGTGGTGTGGCACTGGAAGAGGTTGCCCAGGAAAGTTGTGAACGCCCCAACCCCGGCAGTGTTCGAGGCCAGGTTGGATAAGGCCTTGAACAACCCCATCCAGTGGGAGGTGTCCCTGCACATGGCAGGGGCTGTTGGGACTAGACGGTATTCAAGGTCCCTTCCAACTCTTAACGTTCTATGATTCTATGAAAGTTGGGGCTTCCCGGTGCTGTCCTCATTTCCACGCTGTATGCCTTGAACTTTGACTTTCTTGAACTTGTGCAGAGGCTTTTTGCTCCCCTCACCCTCGCACCCTGTGGGGAAACAAAAGGCGCAAACGGCAGCCCCGGTGCGCGGCCAGGCCCGGCAGCGCCACCTGCCGCCCGCCACGGGCAGCCGCCGCCGCCGGCGGCGAGCTGAGCGGGACGGCGGCGTGAGGGCGGGGCGTGAGGCGGCGGCGTCGGGGAGGCCGCGGGGAAGCCCGAGGGAAAGCCCGAGGGAAAGCCCGAGGAAAGCCCGAGGAAAGCCCGAGGGAAAGCCCGCGGCCCCTCCCCGCTGCCTGTGCGGGAAGGTGGCAAACGCCGTCATCGTTCCGAGCTCCGCGGCCCCCCGAGCGCCCTGCCCTGCCGAGGGGCTGGGCAGGCAGAGGGCGGCCGGGCGCCTCTCGTCGGCAGTGCAGCCGCTCCGGAGCAGGACAGCCCGTATCTCCAGCGCCCGCTTCTCACACTGTTGCTGCCCCACACCTTTCCCTGCTTCTTTTTTTCCCCTCCCTGTCAGTGGCCAGAACGTGCAGGAAGATGAGCAGGGAGTGATGTGGAGAGCGATGGGATAGAAACAAGCAGCTGCAGGGACACCTGCACAAGTGATCGTGTGTGCAAGGGAGTTGTGTCAGCAGGAGACAGAGATTGTCAGTCCCACGGGGTAGAAGGCAAGGGCGGACGGGGAAGAGAAAAGCCCACAGTCGTTCCTCTTCTATGTCCTGTTTCCTTTCATAGATGAAATTTTTCCAAACCCTTATCAACCTCAAACTCTTCTAACCCCCCACAGTTCTTCTCTAACATCCTAACCCCCAAATCTTATTTTAGAGAGAATCTCCTCCTAGAGAATGTTCTCATTCCACCACAACACTGACCTGATTTTCCAGGTCCCCTTTTCAGTTCCACATAGTTCCCTCATATATTTTCCATCAGAGGCCAGCTTGGTGTGGCTTCTCACTCCTTAACTGAGTTCTCCACAGGCAGCGTTGCACGAAAGATAGAAACATAATCTTGGCAAAGTTCTTTCTAAACTTAAGGGACTTGGAATTTTCCAGTGCTGTCATTTAAGGACTCACAGTTCTGAGGTGGGAGCGTATGTACCTTTTGCCTGACCTTACTGTCTCTGGAAGTCAAAGTGATGGTGTTTCCTGTGCCTGTTATTTCATACATATCATCTTACATGTGTGTACAGGTAGTTTCCCCTGCTCAAAGCAGTCCATTCATAAAATTCAGCCTTTCATCCTGTTTTGCTGTGTGCTTTTCATACCTGAGATGGACTGATCCTATGGCATGACTCTAAGTCTCTTGAGTCTCTGTTCATGACTTCCACATCTTTCCCAAGTAATACAAGGTCTAGTGTTGAACTGGCCCTGTTCAGGTCATACTGGGTTGTTGGGTTTTGGTTTTTTTCAACAGCCCTATTTGCAACAACAGTCAGGAGACAATGAAAGAACAGCTAAAAGAGAAGTGAAACTAAAGTTATAAAAGGAAATTAAGTGCACCATTTGGTACAGACATACCATGTTTTGTAACCTCTAGATACACTAAACTCCCAAACAAACTGTTGATGCTATGTGCATGACAGTACCTGTTTTTCTTGCATTCCTCCTTGGCATTTCATTGAACCAGCCTGAATTTTTCCACAACTCCTCCATCTTCTTCTATTTATGCACTTACAGTAGCCTCCCATGCAAAGGAGATTCATTTGCATAACAGTCAGGTAAAGACTGATAAACTCAGAGAATCTGGAAGAAGCCATACAGAAGTCCCCTTCAACTCCAAGAAGAAATCCAGCAACTGCCACACACAGCAGGTTTTTAACAGCATGTCTCACTGCTCTGCTAGGTAGACATGCACTCAGCAGCATGTAAAGAGGAGATGCCTTTCTGTTTGCATCCACTCAGTGCAAGTGAGCGCTAGACACTCATTCTTGCTTGACTTTTACTTTACATTAATAACGCTGTCTACAGATAATGCAAAGATGAGATTCAGAATGTCTAAGATTTGCTACTATTTCCATTTGAAATGTGGTTACACAATAAAGGATTCAAGATTAATCTGCTTGAAATGCTAGAGATGTTAAGTGACAAGAAGCTGGGAACAATGATTTAGAAATGGCAGCTCAATTATGCAGCTTGGAGAAAAACAAGCAGAGACTGAAATTGAAACTGAAATGCCTTTAATTCATCCTATTTTGAACCAAAATTCTGGTAACACTCACTTACTGGTGAACAGCCAGGCTCAGCTGCGAATAGAGTCTATCTTAAGAGCAGTTAACAAAGGAGATGAAACACTCACTTTTAGACAGGAGGGAGGCAGGAAGGGAAGAACACTCTGAGAGATGCTCCACATAGCTCTGGCCAAATGAACAAGTCCAAAGGTTCCCATGAAGCAGGCGTTAACTGAGAATTTGTTTCTCTGCTTGTACAGGAAAGAGGCCATATCTTAGCCACAGGCCATGAATAATCCTGATGAATGACCATGTCAGATTAGCTCCCTGGACACATTCGAGAAGAGTAGACTGAGTTCATAGGGTGTTTTCTGAGTTTGTTTGCTCAGTCTTCAACTGCTAAACCTGAACAGCATTGACTTTATGAGCCTTGCCAAGGCTGCTCTCAAGACCAGTCTCTTATTTCAGACGGGGAGCAAGCATCCAAATGCAGGTCACCTATGTAGCCTGACCATACTTTGCTAGGATGGTCTGGTACACTTACCTGGAAGGACCAAGGCACCCATGCACTGATGGGATTCTGCCACCTCCCACCCCACATTTTACCGCTACCACCTAAACTGTGAGTGGAGGCTCCCCAAGCTCCTAAACATGTTCTAAAATGTTCTTTATAAACAAGGGAAACATAATATTACAGTATTTTTTTTCTTTGTAGTTATAATTATTGACATCAACTATTAAAAAAACTTGGGGGCAGTTGAGATTTTCTTCTGTCTTAGTTTAACCATATGCTGTTCAGTCTGTGTGTCTGGTTGGGGGGAGGATTGCTTACTGAGAAAAAGGAGGTTGAGAGTTTTAAATCCACACCATAGATTTCTCTTCAGTTATTAGGTGCTACAATCTCTTTAAATTTCCATTTTTTCCACCCTACTCAGCACTGTGAGGCCACACCTGGAGCGTTGTATCCAGCTTTGTACTCCCCAGTACAGAAGAAGCATGCATATCCTGGAAAGATGCCAGGGAAGCACCACTGAGAAGATTAACAGGCTGGAGCATCATTTTCTATGAGGACAGGCTGAGGTAGTTGGGACTGTTCAGCCTGGAGAAGACTCAGCAGGGATCTCATCAATGCATATAAATACCTGGAGGGAAGGTGCAACAAGGACAGAGACAGGTTCTTTTCAGTGGTGCCTGGTGAGAGGATCAGAGGCAATGGCCACACAGTGAAACACAGGACTCTCCATCTGAACATCAGGAAACCGTTTTTCACTGTGACCAAGCTCTAGTACAGGCTGTCCAGTGAAGTCTCCATTCTTGGTAATATTCAGAAGCTCTCTGGACATGGGTTTGAGCAACCACCTCCAGGTGACCCTATGTGAACAGGAGACATTGGACTAGATGACTTCCAGTGGTACCTTCCAACTTCAACTGGTCTGTGATTCTGTGAAGGACTGTCTTAATCTATACCTCATCTACAAATTACAGAACCAAAATATCACAGAATGGGTCAGGTTGGAAGGGACCACAGTGGGTATTCTGGTCCAATCTCCACGCTCAAGCAGAATCATCCTAGAGCACGTGGCACAGGATTGTGTCCAGATGCTTCAGTGAGGGAGACTCCACAACCTCTCTAGGCAATCTGTTCCAGTGTCTGGTCACCCATACAGTGAAGTTCTTCCCCATATTCAGCTGGAACTTCCTGTGCATCAGTTTCTGCCCACTGCCTCTTGGCCTATTGCTCAGCACCACTGAGAAGAGCCTGGATTCGTCCTCTTGGCAGCTTCCCTTCAAATATTTAGACACATTGATGAAGTCTCCTCTCAGTTGTCTCTTCCCGAGGCTGAGCAGGCCCAGCTTCCTCAGCCTTTCCTCATAAGAGAGATGCTTCATTCCCTTAATCCTCTTTTTTGCCCTCCACTGGACCCACTCCAGGAGCTCCATGTCTCTCTTGTACTGAGGAGCCTAGAACTGGACAAAGCACTCAAGATATGGCCTCACCAGGGCTGAGTAGAGAGGCAGGATCACCTCCCTCAGCCTACTGGCAACGCTCTTCCTAATGCACCCATATCCAGTGGCCTATTTCTCCATTGCTTTTATAATTCTCACAAGTTACTGAAAGCAGTATTCAGTGTGCATACACACACACACTGTGGTGGGGAAAAAAGGTGTTTTTCCCCCTGGAGTTAAAAAAATGGTAACCCCCGAGGGGGTGGTGTCTCTCTTGGTGTTGACCCAATCAGCGCCCCTGCAAAATTTAAACATATCACACCAGACTGGAAAAGAAGGATGATGTTGTAGTTGGAGAAGAAGTGGCCATGTTTTAGACCACGAGCTGAGAGAGAGGGGCCAGGAGCCCCACTGGGGGCCAAGGCCCCCCCAGCCCCGGCTGGAGCTGCAGAAACTCGGAAACAGTGTTAAACTGGACCAAATTCCCCCGACTGAAGAGCTGGGGGAGTCTTTCTCCACTGTGAGTGGGCAGCAGGAGCGGCAGCAGAGATAGCACTGAGCAGAGAACTGTGGCGGAAGGCCAAAGGAGATAAGAGGGAAGCAACGAAGACGGCATGCAGCAACGCAGAGAGATATATTGCAAGGAGAGAGAGAGAGCGCCAGCAACAGAGCAGAGAAAGCTCAACAAAGACAGTTTTGGGGTGAGAACTGAATCAGATCCCCCAAAACCCCTTTGAGACCCCTCCTAGGGGGAGGGGGTAGACTCCTACTTGATGGAAGTCCTAAAATGCAACATGCGCTGGAGAGAGGAGCTGGGAAGCTCAAGACATCCTGGAAGCTGGACCGGGACGGCCAGACGGAATGCGGGGGAACTGGCCTTGTTCCCCCACCCCCCGCTGCTGCCACGCTGGCAGTTTTGAGACAGAGCAAAGGAGCACTGATAGAACACTTAGGGTAAGGACTGAACTGAAAGCTGTCCTAAACATTCTGACTCGAGGGAACTCAACCCCTCGAGGAAGGGACCTTCATGGGGGTCTTACAGCCCATGATATGACATGGTGAGGTGAGCTTTTGTCTGGCAATCGCAGTCCATGGGAGAGAAACCTTCACTTGAAGCCAAAGGGCTGAGAGGGGTGAGAGGAGACCCCCTTGCGTGTGATGGAGAGAGAGATCCAACTACAACTCCAGCTACGACTGCTGCATTGAAGAAGAGAGACACTGCTGCCCTGAATGTGAAAAGGATCTTTCCTTCTTCCCTTCTGGACTTTTATTGGAGGGAGAGGAGATTTGATCCAATGTAAATACTGCTTTATCATAGGAGAGATAGTTAAGATTGTGTATATAATGTATTATAATATTTATTTGTGTAATTATTGTAACATAATACCCTTCCCCCCATATTGAGTCTTGTGTTGTGCCTGGAAAACCCCTCTCACACTGGGGTGAGTTGTGGGAGGGGGGCTTGGACTCAGAAATTGGATTTTTATGGGTCTCAAACCACCACACACACACACACACAGAGAGAGAGAGAGAGAAAGAAAAACCACAACAAACAACCACCAAATTCTGATATTGTAGCATTTTACTTTCTGATGGAAATCACTAGCCCAGGATATTCTACATTTTGCATATTTTGTCCCGTTTGCAAACAAGCCAACCACCTTCTCCCCAGGAATAGTTTACTTCTCTAAATATGATATAGGAAGGTATTTTCCGCTTCTTTCAAGATAGCCTAGAATAGCAGCAGTATTTGAACACATCAAATTACAGTGCCTCAGAGCACAGAGAAGTAGGATTTCAGTGGTTTGATTTAAGGAGCTACAAATGTAGGAGCCTACAAATGGGAACATAGCAATGACTAGCTGAGGTATTTCTAATACCTCTATTACCTTGACACAACAACACATATAGATATTCCTCATTTCACAAATAGAGGAACTGAAGCACGGAAAAACCCATTAGTGATGTGTAATCAATGAGTCAGAGTAGAGGAAAGGAAGCATATCAGGAAAATCTATATGGCTGAAGAGAGTTAGAGAACAAAGAGCTGTGAAAAGCTTGGCTGAAAGGCTTATAGTGATCTTAATGTGTACTTACCCACATAAATGCATGAAAATGGCACACTTAAAGCTGAAAAATTTGGTACCTGCATTTTTAATTGACTGGAAAGAAGTGATTCTGTTTTCCCCGAGTCACTCCGAAATTACTTTTATTTGGATATGCGGGGGAAAACAAACAAACAGAAAATATCTCCAAAACATATATAAGTTCCTTGATATAGTATAGCATCTACAGAAACAGCTGTGCATGGTTCTCAGCTTGATTCACTGAGAATGGTCCTGATTTTTGTTCCAGTTTTTTCTTTTCCCTCCTACATAACTGCAGTCAGATTTTTAACCCTTGGAGTTCTACGTGTGTTCCAGCAGTCACACACATCTAAGACTTCTTTTTATACCATTCTTGTGCATTTCAGATAAAGTGTGCAAAATCAGAATCTGATCAGAATTCCCTATCTGCAGGTACCAGAAGCAGCATCCAGGCATTGTTTTACACAGAATGAAATGGGTCATAGAGAGCCATGGAGTCATATACCATACTAAACAAGTAACGGATTGAAAGCATCAACCAGAAGGCCATGGGTAAGGAGGAAACAAAACTGATATCTATTGGAGTCTTTCTTTAAAATCTAAAAGATACAGGACATATGACACAGGAGCTCAGGAATATAATGAAAATATATTTGCACATGTAGGAGGTAGACTGTGGAGGTAAAAAAAGAAAATGATCAGAGACACAATCAGTAAAGGTGCATAAAAAACAGTGTTCCCCTCCTGTGATAATCCCTAAGACTTTGCAGTTTCCCTTGCTAAATCACAAGTCCAAATCTAAAAAGCATTCACAAATTAAGCAAATGCCAAAAAAAGTCTCGACAAAGAGATTCGATTTTGATGATTTTGAAGGTCATGTTTTCAGAAGTGGCTTAATTTTATAAATGAAACATTAGTTGTCAAAAAGAAACTAGATTTACTTATTTTTTCAAAAGATTAAAGCAAGATGTCAAAGTTCACATAGAAATGAGACTATGAGACCTTTTTCACAAATAGTTTTTTCTGAAAAAACAGGTTTTTGAATGAGAGAAACAGCCCCTGAAAATTCGGAAGCAACCATAATAATCTAGTAAGCTCTTCCACACCTCAGGCTCTATAGTAAGGAGTTGTTTTGAAACAGTAGACAGACCTTTTTTCTATGGGTGTTCTCTCTATTCCCTTTGAACCATGGCATATTTACTGTATAATAGACATCACGAAGGCATTCCTGAACATTCACACATGTGAAAGAGAGGAAAGAAGAGGTGGAATTTACCCTTTTTTTCTCTCCAAACCTTGCATCAATGAAAAGATGTCCATTGCAACTCTGATAACAACGACTCAGATTGCTGTAGACTAGTGATTATGGTGACAGAAAAAAAAGTGGAACGAAAGTGAAAAAATCAATTGGCACTATCTAATACTTCAGAGACATGGACCCTTTAACTGTCAGTTATCTCTATCCTTCTTACTTTCAATGCAAATCGTGAATGTATTACCATACAGCTCAAATATATTCCATGTATGGATAATAGTCCTGTAAAACAGTTCCATTAGCATCATGATGTCTTTGTTCTGGTGTACCCAGAATAAATAGTATTCAGAAGAAAACATTGGACTGCACATTAAACTGCTCCCAATCTATTTCATGTTGTAATAATGCAATTCCTACAAGACAAACATATTTGTCTTCATTGAAAGTGTTCATCAGCAAGGAGCAGAAAGTAGCTGAAAAGCGATTTACAATAAAAGAATCAAAGTGGTTAATTAGGGTATACATCAGCCCTTTAGTGGATGTAATAAAAAAGCATACAGAGCAAACTAATAAAAATTCCTAGGTTGATGCATATAACTCCTTGTTAAATTTTAAAGTTATATATGAAAGATAGAGAATTGTAATCAAAATTGTATTAGCAATTCAAACTCCAGTTACAAAGCGTAGCCTAGCTGCCTGCAAGAGGCATGAAGGATTTCGGTTTGCACTGTCAGACTGACAGAAAAGCATGAGGTGTGACCTTTCTTATGGTCATTAGAAATGGTCAACAATTCAACAGATTAGTTATTCTGATCCTTATAAGCAGCAGGCAGTCTGAGAATGTAGTGGCAAGATGGCAATTCAAAGCCAGCGGGGTTGGGAATAAACTACTTAAAATGACAGAAATGGAACAAATGTTTCATCTAACTTGGTCTCCTTCTATGAGAAGGTGACCTGCTTAGTGGATGAGGGAGAGGCTGTGGGCGTTGTCTACAAAGACTTCAGTAAAGCCTTTAACACCATTTCCCACAGCATTCTCCGGGAGAAACTGGCTACTTATGGCTTGCATGGGTGTACTCTTTACTGGGTAAAGAATGACTGCATGGCTGGGCCCAGAGAGTGGTGGGGAATGGAACTAAATCCAGCTGCCAGCCAGTCACAAGTGGTGTTCCCCATAGCTGCAACATGTCACAAGAAGATAATTATGAAATTCCCAGGTTGCCTTAGGATGTGGGTGATACCCTTCTGTTACCCAGAAAAACATAAACCATATTCAACAATCCCCGACCTTCTAACCTGAGGAAAACTTCCTTCTGCCTTCAGATTTAGTGATTAATTTAATCCTATAAATGCAGTACGTCATCTAGACACTTCCCAACATCCTGCCTTGCAACCACATCTGAAAGCTGACTTACATTTCCAGGGAAAAGGAGGGGAACCGCCTCCATGCCCTGTTGGCTGTGCCCTGGCATACCAGATCACTGTGGTGCAAATGGAATGCAAACAAACAGCAATGCCACATCCTTCCAGAGCGTCTGAAAAACGTGCTTCACCTGCTGCCTTAATAATTACATTAGCCTTTCTTGCAGCTACCTCATGCTGGTGACTGCTGCTATTTTATACTCAGGCAAAATCTCCAGGTGTCTTTTTGCTGCCTCTTACAATTGTGGTCTAAAGTTTACTACAGAAGTTTCCATTTTAAGTCCCTGAGAGCATGTCTTTGAACATTGCACTCTCTCATTTCTATCCCTCTTTATAACATTATGCTGTCTCTGTTTTTATTATTCCAGGGGAGAAGGGCATCTGTTTGTTTCTCACTACTGATGGAGCCTTGCTCTGACTGTTAAGAGCAATGGGCTTTATTCTCTGTGGCATTCACAAGCACAGACCTGTCCCTTGCTGCACAGATGCTAATGGATATTACACCCCCTACCATTTTTTGTCCCTCAAACCAATAGCTCCCTGGGCACAAGAAACAGTAGTAAGTGGAGAGAAATCACAGAGAAGTGAAAAGAAATGAGGAACAAGATGTTTATAGCAGCAATGGGATTAGTTATTTTTTTCTTAAAATTATTACTTTGTGTCTATTCCTCATTAAGTTTCCCAAAGCTAAAAAGGCAGCACTTTTCAGCCATTCTTGGAGGGATTAAAATCAGACAAAATGTAGTAACTCTCTTGTCACAGCATGGTATATTGCCATCTTGTGGCTGGTTTACCTATACAGCACCGAAAATGTGAATAAAATAAGTGCGCTTTTCTTCTTGTAATCTTATGTAAGCATAACCATTTCAGAAATGTAAGGGAGGCTGATCACAAGTGGATGAAGTTTCAGATAAACTGAGAAAAAAATCAGATAAACTTAGTACCATTCCATCAATCTTTTTCTCCTTTATGTGTGCCCTGTTTTTCTGAACTGTAACCTGTATATGAATTGCCTCACTGATGTTCTTCTTTCTTATTTTTTGTGCTATGTTTAATGAAATGCAGTTCAGTGACATTTTTTCTTACTTTTGCTTTTTAATATATTTTGTATATGATTCTGAAAATAAAAACTGCTCTAATCAGAATCTGATTTTGTTGAAGTAAATTTAGCAGGAACTTTGATGGGACCAATGAATAGCTAAAAAAGCACCCAGGAAATGTGATGATTAAAGCTATATTGCAAGAGATGTGTCTTAGTTAAATGTTTATATGTCCTGGTCAATAGAATGATTTTTTTCCTAGTTATATCTCCAGAGTACACACACACAATAAACATCTGCACAGAAAATTAAATACATTAAAGGGAAGGGATGTCTCCTTAGTAATATACATGAGCCCAAGACATGTCGGCCTGAACAGGAGTAGACTTGGGCTGGCACTTTAGTGCTTTCCTGGATTAATGCCCATAAAGAGATCTGTGTTGATTATGAAACTGTTCTGCTTTGGTGACAGTGAGAAGAATAAATCACAAAGTGACTCTTCGTGATTTCATCATTCCTTTGATCTCATTCTCTTTCATAAAGATGGAAATCAGATATGAAAAAATCAAGAGAAAAAACAGTGGAATCAAGTTACATTGGTAATAGATAAACATAAAAACAAGATAATCACTCTCAGTTACCACCTAACAATCTCCTATAGAAAATCTTCTGTATTTTGAAGCCTTTCACACTCATTCTTAAGTTGGCTGGATTTGAGTGTTCAATATTTAATAAACTTGAAGTTTCTTCAGTGTGAAGGAAGTGACACCCTCGCTTGACCTGCTGCTTCCTAAAGTTGCTGAAACAACTTCCCTGCAAGACAACTGTGTACAACTTCATACCTTCAGTGCTTGTATGGGGATTTCTGAAAACCAAAATAAAAATTTAAAACTCACCGAAAAGCACTCCACAAATCCAACCACCCAACTTGGCAGCTCTCCCTTTCCTGTGGTCCGCTCCACAGTTGTGGTCAACCGTGTTAACCCTTCCCTAGCAGAAACAAAAAGGACCAATGTTTACAGGCTTCCACATGGGAAGGATAAACAAACCATGTGGCAGAACCTGGCCCTGGCATCAACTACAGTTGCCCACTGATAACTGCTGATACCAATATGTACTTCCTAGAGCAGCAATTCAGCAGCTGCAGCACACAAAGCTCAGGCTAAGCAAAAAGTCATCCAAAAAAGCACTGCAGATCTTCACAGGAAGCAGAGATGAATCACTTCCTTTTTTATAGTCCTCTGTCCTCCATTTTGTTTTTATGGGAGGTTGGGGCAGAGAAACAATCATAATGTTAATTTTCTGGGAAGTAGACAAAAAGCATGGAACAGATTTCCAACTATAGTTTCTCATTCAACAGTGTCATTTTTAGCAGTTTGAACAATTCCAGGCCTTCTTCCTCACACCCTGCTCTCCATCTCTGTGGTGCAAATGCAACTGGTTTTGCCTCAAACTCTTAACAGACAACTGTTCTGTCTGAAAAATAACCTGGCAAAATGAATTTCGCTATCTTCAGTTGTACTAGGTCCCTGATGCAATTCACTGCTCACCTACATGGGCAGCAGAAGAGAGAGAAGAGGTAATACTGCAGCAGTCAGCCATGGAAAAGTGAGTGGGTGGCAGATAGAACCTGTTTTCTTTCATGCCAAGTACCTGAAATGTACATCAAATTTCAGCTGTAGAGTCCTTCTCCCATTTTCATAAAACATTAAGCTTTCAGAAAGCTGTCTCTTGGAGAGCTCAGTCCAACTAGGACTGTGTTTGTGCTGCAATTTCGGCAATACAGAGATAGATAGAAAATATCTATACACAAATAGAAATTTCAAAAGTGCCTTGGCACTTTTCTCTGATGGGTTTGAACATCTGTTTTGAAGTGTAACTGTACTTGTGTAACAACTCCCAGGGTACTAACTTTGTTGCCTGAACAGAGAAAATCCAGGTCCTTCTGTGCTAAAAACATGAGTCCCATAGGATTGCCAGTTTTCCCTAGATAAGCAATTAATTCAGCAGGTAGCAGCAACAGACACCAATGTGCCCACACAGTGGATTGTGTTATACATAACCAACCTCCAAATTTCACTTTCAGCACTTTAGATGATGAGAAGGGGAGGTGAAGCAGTTTGCCGGACTGAATTAACTACCCTGTGTTCCAGGTGCCCTTGTGATTGCTGGTGTCAATAAAATATGCAGCAGAAGGTGACCTTTACTTAGTTTTTGATAGTCTGCAAATAGAAAGGCCCTGTTCTAGGCATGAAGAAGACACAGTAGCCTCAAAAATGAGGAGCTGAACTATGCTTCATATTTTTTCAAATATGCTGTGAATTCTGGACCAATTGGCAAGTCGGATCAGGCACTAGGGTTGAACAGAGAGCGTGGCTGGGACCCTGCAGTTATGTTCAGTTTAGCTGGGAGTTGTGCCAGGAGGCATGATGTATTTAAGGTCCAAGTACAAGATGGTGACACTTGGCATTTCCTGGAAGCTGATAGCTCCAGGTACTGGCAGAGTCACTGGCTATGATGCAGCACTAATGTCAGTGCTGTCACTCTTAATATGGAGAGACTGCAAGTGCCCAGAGGTTTGTTCTTGTAGTTTCTGCATTTCTGCTTTGTATTTAAGGCAAACACTCTTCCCTAGACAACTGCAGGTGGGATGTCCCCTGGATTTCTCCAGAAGCTGCAGGAAGCCCTAGCAGAAGTGTCTTGGGACCTCTAGGAATTGTCATCAATGACAGAAGGTAGCATTCAAAGAAAAATGTGAATTTGAAGTTTATTTCCTTTAAAGATGTCTCATTGGATAAAATGTGTCTTCATCTGGAGCTACTGATTTCTGTCTTGAGATTCAAGCATTATAAACTATGTCTAGATAATATGAATGTATTTTTTTTTATATAAATTAAACCCTTGAGCATTCTTTTTGTTGATGATGGTGGTTTTTTACTTTAAACTATATAAAAGGAAAAGAGGGTATTGATTGGATCTGGCAGGTGGTAAAGCAATTTATCCAGGCTGCAATCTCTCTGAGTCCAGCCAATTTCATCCTTCCTATTTTAAAAGCACTAACCATTTTCTTTGTGCCTGGCAGTCAGGGAAGAGACAACCATGGAATGCAATGGAATTATTTTACTTCTCATGAGGCAGGTGGAAGAAGACAAGGGTTTAGTAATGACTCCAAAGTTGTTACCAAGTCATCTCTGAAACATATATGAAGATAAACACCCTGGGAAATGCTGTACATATCTTCTGTATAAGACAGTGCTGAAGCTGTCTCTAGAAGATTGTCTACACTGAAATCACACCTGAACAACATCCAAATCACATGGAGCGGGAGAGGCGACATGTAAGGAAAATAGCAGGAAAAGCATCTAAATAAGAGGCTAAATTCAAAATCATTATTGAAAAGTAAAGCTACTGGAAAACAAGGAAGGGGATCACAGATCTCTGTTTTTTCATTAAAAGCAAACTAGAGATCATGAAAACATTTTTTAGGAATCAGAGACTATCTGTGTTAGCAGTACTGTTAAAACCTTAAAGGTGAAAATAATTTACAATTATGGACATTTATAATGCTCTACTTATATGTAACACTGAAACTGTTTTAGGTGTATTAACATGAGCATCTGAAATACCCTTGCAGCACCTGTTGAATTAAGTGGAGAGTTTCTGAGCTTCCTCAAATGTTAGTCCAGCTATGACAAGAAAATCCTAAGAACTGCAGAATATTTTATATATAAAGGTTTTGAATTGTGAAGAGCAGAAGACAAGCATCAAAGAGTTTGGGGGTTTGCTCTGGAGTTTTGGGCATAAGTCAGAACATAGATGAGAAAACAGAAATTTACTTTCTCAAGATCAAGTCTGTAAAACCCACTGTTGCTTCTAACAAAGTTCACTGATATCCCCAAGGAAAAGTTCTTATTTTCTCAACATTTTCTTGATGTATACTGCATGCTAAGGCTATACAGATAAAATGGTTGCATAACAGATGCAGATTTGCTTATGGTACACTGGAAAGCAAAAAGTGACAACATGCTAATCCTCACAAAGATTTTGCACCCGAATGATGTGTGTCACTTCCATTCACTTTATATTCCATATTCCTCTTCCCACCAGTTCCACCTAGATGATAGATTAGACTCAACCCCTGCTCCAATGATGTGTGTGACAGCTCTGGCTGCAGTGTGGAAGTGAGACCATAAGCACCTGTCACTTTTCTTAGGTGAGGGTTTTAAAATAAAAGGTGCAACCTTACCACAAGACAAAACTATTGAGTTACATGGTCTTGACTGTCATTCAGTGTGAGCAGAACTCTGTTATGATCTACCAAACAGAGCTGTGAAATAAAAGGGTAACTTTAAATTATTTGTCTGCTTCTTGAAATGACGCTTACTGCCGCTGGAATTCCATGTTTATCACATCCCACAGACTGCCAAGCCAAATCTGCCCTACTTTGGAGAAAATTATAAATTCAAATTGGTTTGTGCAGGTCCTGAAAACTTCATCAGGAATATAAAAGTCCATGTGGCTGGCAACATCATCAAGAAGAGAGGTTTTGAAAGCTTTGGAATAGGAATTGAGTGAACAGGGCTGTAGGTACGAGATAATGCAGAAAGGACATCCATTTTTCCTCTGCTGAATGTTAATGGAGGGAGGGAAGCATGGGAAGGACAGCAAGCTGTCGTGGAAGCATGGGAATCAGTGGAGACTGCAGGTGTGATTCTGAACAGATAAATAGATTTTGATTAAGTATCAGAATGCATTTTTCTCTTTTTTTTTTCATCTTACTGTTCAGCACAGAATGACGCTTTGGGTCCAATCCCAAACCCTACTGAAGACTGCCATCAATTCAGTAGACTCAGTACGACACTTTTTAAATTACTTCATTCCCTTTCAGAATAATGCAGCCAGTAAGAACACTTTTTGACACCTTGGTAAAGTCGTGACTATCACTAGTCACACTCGAATGCAGCTGCTCAAAACCGTATGCCCATTTCGTTTTAGCACAACAAATTGATTTCCTGAATGCACTAAGAAGAGGTTAAGACTTAGTTCCAACTCTGCATACTAATAACAGGCAAAGAAAAATCTATGGCTGTGTAGACAAAAATGTAAACAAAAGAGGAATTGACATTTTTTAAATCACATCATTAAGCTGTCCTAATTATATCATTAAAATGTAAACAACATCTATGGAATAAGCAAGTCAGGACACAGTCAGATATGATACTTTTCCACTGTCTACACCCATAACTAGGGAGGAAAGTTACAATTATGGCCTCACTCTCCTTAAGCTGTCATGGATCCACAGCCCGGTAATCCTATTAAAAACCAGAATTTCTGTCCTCAGATTTCTAGAGTTTCTTACTTAGTTTTTAACAGACCACACCTCTAGGAAAGGAGTAGGTCTGGGTCTGCCATATTTACTTCAGCCTTTAAATGTCCAGGACTATATATAGTGACTGTGGAAGGGGATAGGGAGGAAAATCCATCCTGCACTTCTTGGGATGTAATCCTCTGGTTGCTTTGCAGTACACCAGCACCAGTCCATCTTGGTCAGAGCTCTTTGTGCCAACAGTACAGCCCATTTCAAGCAAGTCCAGTGGTTTTGATATGATACTTCAGTAGGGCCACTTACCCAGAACAGACCCCAGCTAAACTAAGATCTCTTCCTTCTCAACAATGTTGAACTGAAAAGAGCAATAAATTACACCTGTTTCCCCAAATCAAACAGCTTTCCCCATAATAGAAATCTATATGGCTACGTCTTGGTGGCCTTTCAGTGGAGTTCTTTGCCATCCATTATGCCAGGCTTATATCCAAGGAAATCAACAACAATCCCCAACTCAGCTCAGACTTCCTACTCCATGATAGGGGCCTCCTTTGAGGTGTTTCTTTCTGGCTGTTTCTCAGACTCCTCTCACACTTAGAAACACATGAGCTGCCACACTGCATCAGGTTAAATGCCAGTTTAGCCCAGAACATGGACCCAGTAGCACTTATTAGCCAGTATTTCAGGAAAGTGTGAAAGAAACAGAAGTATGACACAATAGAAGTGTACAGCAATAAAATAAATGCCATTTTCCAGCAGTTAACTGCTTAGGAGCTGATATTTGGGAATCTTTACTGGACCACAATGTTTAATAACCAAAACTTGATAATTTTTATTTCATTTAATATCTGCTTTTTCATCCTTTTGGCCTTCTTTTTCAAGGAGTGCTATGATTTAATTTTGAATATTGTAAAAATGTTTCCTTTTGTGTTTTTTTTAATAAACTTACTGTAGATAATTTCATTGCATGTCTCCTCAACATAAGGACAAAAAAAATTGCACATAATGGTTCTCAATTCACTTCTCTGAACCATTTTTAGTTCTATAGGATTTTATCATATTACCTTCTCATCCATCTCTTTTTCAGACTGGAGAGATGAAGCCTGCCTTTGCTGTTGTGTATCTTTGATCACCTTGCAGCCCTTCTCTATCTCATCTCTATTTTCCTCATACCTGCCTTGAAGCTACTGGGGAAGAACTGTACACTCCTTCAAGCTGTGGGAGCACTGTCAATTTATGCATTGGCATAAGGACATTTTCTGGGTTCACTCCATCCCTTTCTCAATAATTCCTAATGTTTCATACATTCTTTTGACCTGTCTTCAGGATTGATCTGATGTTTCCAGAAATCTAGCCACAGTCACTCCAAAATGTACTTCCTGGATAGTAATAGCTAATTTAGGGCCTGTTAATATGTATGAATAGTTTGAATTATTTTTATTCCATTTGAATCACTTTGCACTTATGATCATTAATTTTCATTTGTCATTTTATTATCTAGTTGCACAGTATTATGAGATTCTGCAGCTCTTTGAAGTCAGCTGTAGATTAGACTGTTCTGAATAATTTGTTATCAGATGCAATCATCTCATTGCAGTATTTATCCCCTTTTCCAGCTCTTTCCAGCTTCATATATTCCATTCTCTGTACCTCACATTGATTTTTCTGGAACGTGGCCATCGCCCCCTTCTCAGTCCTTTTCTAGACTTCCTGCTCAGAACACGATGAAAAAAAGATATGCCTGAATCCCCCATTCCCTTCACATCTCTACAACAGGCTGTCTGTGTGGGATTCATTCCACCTAACTTTAGACAGTGACATCTATTTCTGAGCCAAGTTCTCTCTATAATCAAATAGAGAGGAAATAGGCAGTGCTACAGTGAAAGTGATCCAACTCTAATGTAAATGTCTAAAATGCATCAGATGATTCATGTCCTAAAAGTGTTTATTCCTCCTCATTGACTCAAAGGGAGTCTGCAGTGAGTGGAGCAGATGCAGATTATCTACGTCAGAGGCAGGGACATCATAAATTAGGTGAGAAGAATCCTGCTTTTCCCTCGCAGATCTCACTGGGCCACAGACACATCATTTTTCTGGTGGACTAAAAATCCAAGAACAACATTCCTAAAAGACCTCAAACATGGAGTAGGGAAGGACTGGGCTTACCAGAAGTCTACAGGGCAGCACCGTTGTGATTTGCCACGCAGGGAAAATGCAGCTTCCTTTGCACTGTATTCCACATAGCAAGTGGCCCAAGTGTAGCCTGGAGCTGGTCCAGCTGGATGCAGGCTTCCTAGAACAGAGAGGGCATGCAAACGGTAATATTTTACATGCCCTTTCCCTCATTCCTGCATTACCCTAGCTCCAGAACACTGGAATGTCACCACAGGTACTATCAGAAAATTTTGGCTTTCTGCTCTTTCCTTGGAAAGATTTATCTGTGTCATGACATCATTTCTATAGCATCATGTCTTTCACAGAAAGAACAACCTTATAACGGGTATATGTACTTCAGCTTCTCTGCCCTATCCTACTCACCATCCTTTCCATTCCAAATCACCTATCACTGCAATCAAGAGTCTGATTGCTGTCAGGGAATCATTCACTTACATTTTTAAGACTCTTCCCTCCACAAGTTAATGACAAAAGCTACATTTCTGAAAAAACAATGTTCCCACAACAGTCCACTGAGGCTGCTAATATAATCCTGAGACACTTGGTAAAGTTACCTCTGAGATCTGTTTTACAGCCAATAATACATAGGAAAAGTGCTGAATTCAGGATGTACAAAAAAAAAAAAGGAAATGTTCTAAAAAATCTATTTCCTTTTCCTTTATGCAATATTCACCAGGGCACAAATATCCAGGGAGCGGCTTGTTCTAAAGCTTCAAACTGTTACTGCAAATCCATGTGCACTGGCTAATATCCTTAAGCAACTGAACTACTCTGAAAATATAGCTTATAAAAATACTTTTACTTCTGTCAAGGAAATATTCACAAAACAGCCTATAAAAAGTCTTTTAAAAAAATTATTTCTTTTATCTCCAATTAGACTACAAGGCAATCTTCTGGCCCTAGCTTGAATCAAATACTGTCTGAGATAAGAGTAATGAAGCAACAAGATATATAAAGTATAGTACATAGAGAATATTACTGCTTACTCTAGGAGAAATGGAAATATTGAAGATGGTATCAGCACAATATTTTATTAATTTTTATTTTATTATAACCTTCTTCATTACAGCTGAATGTGGAATACCCATGTCCTCTCCAGAGAGAAACCACTGGATGTGGTGTTTGCTTGGAACCCTTACCCAGAGGCTGGTGATTAGTTCCAGCCCAGAAATGGCAAAGGAGTGCAACTATTCTCCCAAAAGAAAGCTTGAACCAAGAGACAAGACAGCAAAGGATTATTTAGGAATATTCTGTGATTAATAGGACAGAATATCATTAATCTAATTATCTAAATGTTAATCTAGCACTTAACACAAACATTCTGTATATTTTTCCACCTGAATAATAAGAGAGATTTAGCAAAATACTTTATATACTCCCAGAAGCTATCAGAGCAATGAGATAGAAAGCATTGGAATTCGATGCAAAGCTATACTAAATGCCTGATAACTAAAACTTTAGGAAAGCATGACAGGGAGATGGACGCTAACCTAATATAATGAGGTATGTAAAGAAAAATCATATAATTGCTATAATAAACTGTTCTAGTATGAAGATGAGGTTCTTATGTGCCCAGTGGTACAATATGGATGCCCCAGCTGAGTGCTCACTTCTGGTCAGTGGAAAAAAACAGATATTTCTGAGGTATAATTAATTTCTTCTTAAATTAGACCCTTAAATTAGGACACAGCTGTGGAAACCCCACATCCAGAATGCTGTCTAGTGAACAGGCTCCCATCCCTAGATTCCTACTGCCCATTTTTACCAAGGAATTTTCTAGCTATTATTGAATGCAAATGATGTGTCTCAAGAGCCCTATCATTTATCTACTCATTCAGAAAATCTCATTGAGCTGTATACTTGTGTAACTGCTTAGGACCTGCACAAATGCTAATGGAGTTACTCTTATGCTTGTCTGACATTGATTCCTCCATGATATGTAGAGAAGTTGTTTATGGGGCTTCTTCTTCTTCTTCCCCCATAATTATTTTTTATCTTAGGAAGTTGATGGAATTGCAGTCAGAAACTTTGGTTTTGGCCTTGTGTACATTTTCTATGCCTGTGTGTTACCAATGGCCTCCTGGCAAAAGCAAGGCTTGGCAGTCAGCGGCGATGCTCAGCTCCCAGACAGTGCCACAGCACGGCTCTGCGTCAGGGAGGCTGTGTTTGGAACATGCCCCAAGCCAATACAGAGTTACAGAGGACACAAGCACAGAGCTTGCACATCTATTCAGTATTATCCTTTCATTTTTTTAAATACAAAAAAAAAAAATAATAATTTTACAACTGTTTTGTTTCAAGGGAGGTAAGTAAAATCTAAATTAAAGGCATATAAAATGAGTTTTAGAAATTCTTGAGTCCTTGAAGATTTCACTGATACTGCAAAAGGAAATATCTTTTTCCTGATCACCCAGATGCTACTTTTCACAGATTGTAATATATTTTACTGAAGTGGATAAAAGTTTTCTCCATTTTGCCCACCAGGAAATGCATTCATCTCATTTTTAGCACTTAATTCCTGAGTGCTCAGAATTAGTTACATCAGATGAAATCTTGGAAAAGTTCCCTTTAACTACAGCAGGTCCAAGATTTCACCATGGGCTAGATTTTCAGAACAGCTGCTGGCTCCTGAGTCTGAGAGAGATTAATGGAAGCCTCAAATGCTCAGAGAAGCAAAAAATCTGGGTCTAGATATAGGAATCTCAGGTTGAGCAAAAGCAGAGACATCTCAGTTCAAACTCAGCTTTTGAAAATTTGTCTGCATATATAGGAATTCATTGCTTTCAAAGATTTACCCATGATCTACCTAGAGCCTAATCCGTGGGATTTCTATCATGATTATAGTTAAGATAAAAACCCAAAAATGGCTTTTTTATCAATAGAGCTCTTCTGGTAATTTGAGTGCTTTCAATTGCTCAATGCAACTTTGCCTCGTGCAGACTAGACATAGAGGGAGGGAGGAAGAGAATTTTGACAGAGATCAATAATGTAGTTTAGACAAGGCATTACAGGAGCGTCTGTCTGCTTTGGTATCTCCCTCTAGTTTACCGGTGGGGATAATGGGCTTTGACATTTTGCCAGCTCTGCCATCCTCGAGAAAAGGTTCAATTCTAAGTGTCTCTTCCTAATCCACCATCAACTACAGCACCCTTAGGAAATTAATTTTGTCTGGCATTTCCATCGTGAAAAGGATATTCAAACTACCTTACAATGCACAAAACAGTGTTCTTACCTGCACAGCTCTGTATGATCTCCCAGGAAATAACTCCTACATTTTTCCCCTATGTTTGGGATAAGCGAGTAGGAAGCTTTCTACTTGGAAGTGAATTCACACCAAAAACCCAAGGAGAGCATACAAAGATCACAAGCTCAAGAAACTGAGCAGGAGTAGGATGTATGCAACAAAATAACACCTCTCAAGCAGAGATGACTGATGTTAAGTTTAAAAAACAGCCAAAACTGCTTTATGAAGACAAATTCTACTTATTCTGAGTATGAAGTGCATTTTTGTTTTGCTTACTCCAAATTTTTGTGTCCTTTGACTGTTACATATTAAGCAACAGTCTTCTGAGAAAGCTACTTCCTGGCAAATGGAAATCCATTGAATAAATATTACATGAAACAAAATGTTGTATTTTCTGTATTGTTTCCTGAAAATGGTTTTCAGTGAGCTTGGCAGCAAAGTATTATTGATAACATTAACAAGACATGAGGAAAAAATTAGGTGGTGAAGTAAAGAACTGAGTGAGAATTTTTCGGGTGATGTTTGCAGAAAGCAAATTAGGCAGGAAAATGGAAAATCAGGAAAACTTTATCTCACAGTATGTGCAGGAAGAAAACAGTTTTGCAGCAGTACTTTAAAGGTGACGGGAAGGAAGCGAATAAAGTAAATCCCACATGAACAGAAAATGTAAATGAAGGAAAACAGAATCAAGTTTGGACAGCTAGGTCCAGATGCCCATCAGACTGGAAGATACCACATTATCAGTGACATGCTACTGTGAAACACCTACTTTCAGCAATATCCTTCACCCCTCATGCCTTGTGACGACTTCTGACATTTCTTTGTCCCGCAGTGTCATTTCATCTGTTCCTGGTATTCCTGAAAACCCTGGGAGCTGTAGATGCCCTCTCAGGCAGGCCTGCTGCAGCACCAGCAAGACCCTGGCACATACCTGCAGCTGCAGCTCCCCCATTAACCTATTTCTTCCATGCTCTGCCCCAGCCTGTAAAAGGTGATGTGCTGCTCCGTTCAGTTGTGTTTTTTCCATATTGATCCACTTTTCTTTCAAGCCCCCAAGAAAATCATGAGAAGAAAAAAATCTTGCTTTTACAGTTTTCCTAAAAATCATTTTCTCTCCTCTGTCCCCTTCTATGCAAGGCCTTTGCTAAGTGGCTAGTTGTTCTGAAGATGGCTTTATGCTTCCTCAGTTTATGTGTAACTTTGTCAAAACTACTGTGTGTTTCCTCACAAAACCACCTTGTTCTGTTCTGGTTTGTTACACATCCTCCTTCATGGCATTGCAACTGAAGTGGGATATTTGGGGCAGGGATGCTTACAAAGTTCTCCATGACTGTAAAATAACAATTATCTCAGCATTGTTGGGGCAATGTTAGGGGACTCCAGAGAGGCCGGTCGCTTCAACTGCTGCAAGTCCTGCTTCTGAATGTTGTCCTTCCGCAAAGCATTCCTTCAAATGAGAATTTCTGTGGCTGGATGCCAGAAAATTATGCAATGTCTTTAAAATGTGAGGCACGGAATGGATTAGTACTTTGTCTGTCTGCTGAAAATTTGGGCTATTTTCATACGCTGGGATAAAGGTGGTTCAAAGAAAATGTGAAGCTGCCACAAACATTCTGTTACCGTTTGTCTGTTAGGAGCTAATACTGAAATAGCTGCGGCAATGCTGTTGCTATTCCACCACAGTGTAGGCAAAGGATCCTTGCAGGAGAGACGAAAGTGGGACACGCGATGCTGCAGCCTACTTAAACCGAGGAAGTTGTGCAATTAGTTTGATTCAAAGTGATAATTGACCCAACTCATGACTATTCCTAGGATAAAAAGAGAAGGAAAGATGGTTTGGTGCTAACTCTGTCTCAGCCACTTCAGGCTTTCTGGTTATCTTCTTTATATATTTAATTAAGTACATTTGAAGGACAAATCTAGAGGCTAATGAGCTTTTACCACTCCCATGGAAATTAAAAGCAGCTGCACATGTTCCTGAGGTTTTGCAAGAAATATATTCATCCCATAAAAAATACATTAGTTGACCATTAAAGTTCTAAAACATGACAATAAAAGCAAATACGTTTATAATTAGTGCTGCCCCTCATTCATTAGACACAGGCTGGCGTCTCCTTCACTTCTCAATCAATGCTTTGCTCTTACTTTGTACTTTCTTCATTTTGCCTTCATGTTTGCGTTCAGAGTTCTTCTGGATGAAAAGTACTATAAATAAGCAAGCTGCTGTTACTGCTGACCTCAGCCTATGACATCCTCCCAGAGCTTCTTGTTTTCCTGGGTGTCAGACTAATTTGAAAGGAACTGGTTACATGAGTGACGAGTGCTTGTCCTCATCCAGGCAAGTTGCTCTAAAATAAATACAGGGATTTGAGTCAAAGATTTCATCCTGTCTATTTAGGAACTCGCAAATTCAAAAGTAGTTCGTGTCAAAGGCACAGAGTTGTGATGGTGCCAGATGATAGGACAAAGCCTGGTAGTACATGACTGATTGCTTTGGGAGACAAGGCTTTTGTTTGTATCGAAAGGTAGATTATGAAAGGTGTTGGCAGCTCACACCTGAATATACACTCCATTTCATGTGACTTGAATTCCAGTAAAATGTGTCATATTAAGGGAATTAAAAGTTGATGAGTATATTGATAGGGGCGCAGGAATTAGATAAATAGATTATTTCAGCTGATGCAGAGAGTCATCATCTTGCAAATTTAGACAAAGTATATAAAATCAGTGTTGGCAATATAAGTATTTCCATATAAATAGTGGTAAAATAATGCTGCAACCTAACAGTTGCACAAACTAATTTGTTTCTGCAGACCTTGAATAGACTGATAGGACAAACTTGTCTGAACAAGCATATGTTTTAACACAGTCATAAACACTGAGTGTGGAATCTGAGGCACGCTCATAGGATGTAGAATGAAATCTTGGAAAGCATGGACACTATAAATATTGTAGAGGTCCCAACACGTAATCAGCTAAATATGTGTTTCCTTATATCAACAAATAGGAACTTCTATTACTACAGCTAAGAGAGTGAGTATTATTATCGTTTAAGATCAAGGAAATTTCGAATTCTTGTATCTTCACATAAAGAGACATTGACGGATGGGATAGAACTCAATGAAAGATTCGAGATGCAGAAAATGTACTTTCTTGTCTCTCCCAGTATAAGTGATAAGTTCCAGTTTCATTTGTTGTGAACTGACTGTCAGCAAGGAACTGGAGACTGAAGGAAATTATCACTCCATAGGATTCCCTGATTTCCTATCATAGGCATTTAAGTCCTGTGCTTCCTGTTGAAAACAGTGATGCAGGAGCATAGCTAAGAGAGCAAATCATTCAGAAATGGTTTCACTTCTTTTATTTTGTCATTATCTAGTCAGTATTTCAGTCAGCCACCATGGAGCCGACACTGAGCTGCGTGAGTTATCACCTCCTTGAATAAAGAAGGCATCAGAAGTGGCACAGCTGGGCAGCTCCCAGTAAAAAGCATTGTTAGAACAGTAGAGAAAAATGAAGACATTAAGGCACACTCGCAACAGTATCCTTCCATTTTTTCATCCCTGCATTGAAATCTTTCAACAGAGACAAAGGAGTGGGAGATAGAAATGGGGGGGAGACTGTGGAGTCATGGACAAATGTGCTAGGGAGTGAAGGAGGGAGGAAGAACGGAGACATGAAATCGTGAAGGATGCAAAAGGGCAGGAATAAGAGGAAAGAAAATAAAAAACAGACTTAAACAAAAAATATCAGGGAGGAAACCTCATTTTGCAGAAGAATTGCACTATTACAGTGATATTAGCATAGGAAGAAGAGAAACTTTTCTTAAGCAGTTAGAAATGTGTAACTTTGATGGAGTCTATCATACTTTCCCGTCTCCCTCCCCTGTCAGTTCTAACAGGGGTCAGAAAGCAATGAGGGGCTGAGGATTGTAGCAAGAGAGCGGATGTTCTTGGCTACTCTCATGCTTCCTCTCCTCTCTTGGTTTCAGTTTATTCTTGTATTTCCTCTGCAAGCCTGAGACCTCGACTTGGTGTCTCTTACAGTGTTACATAAGTCACCCATCTGGAAGCAGCGTGTTGTGCAGGCAAAGAAGGGATGCTGCTGCTTTGCAATTTAGATACAGAAAAAAAAGAGCAACAGACACTGTGGTTTGTGAAATATTGGTTGGTTTAATTATTTTTTACACACTATTTCCCCTCCATTTATTGAAGAACTGTGGAATATTTATATTCGTGTCTACTCTTACACCTTTACAGTTACTCTGTAAGACTGGTTTTAGCTCTGTCTTTCATGAAGTTAGACCTTTTAGACTGATTTTTTTTCCCACTGTCTCACAGTAATGTGGTTCTACTTGCAGCACATACCAACATGTTTACTGTATTTATGTGCATAGCAGTACTAGTAAGACATGGCTGAGAACATATTTTCTGCTTTTGTTTACTGTGTTTTTGCCATTTGTTTCTTCTGGTCCCAAAATGTGATGCTGCAAAATCTTTTCCTTAAAGTGGGAGATGTGGTAAATTCTGCCCTCTTTCACCACAATCATGAGCAGGACACCCACTTCCTCAGCTCATACCCCTTCACCTTCTGGCTTCCCAGGTTTCCTTCCACCCCAAACCAAGACCTGCATGTACACAATCATTTGTCCCACCAGGTGACTCCCAGACTGGGATTGTTAAGGGAATCAAGCAATTACCCAATAACAAATACAGTATCTCTTGTTGTCAACCCTTCTGCTTATTTCAAATACAGAGCACTCGAGGAAAGACATGGTGTCCACAGCGGCACAAAGGAAATTTTATTCTGAAAGAGAGTGCCACTGTTTTCCCAACTGCTGCAGTCAACAGCCTCAAAGGAAAGTTAATCAGCAAAGGCGGAGGCGATGGCTGGGAGAGAGAAGACAGTGCTGGGGGAGAGAATTGAACAGACTCTCGCTACCTACTCTGGGAGGTTACCTGCGTTCCCTGTCCAAGTATTTCATGTTCAGTTTCTCAAACTGTGTGTTCTCTACTGTTGGAAATAACATTAAAGTCTCAGATTGCAGAGGACTCTGCCATTGCTTTTATCTGAGCATCTGCACACTAAGATTTACATTTCTGGCTTGAAAATTAAATCACAGTATCATGTTTGGCACAGAGCTTGGAGAAACTTTTCCAAACAATAGCTACACAATGCAGCTGCCTGGCAGTGAGAGGGTACAATCCCAGGAGAATTTCAAATCTCAACAAGCTGAGAATTCAGTTGGCATTCTTCTGGCTCTTTAGTGCATTTCAAAAGTTGATTTATATTAAAAAAGAACCTGTCTCATTGGCATAACACTTTTGTGGTCACAAGACAGTAGTCAGGGAAAGACATAGACACTATCAAGATTAAAAAATATAGAAGTATTGATAGGAAAGTTCAGTTTAGGTAACAACGCATTAACGAATAACAGAAATAGCTTTTGAGGGGTCACTTATCAACTCAAAGAAAAATCAAAATATTTGGAATATAGGATACTTCTTTCACACTTGTCATTAGTCCAAGTCCCATCAAGACTGCTGAATTTATCTTGAGCTCTGCTGGTAACTGAGCAGATGATCAAGGTAACACAGAATTCTTTCTCATTGTATTGGTAGGGCTCTTATAACTAAATTTTCAGAGTCTGACAGCTGATTATAAGACAATTCCCCTGGAGACTTCCCTTCACTTTAGGAACTCAGTTCTCTGTTGCATGTAACCGAAGCAAAGCAGTGACCCTTCTCTGTTCATTTTTCAAAAGCCTGTTTGAGAAATGTTTGATTGGACAAAATAACTTCAGCGTATTCTAGGAAAAACACCTTTTATTTTGCTTCTTTACTAGAGAAGTAAAACTATGCAATAGTCTACATTCAGTCATGTGCAAGATTCATGGATAATTCTGAGACAGGATCATTGAAAATGCTAATACATTATGTCAGACACTTTGACCAACAGCTTTTCTGCATTAGTCAGGGAAAAATTTTCATTTACAACTTTCAAATGTGTTAGCAAGCCTAATGGGATTTCATAACCAGGGATAATTTCTTTCTAGTTCTAGGTCTCCAACACTGAAATACCAAAACCAGGGACTAAACCAAGTATGGGCAGTGGTGTTCTTATTTGAAAAAAAGTGCTCACCAAGAGCATCTCCAGAGTGGGTGATGGTTCTTTGCTTTACTTTTTTAAGAGCTTGCTTAATTAGATAGTGGGTCTTCCATCAATATGTGATTTCTACCTACATTGCAGACTACAGATTAAGGAAGATCTGTGTCTCTACTCACATCCGTTCCGTCCAAACTGTTTTCTTTTTCAGTGCACTAGTCTTCCTTCTTATGACTGTCTAGTTAATAGTTCTCTTCCTCCTTTGTAAATACACATTTTACCATGTAAGTTCCTGTGTTTGACACCAAATATTAGCTGACAAATAGTACCCTACTGCTGAATTATTCAATATTCTTCAGTATTGATTTCTTCTTTATTCCCAATTCGGCATGCACAAAGGCAATTTTGTCACAAACCTACATAAGCGTCAAGATTACAAGGGAATCCTTATTTTTCTGTGTTGGCTGGATGTTGCTTTCTATGGACCTTAACAACTTAAACAGAGAGAAGACTCGTATATGCAGTCTGACCATCAGTCAGTGTACGCAGTAAGAGTAACTTTGATTCAGTTGCACTGAAAACTGACATGTGATATTCTGTAGGTTCAAAAATATTCATATTCTCTCTATTAAAATTCTGACTTCAGTTTTTACTGCAGATAACAGATGCAGCACAATCACACTGTGTTTTTGCCAAATAGATTCTGTATATGATCTTCAGCAATACTAAAGCTCCTTTCAAGCTTCTGTATTAAATGAAGAAGCATCAGTGAGAAGAGAAATGTAAAAAATGCCCAAAAAGTGCTCAAGCATGCCAGCAAACAGTCTATTTATCATTTTGAATCTAGCTTGTTGACCCTCCTTCTTTCAGCCATCACTTCTTTCAAGTCTTTCAAAATACAAAAGCAATGCAAGCAAGTCTCCTGAGACTGAATGTCTGCCATGAACAAGAAAGTGTAGTGAAGGAAACGGTACAGGAATACATGCATATATGATGTGGCTGCTGCTGCCTTAGGGGAAATGGGCAGAGGTGAAGTGAAACAGAAGGAAGAGGAATTTAGGAGAATTTTCAAAAGTAGCAGTGTACTTGGAATACAAATCCTTCACTGGAATATAAGAGCTATACAATAAGGAATCCATAGCCCAGAGGGCTGGCCAGATTTATATGTGTACTACTATTTGTAAATCATACATCTCTCAGTGCTGTCTCAAATGAGGAACTTATAACTGTAATCAGAGATACACTATGACAGGTCTCTGATTTCTGGCTTGTGTATATTTTCTTGACAGTCTACTACACTGAGCAAGAGCTTTCAAGAGTGTGCTTACCCATAAATGAGTTCCTAGACTAATGAATTCTCTCTTCACTTGATTAATGGTTTTGTTGGAAGTGGTAAGAATGCAACAAATAGAAGTAAAATGATGAGAAGTAAGCCACTGTGTCCTTGAGACAGAGGTGACTAGTGACAAACATGTTCTGAGCCTGAAAAACCTGCCTAACAGGATAGTCAGAGGGAATCTTTCAAAACCTGTTGCCAAATGTAGGCAATGACAGTGTTAGGTGACTCTTTCCAGAAGATGAAACATACTTGTCAACTGGTTCACTTGAGCAGGAAAGCTGTAATGTACCTTACACAGTGTTAGTAGTTTTAATGCACTGTATATTTAAATGCATGACCTCAGTGAATACTGAGCAAAGGGAGCCACACAAGCTTCTACTATAATGGCATTTTCAATCAAAATGACATTCTGCTCTTTTAGAGCAGCTATATTTTTCTTTAATGACTGATAGTTTCTAACTGCAAAGATTTGAGCTATGTCCAGGAATCTTTCCTAGTAATCCCCCAGCTTACTAAGGAATTTTGGTACTACAACAAACATTTTTAAGGATAGTTCCACAGAAAATATTGTTTCTGTTTCAATGTACAATTTCTGCCACTGTCAGCTTTTTTACATTTTTATAAACTGACACAGATTTAAGTTTCACCTTAAATTAAGACAAAAAATTTTGGTCATTTCCTGACCTGTTATCCATTGACCAAGATCATTTCTCACAGAGTCCTTCAATAATCACTATCCTCCAAAATACTGATGTCACAGTTTAACAACACGTTTATAGCAAACAGCATTATTTCTGCCCTTTTAAATCAGTAATTTTGTCAGTGACCTCCTCCATATTCTTTCAGACCAGAAAGAATAAAGACACTGAAACTGCAGTAAGTGCACACTGGGGTTTAAATTTACAGCCCATGGAGTCACTGAAACTCCATCATTATTGCTGAGCAGAGAGCAGAGATTTCCAGATTCCTCTGGGAACTGGCTACCAGACTCCTGTGCAAAGTCACTGGCACCACTTAAGTGTCTTCTGCACTCTATTTAATGTTATCAAACATTAAAGAAAATATTGAAAGAGAGAGAAATTACTAATACCTTGGTTCATGTGAGGACCCAGCAGACTGCCCACCACCAGAGTTGCAGCAGAGCTTCTCCCCTGAGACAAGCTTCACTCCATGTGCAGCACAGAGCATTAGCTTACACTTACTGTATGAAGTTCCCTGGACCCCAGAGTCAGAAAGAAGATTACAGTAGTATAAATCCTGCACTAAATGTTACGAAAAGACCCCTCAGAAAGACTGTCACCCTCTTACATGTGCCTCCTGAAAGGGATGCATAAGCAAACAACCCCACTGGGATGGAAATCTTTACTCTGGGCAGCAGAGATGTGAGTGCCCCACGGGATGGCTGAGCAGCACAACTCCCAGGAGCAGCCTTGGGGCCCCAGGAGGGAGTACAAGGGTCCAGGCATCACAGGGAGAAGCCATGGGCCAGTGACATGGAGGGTGGCCAAAGACTACTGTCACCAAGGCCAGGGGTGGAGGAGCAGACAATGACATCTGGGGAAGCCAGCACTCAAGGTCCCTGGTGTTTCCCAGGAAAAGGACATGAGGGGATGCACAGGCATCAATGGCATCTCCCTCCAATTAATTTTGCTTTGTGCACTCAAATACCAGCATTAATACATAGCAAAGAACACATTTTGGAGAATTCTCACAGTTGGTTTTGGTTTTTGGTTTGGTTTTTGGTGGTGATGGTTTGGGTTTTGTTTTTTTTCCAGTGAGATGATTTCACAACAAGAAATTAAAACTCCAGAGTGAGAAATACAAGAAATGTTACTGAAACCAGATGAAGCAGTTGAGTTCAGTTCAATTACCCAGATATCTATAACCTCTACTTTTTTTACTGGAGTGTTTAGAAGGTCCACAGAGAGTATACAGATTTCAATGAGTCAGAAGATAATTGGAATATTCAAGTGTTTCATATGTCTTTAGTTACCAGCATAAGCAACTCATATCTTGCCTTGTTCTCCTGCAAAGTGTAGCATCCTGGATGAAAAAAAACATCAAGTTTTAAACTGTGATTTCAAGGTTGATCAGATAATCCAGAAAGTTACTCAGAAGTGTGATAGGTGCTTACTATACTGAAGCACTAACTGCATCTATGTTCACTGATTGCTGTTATTTGAAGCATTTTCTGAAAAACCAAACTGCTGTCAGTTATTAGTGCATGGCCAGCTTAAAAGAACAGCAGCCTTGAAACAAAAATTTCTATCTGTAAAGATTGTGCAGCTGTTGTAAAAGGGAGTAAGTTTGTCAAATGGTAAATTGAAAGGGGCATGCCACTAGGAAAAAATGGAGATGGATCTGATCAATGTTTGCTTTTGATAATTTTGAGCAAGATAAAATACTCTACTGTAGTGGGTGGTAATTCCTGTTAATCCCACCAACAGTGGTTAAGGAAAAAAGACCACTAAACAAACAAACAAAAAATCCCACAAGCAAATGAATCAAACATCCAAAACTTCCAGAAAATAAATGTTTGCCAATAAAATGATGGAGGACGGAAATAAGCGAGTCAAAATCCACCCACTTGGAGCTGGTAAACCAGAGCATCATACCTATTTACCAGATGTGTCATCTCCAACATTTCCAAATGGACTCAGCCCTCCTATGAGCAAGGCTTCTGGAGTCTGTGCTCAGTATGACGCTGCAGTGACTACTGGGAAACTTCTTCAAAACAAATGATGTATTTGTCCCTGGCAACATAGTGCAGAGCAAAAACATTGAAATAATAAAACCCCTGCACTTATGCCCCCAACTCTGGATTTCACTCTAATTCTGACTAATTGGGTATTTAAAATCGCATCTCAAGATTTACTTCACTCTCCACCAGAAGTTTCAGAGAGACAGACTATGCCATTTTCAAGGCAGGCTGAACATCAGATCTTTTGTGCATGTCAGGATTTCTTTGTTCCACCTGGGTGTCATCAGCGATAAGAACCTGAGTTACTGCATGTGATAAAGTTAATTTGCATGTATCAACACAGCACATATTACCAATATTCTTCCTCAAACATCAGGCAATTGAACTAGAATTGTTGCCACATTTGTAGACACCCAGTAAGAACTCCAGGAAGATTTAACTCTGCAGTTCTATAATAATCATCAAGTCCATGACCTCTTAGAAAGTATCTAAAAGGTTACGCTCATCAATTAATATCTATAAAAGTAGGATTAGTAGAGTATTCTGAGAAATGGAAATCTTCCCGGTTTTCATATTTATATGTAATAATATTCCATTAAAAAAACGAAGAATAAAATGAAAAACCCCAAATAACCAATTTGTTACTTTAATGTCATTTTAAAGTAATAGATAATGTCATGATAACTTTGTAGATCTCTTCTCTTTCCTGGCCTCCTTTGCTCACAGATATTAACATAGAAAAGGATATTCCTTCTTCTAACACTTTCTGTTTGGTTTGTGGATTTTAGAGGTATCCCAGGAGTTTCATACAGTTTACTCAAACTTTCCCCTGCAATTCTGCATCTTATGTAACACATAATAGGATATGTCCATGAGGAGAATCTACTCAGTATATTTCATGTGTGCAGTAGACTTTTCACCAGAAAGCTCCAATATTTGAGGCAGTTGCAATACCTACAGGTCAGCTACTGATCTTGATTTAACAAGAACACGGCAAGTCTATCAGAACTACAAAACTTTTTGTTTTTCTCTTTTTCTAGATATTTTTTTTTTAAGTTGACTGTAGATGTAATCCTGGTATGTTGAGGCAGTTCCATTCTGACATAAGAAAAGAGGATTCATCCTTTTTACTGTAGAAGAAGGTTCACCAAGTGATTGAATAAATGGGAAAAGGCAGGAAATGAAGGTGCTATCAAGTCAATACACATGTACCAAAGAATGAGTGGCTATTACTCACATAGGTATGAATAACACATTCTGATGTCTGTGCCATTTTGCATTAGCCCAGGATGTTTCACATGCACTCATGATTATGGAAATAGAAATAGATTGTGAGTCAGAGAAAAAGTTGAGTCAGAATGAATATGTGAAGTGAGTAGAAAGGAATGGTCACAGCCATTAGTTTTGCCTGTGAAAGGTAGTAAGGCAAGACCAGTCAAGGAACTGAAGCAAAAGGAGCACCCAAAGGGCAACTGGGTGAAATTGCCAAGACAGGTTGACAGCTAAAATGACAGGTATTTCTGTTATCCACAGTAGTTACATCTGCATGTTACAGAAGCTCAGATGACAGTTTATGTAAATCTTTTGGGTACTTTTTGTTTACATTATTTTCCACTGCCCTTGTGTTCATTATCTAAGGCATGTTTGTACCATGACTAAACAAGGTAAAATAAATCCCTCCCTGAGGCAAGGTAGGAAATCGAAAGGAGTGTTCTCACAGACTGTGTAGATGAAGGATATATAGATATTTGACTTCTTCTTAATAGGGGGCTTATTTCACAGAGCTTGAAAGAGATAGAATGCTGCAGTTTTAAATACAACAGCGAAAATGTGCCGGAGAAACTTTAGGTAAGAAAATGGGACCAAAGAGAATCAGATTTTCTTATTAAGATACACAAAGTTTTCTGTTTTGGTTAATTCACAGGTAGCATGAAACTAGTGTATGTAGAGTATTTTACTGTTGCAGCTTTGATTTACTGAATGTTGTGTTTAAGGACAGAGAAATGTTAACAAGATGTCGGTTTCATCAAATCATACTTCATTCAGTGTCTTGGGTTTGGGTCAATAATTCTGTTAACAAAGGAGTTCTTTTCTCAGGACAAACTTAACTTTTTGAAACAGAAATCCAACTGACCCAAATAATTTACAAGTCCTAAAGTCAGAGAAGTTGTATTGTGCACACATACTTCTGAGCTTCAGTAATTCAACATGGGAGGAAAAAAAATTACCCTGTAATGATCATACAAAATTCACTCTAGGTTTTATTTGTGTTAAAAATATGTAAGTTTGGAATACACTACAAAATTCAGAGCAGTTCAGATGAATTAGTTAAAGATGCTGTCTTGCTGGAAATACACAATTTGCAAAGACAGGCAATCTCTTTATTAGGCCAATTTACATCACTGAGAAAACAAGCTTTCAGACACACAAATACTTCTTCAGGTCTGAAACAGCAGAAGCATTTTGCAAAGGTAAACAAAAATATAGAACAGGATTCTGAGTTTAAATTGTCTGTTGAATAGTAAGACCTGAGAGAAAAAGTTGCAGGCAGCAAACGTAGGATATGATCATGGAGATGGATGGTGATTATCTCCTGTGGGTCAGAAAGCAAAAAAGTAATCATAATCTGATGAATACATTTAGCTCATCATGACAATTACTGCTTTACAAGGGAAGGCATTGGCACTGATTTTTTTCTGATACATCCATTATCATAAGGAGGAAAATGCCATCAAGCTTTAACACAATGCCTGGGTTCAGACTGGCTTGGCTGACCCAGGAAAGATGATGACTGAATTTTTTACTTATTTTTGAACCTGACCACTCAAAGGAAAATATTTTCAGCTTATGAGTGAAATCAGTCCCAGCACACACCTATATGTTCTTCCGTAGTTATAACAATACAGAATAAGGTCTGACCTTGAAGATGTGTATATCTCAAAGCATAAGAATAGTCCTATTGATATCACTGGACAAATTACATGTTTAGCCTGTGTTGTAGTACTGCAAATTTTGAAGACTATGTAAAAACCTAGAGCATTTTTCACTTCAGCAAGTTCAGAAAAGTTTAAGAGTTAATTTTAAATCAAAGCACATTAGAAACTGAAAGGCCATGATCGTCATCAAAATTGTAATCAAAAATTTTCTGTCAATATCACAGGCCCTCCCTACCTCAATTGACAATAATTGAAAAGCTTGTTGACAACACCAGCGGGAAAGCCATGGACAAGAACCCGCTGTCTGATCTTAAATGTCCCCTTGGAGTGATTTATTGAAGGTGAGAATGGTAGAGTGTTAACAAATCCAGACACCCTCCAGTCAAGATGCAGCAGTTTCAGATAGGGAATCCTTCTGTGATTTCTACCACAGGAAATCCAGCAGCTACTCCAAGTCAGGGGGCCTGGCAGAGGTCTGCTCCATGAGTGGTTTGGGTCTGGCTGCTCTGTGCTACTGAATGTGCACTGATCCACACAGTAATCAGTCCCAGCTGGCTCCCAGAAGAGGCTCTCAAACAGCTCCCCAGCCAAAACCAACAACAACAAGAATCAAACTATATTAAAATTTTTCCAAATGCCAGCCCACTCCTCAGTTTATAGTGTTTGCCATAGCATATGAAGCTCCATATGTTGTTTTTTGTACCATCAACTTTGAATTTGTCACTTCTTCGTGCACCAAGTCTCTTTTCTTCTGTGTTTTGGATTTTGTAGTATCAACCACATCTGAGATTTCCTCCGTCTGCTGCCTCACTTTTGAACAGTGCTGTGCAACGTGAATCTTTGCCTAACACAGTCCAGGGCTCTAACCATCTTCTTTGAGATCCTTGTAAATGTGCAATGACCATCACTAGTAAGGCTTATTCTGAACCAGGTACATTTTTTTCCATGGTAATTTATAACATTTATAGCTATCAGTAGAATCCTGTCACATTGCTCTCAATGCTGACAAAATTTTCCATTTGAGAACATTTTTGCCATCTGGTGTAAATACAACTTGGAGCCCCCAACCCAATCACAAGATTGGCTTATCTGCTGCAAATCAGTCATTCCCAGATACAATAAAACCACCAAATACACCAGTACCACCTGTCTTCAGAAACAATGCCACAGATACTCCTTCTGGTCTGTTTCTCCATTCAGATTGCTTTTCTTTTTTTCTTTTTTCTGATCCCAGATATTCTTTGGAGAGTCTAAGCATCCAGAGTTTTACATCACTCATTTGTTTTTCTTTTCCTAATAGCACAGCCACCTGTGGTATGAGAACTAAGCTTATGCCATATGACTTCTGTAAGAGCATCTTCAAGGTAACTCATTCAAAAAGTTGCCCTAAAAAAGATGCCTTCAGCCTCTTCATAAGTTTAGGTGGGGCTTTTTTCCTCTTTTGGTCTTACAAAATCTAGTCATGAAATTATTTTTTCAGACTTATGTGATTTTTTGTCATATTCTAAAGTCCAAGAGGGAAGAAGCCGTTAAACAGGAAATGAAGTTTTTCTTTTTCATCTAAAAAGCAAAAATCTGCAAGTCTTTTGTGTATTATTATCAAGCAAAATCCAAAGCCTAAAATGAAATCTAAACTCCCAAAATTATTTAGAAGTGAAATGCTCCTTTCTCATCAGCTTCCCCAGAGTCTTTGTGAGATTATCAGCTAATTCTGGATATGGTATGTTGTAAATAAAGTGTCACAGAAATGCTTTTCTTCCTGTAGCAGAACTGAGTGATTAATTCCACTCTGCTGTGCTCTTCACCCTTCACTTTAATGAGTCATCCAGTGGATAATGGTGGCCTCGCATCCTTTTTAGTTAGGGTTAGTTGAATACTTGTTAATTTTTCAGGGCCACTACAATCAGGATGCTACATATTAAAGGAGGCGTGCAAGACACTCTCCCATCTTAAAAATAAATTTAGCAATTATGTTAAAATGAAATCATCTCCTGTTTTTCTGAGAAACAGAGGAAAATTTGGGTTTTTTTTTAAAAATAAAGAATAACTGGTCTCAGACTTACTTCATTGGGAGTTTTGAGACTGAGTAACCAACTGAAGAATTCCTCATTCAAATGCTAATCTTCTCAGCCCAGGGAGCCAAATGCTCTGGATCTGGGGCAAGAAGGAGCATGCACTGGCAAGCAGGCAACCATTATTGTACCCTGAGTGCCAAATCAGCTCCCCCAGCTTTTCCACACCTCCAGTGGAAGCTCATACACACAACACGTGTCACCCTTCCCCTGCGCCTTGCCTGTAGCCATGCATTCACACGGGCAACCCCCCCTCGGACTTGGCTCACACTTGACTGAACTCAGCACTAAGGGTGAGAGAGCTGTTAAAGATATTTGACTCTTCACAGTCCTAGGAAAAAAGGAAACAGAAAACAAAAACTAATAAGCCACACTGGCCCTTACACACTTCTGCAAATCCCATCAACTTCTAAGCTGTAGCAGTAGCCTGGAGCAAAGCAGGGAGCATCTGTAGCCTCATCCCAAACCTTCCTGGAAATTCAGACCCTGGAAGCATCAAACATCATTCATTGCTTTCTTTTGTAATTAGTGTACTTACTTAATAGCTGACACCCTCCAAGCACACACCCTCCAAACACAGGTCTAACCACTGATGACAAGCAGAATATCCCTTCTCCTGTATAGGCCCTCCTTCTGTTTCATGTCAGTAGAGAAAACTGGACCAAAAAAAGTCTTTCTGTAACTTTGGTTGCCATGATTGCCAAGGCTGGTACTTATCAAATTCAGATGACTGTACCTGCACAGCCCAGGGTGTTTCTAGAGCACAATCTCTTCCACCCTGTGCAATATGAATCAGAGTGTCCATTGCTTCTCAAGGGTCTTGGTAAGATGTACCAGCCTGAAATGCAGATATCCAATGTTTGAATCTTGCTTGAACTGTCCTCTCCTTACCTCAGGGTTTCCACACAGCTCTCTGTCCAAAAATGTGATTGCTTAGTCAGCCAGATCAGTGACAGTCAGTCATAGCATAGTCATCAACAGGAAAACTTTTCAAGTTATTCAAATAAACTTCAAGCAGAGCTCTGGTAGAAATTTAAAACCCTTTTTTTGATACAAATATTTGAAATGATCAAATGTCAGAGGTCTTACTTGTAAGGAGACTTTTTATAGAAGGAAACAGAATTTTATTTCTCACAGTATTTTTCCACTGAGAAAGAGACATGTTTTCTCTTTTATGTCTACTGAAATATTAGTTTATACCACTGCAGAATATGTTAATGAAAACCATTGCTATTAATTGTTCATTGAGAGAAATGTAGAACCAATGTTTGTAAAGAGGTTGCACAGACTGGTAAAATGACCATTTTCTTGTTTTCTGTGTCTCATCAGTCCAGTTTAGAAAGAGGTTTGGACTGACTACGTGTTTTGAATGGTTCTGAGAAGAGGTATTTTTCAGCACACAGGTGAGGAGATTTTGGCAAATATTTGATCTAGCTGCAAAGATGGTCAGCACAGATACACACTGAACAGCTGGAACATCAGTGGACTGGTTCAGTTTAGTGCGGGGATTTTGAGATGAAAGTAACCAAAAACTTGAAAATATGCCTAGAAAAACTTAAAAGAGCTCATAGCAGTCTGCAGACTGCATGGGCTGCTTAGTAGAAAGTCCCTACCTTGCCTATTTATGGCTTACTTCTATCTCACATTCTGATTTTCATCTAAAATGTGAAATTGCCAAATTTTACCAGGAGACAGACATGGGTGTTTTTGATGAATGCTATCAGAGATATAAACACAAAAAAATGGCAGGATATGTCTACATGCTGTAATAAGGCATAACAGACAGATTTAGCCCAAATTAATCTAAACCTCTGGTGGTTTAGATTTCCTCTGTATTGTGCTTGAGCTAATCTAGCTCAAGAATGGAGAGTAGATGTCTTTTCATATGCACAGAGTATGTTTTGGCATGAGGTGGTACCTCCACATGACACTGTTCTGCATGATTCAGATGTAGCTGTTCATTTCAGTGTGACCCAGGTTTCTCAGCTTGACCCTCAGCCATGCAGGGAGGACACATCATGACCCACCTGCTCCTCCATTTCCAGAAGCAGAGACATGTGCACTGAGCAGAGACTTCTCAGACCACCGTGCTGTCTCTAGGATCCAGGTGCTCCAGCGTGTTTTTGCTTTGACTCTTGCCCTTGCCACTGGGAACCTTCAGGTGATTAAGCACCATGTTGTATCTAGGGTCAGAACCTCTGGAGAAGACTGGCCCATCAGAAAAATACTGATTGCAAGGATAAGGACACCTCAACTTTCCCCATACACACACATAAATTATCACAGTACCTCTGAAGCTGTTGCACGCAGCTTTGCAGTGTCTAATAACTTCTTATGGCTTTCATCATACGAAAACAGAAATCACTTCTCTTTAAATAAATCTCTTGCAAAGCACATTCTGTGGAAGTACTTCACTAAAATCCCCTTCTCTGCTTTTGGATCACGATTTTACCTTCCTGCCCAAGTGTAGTTATTCCTGTCTGATGGAAATGGTGGAGAAATGGCTACATCTGACAATTTTAGAACAAATTCAACCTTGCAATTTACTGCCTTCAGAGTTAATAGAGAAGCTCAGATTAGGACCAATGCTATCAAAATAGTTTTTCGAATGTTAGTGACCGCTGACCCCCTTCTATAGGAAGGAGTTGCATCCCTTTGCCAGCCAGACCTATCATCCCAGCACCTTTAGCTGGAACTCGGATCTGTGATACTGTAGAGAGATTAACAAAGCCCAGGCAGATGCCTGATTGCTCCTCTTTGTTGCTTATCCTCATAGGTAGCAGTGATGCAACCACAGAAAACCTTGAGCAGATTAAAGATGACCATTAAGCCTCAGGAGGAAGGTTGAGGGAATCCCAAAGTGGTGTTCTTGTTAATCTTTACAGTCTCAGGGGTAGGCCCTGAAAGGAACAGACTCTCACTGGATGACTAGTGCCTGACTGCACAGCTATCAGCCTCTAGGGTGCCTAAGAGAGGTTTTACCAAAATGTCACCAGGCCATATCTGTCAGGGGAGGATAGGTTTTTATTGTCAGTGTTCTTGGAGAAGAGGGAAGAGTAATTATGTTTTTTTTTTCTTTTGTATAAGAGCATCCACCTGCCCAGCATTAACTTGCACACTGTGGTTTTGTACAGGTGGTGAAAACTGTGCTTTAGGAAGTAGCAAACAGACTGTTCAGCACCTGATCAACAACATTCATGTATTCTGGCTTTCCCAGGGCCACTGATCCTTAGGCTTCAGCTACAGGTTAAATGTTGCTCTGTTGTGATCTCTGGATGGTTGATTAACAAGGTTGTTGAACAAAGCCAAGAGCAATGAACCTGCACCCGGGTCAAGGCAATCCCCAATATCAATACAGATGAGGGGGTGAAGAGATTGAGAACAGCCCTGTGGAGAAGGACTTGGGGGTACTGATGGATGAAAAATCAGAGATGAGCTGGCAGTGTGTGACTGTAGCCCAGAAAGCCAACCATGTCCTGGGCTGCATCAAAAGCAGTGTGGCCTGCAGGTCAAGGGAGGGGATTCTGCCCTTCTACTCTGCTCTTGTGAGACCCCACCTGCAGTACTGTGTCCAGCTCTGGGGGCCCCCATGTAAGAAGGACATGGCCCTGTTGGAGCAAGTCCAGAAGAGGGCCACCAAGAAAATCAGAGCCCTGGAACATCTCTCCCATGAAGATAGGCTGAGAGAGTTGGGGTTATTCAGCCTGGAGAAGAGAAGGCTCCAGGGTGACCTCATTGTGGCCTTTCAATACATAAAAGTGGACTTATAAGAGAGTTGGAGAGGCACTTTTTACCAAGGCTTATAAAGACAGAAGGGGTAATGATTTTAAACTGAGAGTAGGTTTAGATTAGATATTACAAAGAAATTCTGTACTGTGAATGTGGTGAAACACTGTAACCGGTTGCCCAGGGAAGCTGTGGATGCCCCATCCCTGGAAGTGTTCAAGGCCAGGTTGGATGGGGCTCAGAACAACCTGGTCTAGTGGAAGATGGGGAGTTAGATTAGATGATCTGTAAAGCTCACATCCAAACCAAACCATTCTCTGGTGTTACAGCTCTATGGTTTTACAAGTGAGATCACAGTCTCCCGATAAGGAAGCTATGCTTTTCACTTGCACATTTTTATGGCATAGGAATAAAAGGAAGGTAAATAAACAAAGTAATTACCCTTTTGTCATCTACCATGACAGACATAGCAATCTGGAGTTGATAAAGAGGGGATTTCTGTCATGGAAGAGATCATGTTTTTTTCCTGAGCTCTAAAGTCAGCAGTCATCACACATGATTCCCACCTTCAAAAAATTACTTTGTATAATTCCAAATTTTCAGCTCAATAAATACCATTTTGAATGTCTTTTTGGGGGAAAAATAAGTGTATTTTGAAGCAAAAATTTTTTTATTCTGAAAATTTTTTTCTCATAAAAGGTCTTCAAACAACAATCAGCAAAATCTGTATCAATTTAAGAAATACATTTCACCAGCACACTCTTCTTTCTAGAGACAGCTGTTCAACAAATGTTTTTGAACAGTTCTCATGAAATCTAGCTGGGGAGTTATGTGGAAATATATCTTGTCTTTACATTACAATGAGGACAGTTTATTTGTTAGAAAGCTTTAGCTATGATGTGTATGTCATCTCCATCAGGAGACAGAAGTTGAGGTACCTTACCCTCCCCGTTTCTTATGGTCACTAAAACAATACAAAAGAAGCAAAATTTAATTAGTGGAGACAAATCTTGTGCAATATGATAAAGCCTATGCACGGAGCTCTTCTTTCTTTTCCAAATGTACTCAGAAACCATACCCTAATCTTCTAAAATATATAGATATACAGTTATTAAATACAGTCTGACCATTTGCAAGTGTGAATCTGCTTCCTTAATGCTCATCTTCCCCTTTTGTGTCAATATGGGAGAGTAAGAGTGGAGTTGAATTCCTCTCAGGGAGAGGAATCTTTCTAAATTAAGTTCACTGAGATATTTACAGGGCTATCCTTAAAACATATTTAAAAGAATATTTATTTTGCAGCTTCTGTTCATGATCTGTTAGTCCTGTACTGCGCTTTGAGATCAAAATGCAACATAAGTAGAAGGATTTGCCACAGTCCTTTCCAACCCAGTAAAAGATGTCTGCATCTCTTTTATTTCCCAGCCATTACCATTTCAGCAGAGTGCCTTTATGAGGTAATCAAAAGAAAACATCCCGGAAATTTCTGACATAACTTCACTCTTTTTTTCCCCCCATCTCAAACAAGGGCCAGATGCACACTCTGAGACTGAGTCACAGTGAGGGACTTTTTGGTTATTTAATTACAGTTTTTAATTAATATGAGAAAGCTTAACTGATCTTAAGTAGTGGTAGTGGTTGACAAATTACAAAAGCACTCCATGCCCACAGAAAAGCTAATACTGCAAGGAAAGCACAGGGAATCAACACTAGTTTGTAATCAGTTACATTTCAAAGAAATAGTTTTTCCAAATGTCTTTGTGCATAAGGGATTACTATCATCTTTGAAGTTTAAATCATTTTTAAGATCTGGCTAGGGGCAAATTAGATAAGAAGGTGGCTGTGCAATTAAATTAATACTTTGGAAAGCTCGTATGGTTATAAGATCCAAGTACGTACCCTGATAAAATGCTGCCAACACTTTAAAGAAGTGTACCGACTTATTTTTTACCTATAAATTTTGTTGCTGACAGACTTGGTGGGTGTATGATTCAGTGCTTAGTGCTGGTAACATGATTCGTCCAGGTCTCTGAACAGTTGTCCGAGATGAAGCTGCAGTGAAGATTGACTGTGAAGATTGACTGTGAATTCACTGTGAATCCCCTTCCACAGTACTTGGCCACACTCACAGTGCAGCTTGGAGAGACTTGCTGAGCCGAGATTTGGTGCTGTTTTCCAGCTCAGCCTACTGAAGCGGGGACCAAAAACATCTGCTTGAGGTGGCGCCAGACCCACGGAGACCCACACACGATCACAGGGCTCATTTCTGTACTCCCCTCACACCCAGCAGCGGTGCCTGGTGCCAGGCTTCCCTGGGCAGGGGGAGCTGCACCGCAGCCGGGACAGTCACTGCTCAGGGACAGATGCTGGAGCTGCAGCCTCTCCCACGGCACACGGCTTCCCCTCGTTGTCTGGCACACTCATCACATGCCTTCATCACCTGAGTGAGTGCCTGCCCCCATCACTGAGCCCAGCTGCAGGATTCCTGCACAGGGCTTTGCTAACTCGAGAGGTCTGTTGTGATGGACTGTCAGATTCTGTCTCTGCATCTCCTTTTAGATTATGTGGGTTTTGGCTGCCAATCACTCTTGCTGACAAAGAAATCAATCCTCTCCACAGAGCCGAGTGGTTTTGTAAAATGTGTTCTGAATCATATCAACCAGATGCCTTTATAAAGCTGCATTTGTGACCAAGACTTGACAAAAGAAAGGGAGTTGTGAACTAAAGTATACCCTAATCTTTCAACTTCTTGAAAAGTCAGCTAATTGTATGGACCAATTAGCTGAAAAGGCAGCTGAAAAGAGGGTGTTATTTGAGTTCGTGCATGTAAATCTTCATTTCAGTGAAAAACTTGAACAAAAGTAGTCCCATTTTTTAAGGAAAATGAAGCAACAAAAAAAAAGTCACATCTGTATTTGCAAGAAGAGCCAAAACTTCATGCAGGCTCCTTTCACACAGCCTTCAGGAGCTAAGCCCCATTTGAGCAGCAAGTGTTCGAAGTGATTCACTGTGATTCACTCCAGGAGAAGTTAGATACCTGTGATATTTTGAAAACCTTTTTGTGTGATAGTTTGCATCTTCAGATGACTGAATATTTTTAGAAGTCTACCTTGATTTGCCTGTCATATGAACACAGTTAAGGTGAGGTATTATCCCATTTCCTAGATCTGGAAGTGGAGGCACACAGAAGTTGAATCATTTACCCAAGGAGACAGACAGGAACAGTCCCACTGTGTTATAGCAAAGGGCCACTTAATCCAGGAGACTCTCAGCAATGGAGGTTTAGGACAAGGCTGTATGTGTCTTGAGCTGTATTTCCCCTCTTTTGCCTTCACAGCTCCTACCAATTGTTAACAGAGGGGCTTTTTGAGGTAGTTTTCCTTCCAGCAGACCATGTTCAACAGCCATCAACAGTGAGCTATTGGCCGAGAATGCATCAAATCCAAATTTTTAGCCTCCTGTCTTGTAGGCTGGATTCTTGTAAAGGCTGTCTGAAACCTGGAATCAAGTTCACCTTAAGACTGAATTCTCTTGAAGGTAAAGGTATAAAACAAATGTCCCCTGAGCATTTGGAGACATAACTCAACCTGGCTTCAGGGACACAAGGCTTTCACGTGGACTCTCTCACAGAATTTAAATTTTCCATCTGGTACCTGGCTCTACCAAGGTGAACAGAAGTGTCCCAAACCCCCACAGAGCCAGCTGTGCAGCTAAGTCTGATATCTGTGAGACTGAACAATGTGAATCACTTATCTCAGTTGTTACATTCAACACATTCCATAAGAGGAACCACTGAGAGCTTTCAAGAGCACTTCAAGGTTTGCTTTGCTGCAGTGTCTGTTGCAGGGGACTGCATTTTCCATTGTAATGTACTGCTTTAGAATGAATCCCAACAAGGTAAAAATTTCTTAAGCTATTGTGGTATTATAATTTTAATGAATATTTTCCTTGTTTCCCTAATACTCTATGCAATCAAAGCAAGGAAGGAGTCGCTGCAAGCAATGTCAGCTAGCAACAAGGAATGAAAGAATCAACGAATTTACCTGCTGGGCATCACTCACTCCTCAGGTTGGCTTTCATTTACCTTAAACACCCACTAATGATTAACAGTACTTTACTTCCCCATTAAAAAGAAAAAGCACACTCCTGAGAAATTAGCTGTGTTACATCTTGTAGGACTCTTTTGGCAAAGGAAGGGCTAGGTTTTGCAACTCTTTCCAAGAAAACCAATGCCTCCACTTTAAGAAAAAAAGTCAGAAAAGAAGAGCGTGAGAAATAGAGGACAAGTGGGAATGACACTGCAGCAGCACAGCTCCTTGGAAGCTGGACAAGGTGACAGGACATCTATGGTTTAGCAAGTAAATGCTGCAAAATCCTAAGTGTCTCCATTCCTGTTGGAGTTAACGGACACCCAAATTCCTGAAGGAGGAGAAATATTTCTAAACTAAAAACTCTTTCAATCAGCTCTTTCATTTTGCTGAAGCAAAAAATCAGTGGGTTCAAAATCAGAGAAAAGCTGATCCAACAGCTTATGCAAGTGAGTTTCTTGCCAAAAGAAGGAGTGCTGGAAGAGATGAATAACTTAAAAAATGAGGATACAGTGGTAATATCCAAAATGTTTTATTGATGTGTCTGAGCCCATTAAAATAGCATATTTTTCACCAGACTAGAGAACTGAAACATGTATTTATATTTATATTTCAAAACAAAAAGCAAAACCTAAATGTCATTTTGGCAATTATTAGGCAGTTACATTTATTTTAAAAAATGAAATCAAATTTAAAGGTTATGTTTATTTAGCATAATGCAGTATCATGTAAAGATGCCCTGAATGATGGACAAGGGTATTGCCAAGCAAGCAAGGAGACATTCAATGAAAATAAAACCTGCTGCTGCCTAGGAAGAGTAGTGAACCAAATAGGGTCATGCTTGATGGCCAGGTCCCTTCTAGAATCAGAATTAGCTTGCAGAGAACTGGTGCCAAAATTTCTGGATGGTAATGCCCTTTGCAATCCTGAAGGAGGCTACATTCACCTAGACACTTTATGTAAACCTCCTTCTGGTTTGCAGAGGTTTTCAAGCAGTCTTCCAGACACTGTGCTTGGTTTTCCCTCATTGCCATTATATTTCTCTGTATACATGATTCGACATTGAAGGGTGAACCAGTTCATAAAAGTGCAACTGATGCTTGCTCAAGCTAAAAAACTTGGGGTATTTCAAAAAAAAGCAAATAGAAAAAGTATCAAGTGAATATGTTTAGGTTCTTGTGACAATCTGGACCACTCAAAAAATACATGTCTGCAGTCCCTATGAGAGTACTGGCCAGTAAACTCCATTTAAAGCCGAAACTCCATTTTGTCTATGCAGATCTTCACCTTGACAAATGTCCTTTCACCTCCATCTTCAAAGTTAATTCTTAGGGGCTGCTAACCTAAAAATAGAGACTAAGTGAACTGACTCCTTCATAAAAACATAAACATCTCGGACAACACAACAGGAGGGGATTGATTTGAGTGATTACTTTGCAGCTCTCCTTGGTAACAAAGCTCCCTGGCCAGGGTCTGCATCCCTTGGGGAGCCTGAGCAGGATGCTGAGTGCCAATCACGCTGTGTTGAGGTCTGCTAGAGGATGCTTGGGAGTAAAAGAAGAGCTTGACAGAGAAAAGACTGTTAAAGTGAAGCTGCTTTATACAAGGGAAAATAAGAGAGGTAGGAACAGACGGATGAGCTAAGGGAGAAATATTAAAAGGTAAATTTGACATGAATGTACATACTTTTTAATACAATTTTTATAATATTTCTGTGAAAGACAGCCATCATTTTTCAATGTACTCTATAAATGGTCTTTGCACAGAGATTTGCCCTTTCTTGCTCTTTCTCCAGCTAGGTGTTGCCTCAGTTATCTTCCTCCTGAGAGCCTAACAAGCAAAAAGATTCTCTGTTACAATCTCATCTCTCTATTATGCCTCCACCTGCCTCAGCCCCAAAACTTGAAATCCCAAGATACCCTGCTTAGAGGCAGGAGGAGGAGTAAAAATCATGGTAATATTCAAGGCTAATTCTCCTAATGAGAACAACGTATTTCCCCCCCTGCTGCTCCTGAGGCCTTCTGAAAGCCACCATGCAGATGCAGAAAACCTCACCAACCACCTCCCTGTGCAGTAGCCCCACCTCCTTGCCCCAGGCATAACCACAGGCAAACAGCTAATGTCGAGTCACAAATTTTTGCTAGCCTCCGCTTCAAGATATTTGAAAAACAGAGAAAAGTGATTTAGATAGATTTATTTTCTTCAGTAAATTAAAAAAATCATTTAACTAGATGTACAGGACTTGCCTTATTCGCTCTGACCCAAGCCCACATTGTTCACTGCTTCCAAAGCATAAGGCTGTATTCCCTTTTGGAAGTGCTATAGAAATACTGCTCAGGCACATCTTCGGCATCTTTCTTTTCTCACTTTTCACAGTTAACCTCGTTCATAACTGGTTTAACTGGTTTCCCCTTTGGAGATGTCAGCTAATGGAATTGTTGCAAAAAATGAAAACAGTGCGGGAAAGAACGGCCCGAAGTCCCAACAACACTGAAAGTCACAGACACGACAAAAAGGTAAGCAGGTCATAGTTTTAGAAGTAAAGTTTGAAAAAAAAAAGTGGGTTTTCCTTAATTGTGGAAAACAGATACATACCTACCAGCTGAGGTATCCTCCAAGTCATATTTCCTTTTGTGAACTCTCCTTCTGTTTGTAGCAATGTGCAGACTTCTACAGGCTAATTGAACATTTTCTTCTTGAGTATTCCTATTTCCCCGAGATCCTTTCAGCTGAGACATTTCCACTATCAGCAAAAGCAGACTGTTCCCGTTTGTGTCAGGCAAACCAGATGGAGAAAACAAATCATTAATTTATGACTTAGAAGATACATTTCTATGACAGAACTTGGTAACACCCTATACTTCTTTTTTTATTTGATTTTTCATCACATTTATGAGCAGATAGGAAAATAAAATTAGAAACAGGAGATTCCTCACAGAGGTGGCATTCTGTCCTCAATCCTCAGGCTGCAATTACAGATTGTCTTCTGCCAGTAGCAGTACCAGGAAAAGTTCTCCATATTCTCAACACCCTCATATTGGTGGGTGTAAGGGATCAGGGCTGTCTGGTGGGGAAGAGGGGTAGAGGTGGGTGTCTGGGGACAACACCACCTCTACTCAGCTGAGCAGCAGCAGACCTGCACACCTGGCCACAGCCTTGGCCAGCAGGGATCAGTCTAGTCCAGAGATCCCATCTCTTCTTTGGCTCACGATGGTATCCAACAGCAAGTGACCTTTCCTTGCCCATGCTCCTCTGTCAGCCTTGATGGAGGAGAGGCACTAGTTTTATTTGCCTAATTAAAACATGCCTGACTGTTTCCATCATGTGGATACACCTGCAGTGTCCTGCACACAGGTGTTGCACTCTTGCTAGCAGGGACCTGGGAATGAGCATTTGGGATAACTGCCAAGTGCCCAGGGCTGTTGGAGGGATCCAGTTAGCTTGTGACAGCTCTGCCAGCGGGGTTACTCCCTTGCAATTAGCCTGGGATCTGCCTGTCTTACACTTGTCAGGTTTCCCAGGGGCCAGGGGAGGAGAGGACTGATCAGAAATATTGCTTGTTGTGCTTTAACAAGGCAATAAGTCTCTCCATCTCCAGTGCTGAATAATTCCCATAGCAAAAGAAAGAGTGTGCTCTCTCTCTCTGCTCCCACAACTCTTCTAATAGCTTCATGGAGCAAATGATTTGTGTGTCTCCGAGTGCTTTGGATAGCCCCTCTGGCTTCTCTACGGACCTCTGTGCATCACAGTTATCAATCACTGCTGACAAAGAGGGAAGGTTATGAAAGTATGTATGCTTTGGAAACCGGATTTGAGTACTGGTTTTGTTTGTAAAACTGCTCTGATTGTGGGAACAGTGACAGGTTCTAAGAGGGCAATTTAATTTTTTTTTAAGTCAGATGAAACGGCTGGTGCTTTTAGTTAATTGCCAACTCTATTTTTCAGTACCAAACAGAAAATAAATTCTATTCTATTCCCCATAATGAGCCAATTCCAATTAGGGTAATTACCATGGGATAATTGTAGACTACCTATGGTTAATTAGGCCTCCACTGTGTGTTTGCAACACTGCAGGAGCGTAAATATTTAATGATAACCACAGCTTCATACATCGTTACCACTTAATTTAATATATTACATCATTGTTATTGGGAGGTTTGGAGAGAAAAGAGACAAAACCTTGAAACATGATCAGAAAAGCTGCAATAGACTCTTTCCCCAGTAGTAAATCATCCTGCCTGATAATGTCATTATGCTGAAAGATTCTCTTTTTTTAGGTCATCTTATGTTCACTCAGCAGGAAAAACAAGTGCACCATTACCAGCACTTGAACTCTGAGCTTAATGGCAAGCAGAAAAGGGACATGAGAGGTGGGGGTTGACTCAGTCATTCCCATATAGCCCTGTCTTTCTGGGGCACCACACTGGTAGGACAGTGGGCACCTGCATACTCACTCTGCTGAAAAACACTTCATGAAACACAGGTAAACTTACCAGAATGAAACAGAGAAAGAATAATAAATATCTGAAAGTTTTACCTGGTGTGAAATGTTGGCTGGTTTCCTTGGAAATTTGAGTGTTTTTCATTTAGCCTTTATTTCATTGAAAATGTGACATCATGAGCAAGAAGAGACAGAGAAAGCGACTTCTGGAGAAACACACAGGAAATTCCATCTGCAATCAGAAACAAGATCAGGAATATAAAACCCACAGAAACCCTTCAGTTTGCTAAGTGGCCCCTCAAATTTGTCCTACATTCAGAAATTAGCATTTATTAGAACAAAGAAAATTCCCCAAAGCATATCCATGTGTGGGGTGTGAGCAAGTTCAGTTTACAAGTTGTGTAGTTTAACTCTCAATCTGTTAAAGTCTTTCCTTAAACATACAGAGGTTCAGGATCCCCATCCCAGATAACAGGGAAAAAATTAAAAAATCTGTTTCTTCCTTTTCACCATAGAAGAAAATATCCACATCTAATATGGTTTTGTTGGGAGCATTCATGATAGTTTCCAGCTTTATCAATACTTTATGATAATATAAGTTCACTCATCTGTAAAGAAAAAGTTTAGTCACAATTTAGTTTATAACCTTCCTCACAAAGCAGCCCTAACACAGCAGCTGAGTTAATAACTCTTGTTGCCAGTCTCCTTCAGGATAACTTCCCATTCAAGAGACAACCATGACAACTGATGATTTTTTCCTCCACTTAAATTGTATTTTCTGAGTGATACAGTGATACAAGTGATACAGAAACATCCTGCTCAAATACCTCTGGTGTTCTTCAGAAAGGAAAACTAGGTTTGCAGCACAACTAGTGAAATCCTCCTCGTATGCCATGCCATGGCATTTTTGCTAATGGACATTTTTGCTGCTGATTGTCTTCCACTGATTTCCGGATAGTACAATAAATCAGAGCACTGTCAGGAATTCGTATGTCCTGTAAAAATGGTTGCAGTACTTTTCTTGACCCATAAGTACGTCAGTGGTTCCAGGTCTCCTATTCAGACATAGCCTCTGGGTCTATCCCAAACATGAATCACTGCTAATGAAGAAAGTCCATGTTCATTCCCAGGCTTGTTACCACACTCGTGAAGAATAATTTCAAACTTATTTCACAATCTCTAAATATAGTATAATCATGCTTACTGTTTTGGTGGTGGTGAAAAAATCTTCAAACACACAGAATATTTTAAAGTCATACTGCAGGAAGCCTGATGCAGCACTTCTGCTGGCTTTGTGGTGCCCAATTCATCTTAGAAATACCAAATTCTGACAATTTATATGTAAACTTTTTGTTATGTCACAGTTACTGATGTTAATGAACTTTCGAGTCATTTGGAGATTTGGTCATTTTCAAAAAACTTCCCATATCAAATATTTTAGATGCTTTCTAGCCAGCTGCCAAAAACTATTGTCTACCTTTGGCAGCTTCATCAACCCAGTTAGCACTATCTTCAAGGGAATTTAAGAGACACTAAGGATTGAAACTGTGGGATAGCATTAAAAAACCTTAAGTCATGGACTGTGCTGTATTTTTTAATTACTGTACGTAGTCAGTACTAAAACTGTGACATAGTATCCACTGTGCCAGTACCAGTATTCTTCTGGTTTGAATTTAATAAAAAGAAAAAAAAATCAAAAATGCAGTTAATATTTTTGCCAGATTTCTATAGCTCTTAATCCACAGATCGTGCAGCTAACTACAGTCTCATTTGCTTCCAGGACTTGACAGAAGGCCAGCTGAGACACTGACATTCTTCGGTACTTGCATATCGGGAAGAGGCAAGGGCAAAGAAATAGCAGTTATTTAAGAAGCTTTGCCGAAGGCGGACAGGAGGGGAGTTAACAGGGTGTAAATCGCTGTCCTTGGCGGAAAAATCATCCCGCAGAAGAGGCCGCCGCAGGAAGGCAGAGGTCGGGCAGAGGGGAGCACGGCCGGGGCAGCTCAGAGACTGACTGGCAGGTGAGACAGAGCCCCGGAGAGCAGATCCTGCACTCCCCTCTCTCCTCCCTGAGCATCACCGAAGCCTGACGCGCTGCCGGGGACGTGCTGGTCTTCAGCAAAGTCCGGCAGCTGAGGAAAAAACCTGCCCACTTCTTTTTGTTTCCTTATGGGTTCACGCCATGCACAAAGTACGAATCTTAACTTCATCTTCTAAACATATTTTATTAGATTCTCGTTTTATTGGCTGCAGACTGAGTGAAATGTGTTTTATTTTCAACACCAAAGACAAACAAAATGAACAATGAAACATTAAACATTAAGCATTAAACTCTTACAGCTCCATCTTGAACAAAATTAACTGAAGTTACCTGACAGCTATGTTTTTCATTTCCACTCCTCCACATTAATACTTCAACCCTAGTTGTTTGCCAAAAGTAAAGTCTTATTTAAGTATGCAAGTGATAAGTGATTCATTTAAAAGTTAAAACTAACAATTCTTACAAGAAAGCCGGAAGCTCATAGAGATAAAATGCACCTGATCTAATCACATTTCCCTTTCTTGAACTTATCCTACTTTTTAATAGCTTAAATCACCTCTAAAGGAGAAAAATAATCAATGCACACACATCTCTGGAGCAAAGTAGAATTATTTTTAGATTGCACCTTGTGGCTAAAGCTATAACATACTGTTCTGCTCCAAGAAAGCACTCCATGAATGTGGGATCACACAAGTCTGCTTCAGCGAATTTACCAGCTGTTCATTTCTACAAGAGCAGGTGTAATCACAAAGAATTAAACTCTTGAAAAATATATTTCCTTCAAAAATTATTTCATGGTTATATCAAAGATAAAAGTCAATAAGCAGTTAAGAAGTTGGTTGAAATCTCAGGAGGATAACTGTTGTATGCAGCCAGTCCTCTTAAAAAATCAGGAGGAAGGGGACAATGGAGGAACTGCCATACGGACACACTTTTAAAAGATTTTAAAGAACACAGGAAAATAATCTTGTGAAGGAAAACTTTATACATATTAAAGAAGTGCTACACAACAGGTCTGGAAAACTGTCATTACTAAGAAGCTATCAGATCTTAAATCTAGGAAAATTGCTCTATATAAGTGGGTCGCAGGTGAACACTTATTTGGGATATATGAAATAGCAAGGGAGATAAGGTCAGAAAAAATATGAGCCTGATCCTGTTTTATTTCATCTCTGTTAACAAAGCAATACTAAAATATAAATGCAGGGGGCAATATGGCTTTAAGGTAGCTTCTAATTCTGTTTAAAGTTGACTTTGAAAAGAACAGAAAATTACATACCCATAGAAAACACAAACTCAGCAAAATGCAAGACCCACAATCTGTGCTCTGCTGGTCCATGTAAGCCAAGCAGGTGGCTGTACCAACCCATAAGCACTCTCTACCATACACTGATTCAGTCTTTCCCAAAAACCACTCTGCTCAGCCTGCAGTTTCTTTGGATGTGTCCGGGAGCAGCCAATTCTTCATGAGAAGTTTCCATTTCATATCTGTCTCTCTTTAACACTATTTTCAGCCACCTTGACAGTCATTCCCTGAAAGCATTAAACCTCTTCCAATCTTTTCTCTTAAGGGAAGCTAAGTCTATAAAAAACAGTGGGAGAACAGTACTGGGCATAGCAGGGCAAGGCAATTATAGATAAAATTGAAAATATGGCCTGTAGTAGACTCTACACACAAGTTGTGCTGACCCATTTCAATGAAAATGGGAGATAGTTGAAGAGTTACATAATCTCTGTACCTCCTACTGCCTGCATGGCTTAACTTGCCAAGCACTTTAAGCTATTGAGCTATTGTTTTCAGAAAAAAGGGTGTGGGTGAGTTTTATATTCCTTCATGCCGAGTGAAACATTCGCTTCACTCTCCCCTTCAAGTCATAATGCACTTTGGCTAAATCATCCAATGGACTCAATGCTTTTTGTCTCCCAAGGACCTTCCTATTTCTGTGTCTTTCTAAACTTTGCAAATTCTCTATTGCACTTCAGAGCAGATGCCAGCATGAACCTCTACAAGCATCACTTCATTATTTCTCAATTACGCAAACCATGCTTCTGAAATGGCTTGGTTAACTTTATTATATCCATGAATTTTTTAAAGGGTTTTTAATTACATCCCCTGCTGTCTTAAGCACCCAGACTTTGAACAGGAAACAAATTTATAAAATTAATTTCACAACAGGCTACAGCAATAAGTTGTATTTCTCAGAAGACCAAAAAGAATGGGATGTTTTTGTCTATATAGTGACAGAGCTTCAAAAGAGAGTTGCAAGACATCAACATGTCAAAATGTGACCATGGTAGGCATTGCAATCATTCTTTTATTTGAAGAGAGAGGAATATTTAAAATGGCTTTCTTGAAAAATCAGTTAATTCCTTGGTATATTGATAACTTTATTCTATAGAGTCCAAAGACAGAAGAAAGGTTGGGCATGTGAACACTAGTGTAACTCAAATCAAGAAGTATAAGTTTTGGTGATTATTTTCCACTGATGTATTTTTCTTGGGTGAAAGATACCATTTTGCTAGACATGCTGGAACTGTGAACTCAAACCTGCAGAAAAAAAGACCTGAATAACCATGAGGCAACAAATAAAGAGAGTGTATGATCCATTTGACAGAGGAAAGTTTGGCCTTGCTGAAGATACATGCTATGGAGAAGAATTACTATAGTTTAATATAAGTCGTATGGATCTGTTTGTGTCTAACTCCAAAAGTAGGGAATATTGTGCAGCTACAGATGCTGGACTGTGTCATGACAAATGTGTGAACTGTTTTCACCCTATTATACAGCATCGTGCAGTCAGGAACCACCCTGAGCTGTGCCCCAAGATGATGGAGTCATGTAAACCCACTTGATAAAACTGTGGCACTCAGCAACAAGCTGGATAAATTGCACCTTCAGAGGAGAATCTGAAGACATTTAAGAACCATGGGCCTAGAATATGACAACAGGATCTTTTCATGGGATGTATACCACGTGTATTTTTACTTGTGTATCATGTCAGCTTCATAGTCTTGGGTCATTTTCCTTTATTTGAGAAATTTTGTCCCAACATTCCTTTCATATATCATCAAGATCAGCTTTCCATCATACAACCCATACCTCAGTCAGTCACTTGAATGTCTTTATTGCTTGCTATTAGTGATGCAGTGCTGGAAACCATATTCTATGTGTGTAGCGATTCAGGAAATCTACCTCTGTTCAGGTGGAATTATATTATTGTTAGCTTTAAAACTGAAGTATTATGGAAAATTGCTGAGTGAATATGTTTATTTTTATGGTCTGTAAATCATAGTACTTATTTTAGGAGTGGAAATATCTAATGACAAGGGTTTAAGTGAAGTCAGCTAATTTTCTTCTTCCAGACAAAAAAGAGAATGTAGTCTAGAACAGAGAAAGTAAATTAGGACTCAAAGAAAAAAGCCAAGCACTGGAAAGGAAGACCCACAAAGCTGCATAAAAATCCTGTAGACTGTATGTATTCTGCAGCATTGGAAACTGTCTATTCTAAAGAATTTATTAGTGTATTGAGGGCCCTCTTATTGAATTTACAGCTTCTAATGTAATCAAACAATATTTTCTTTGGGACACTAATTACTTTTACTGTCTATGCACAGGTATGTATATGTCTGTTTTTACAGACCATTCAGTACTATATATGACCAACTCAATTCATATCATTTCCAAAGTTGTCTATAAAAAAACCCAAAAACAAATACTAAAAGAAAGAGGGAAATCCTGTTTCCATTAAAGTTAATGAATACTTTGCCATTGTTTCCAGCAGGGGTGAGATTTCCCCATAAAAGAGAACACTTACATAAATTCACTTTGCTTACTTTGCAGAGTCACACACAATAGAATCAGTATCCTTGTCCAAAGTTTAAGGGGAAGAGAGATCTTCTTCCAGTAACTTTTAAATTGTAACTCTATGTGATACTATTAAGAAAGTTTTATGTATTGTCAAAATAGTTGGGATATTTTAGAAAGAAATCAGTGAAGAAGCCAACTAATATGTATTAGACACTCTTGTTTTATTACATTTCATTTTTGATAATCCAGTGATATATATATAGGGATATATAGATATACTGTCATTGCCATAAAAAGATTTCAACGCTATAAATTTACTACAAATCCCCTATTGGAATGATGTTTCTACTCCCAACATACCCAGCTGATTGATCAGCTGACAGCTGACAAATTCGGGTTTCATCAAATGAGGGGATAGAAGGCAAATCATAGGTTTAGCTTTAAATGGTTCATCTGGTGTTCCTATACATCTCAGTATTTGTCAAGTTTATCTTTGTGCTGCTGAGGACGAGTCACTTAAATTCATCTTCCGCATTTTTTTTCTGTATTCCCACAATGACAAACGCAGCCTTCTGCTCTGACATGAAATATGTAAGTTATCCGTAGTGGGGGCATGAGATTGGCAGAAAGCAGGAGCTCAACTACCTGAGCTGGGGAGGTTGCAGGAATGTGTGTCAGTAATGAACTGGACAGTCTAGCTGAAGGTGATCAGGGGTGGACTTCAATCATGCTCTCTTTCACCTTTTCTGCAGTTCCTAACTCCTCCCCTGCAAAGCAGCGAGCTAAACTGGAAGGCACAACTAGATTAGATGCAACTTGATCTTATCTATCGCTGTACAGATGAAATCATTGCAGCAACTGTCACCTTAGGGTGTCCCACTGAGCCCTGCCCTCAAAAACTAGAATAAAATGTGAGACTCTAACTCCTAGCACTAAAAGGCAACAGTAATAGAAGTGTCTGATGCGTGTTAGTAAAAGGGAAAAACGTCTGAGAGTGCAAAACCTGAAAGCAATAAAACAGACAAATATACTCCCCATATTACTCTCCAGGTAGGCAACAGTGACTCTACAGGTCTCATTAAACCATCCTGTAAAATGGCATTAAATTTTAGGTACCTTGTTGCACAGGTTAGCATAATGAAAGAGAGACATATGCATAGACGGGCAGTCAAACAGAGGAAAAATAAGCACTAAAAATAAACTTGTGGAGACCACGAAAAGGAAAGGATGTACACTCCAGGAAGGTGATACACTAAATAGTACATAGAAATATGCTTAACATGCTAATACAACATGGAAAATAATATTTAAATTTAATATAAGTCTAGCTTCTAAAAATCAGTTCTATCATTCTTATAAATTATTGTCCAGAAAGAGCACTAAATAAATTTTTCAAAACTTCTTAAACCAGACATATTTTTGTGATCCTGAAAAAAATTTTGAGTAGAGTTTCATTAACATACAGGTAAAAAGTGATGGCCCAACAGGATCAGTCATTGCTAATCCACCCAGTTGTACTGTATATTACTGAAGTAATATAAAACATCCCTTATATTTTCTGGAAGTCTGACATCATGTAAGAAATACTACTGGAGAAAAAAAAAAAAAAGAGTGGACCAATTAGCCATCCATAGCCCCTTATTATCTGTGAGCTTTTTTAGTTTTTTATAAGAACATGAAAGCCATAAAAATGACAAGACCCATTTTATAGATATTTATAGGTAGATGGTCCCTCAAGAGAAAGAACTGCTCCCTGCCGTCTGGGATAATATGTCTTACTTTTAGCAAAACCTACAGTTTATGCTTTTTGATATTCATACAAATATTATGCACATAGACATCATCAACAGTACGGATCTTTTTGTAACTGTAACAGCTTTATGAAGAAAGTATATGTATTTAGATATCTGACATACAAAGGAGTGTGTTTGTATATATATAAGTATATGTGTACACATTTTACTTGATTTCTTCCCACTTACAATGTCTGAGACAGAATTCAGCCATCAGACTATTTCTGTGCTTTCTGTAAAATTTATTTCTTGATGTTTATAAAAATAAAGTATCCTCTAATCTGACTCAGTCATTATTTAAACAGTGCTTCACTGTGGACGGCTGATTTGTTCTCTTTATTGCTGTGAATTTGATTTTTTAGAGATTTGGGTACAGGGGAAGAGTTAATGAACAGTAACCATGTGTTGATCCCAACTAAGGTGCACTAATTCCAGGTTCCTCACCATTGAGTTGCTGATGCCTGAAAACCAGCAAGCAAAATGTAAGTTGTTTCACTACAATTTGAGTGACTTTCATAAAAATTAATAGAAGATACAAGCAAGGAAAATTAGCTGCTAAAATACAGAGGGAAAGGAGCTGAGTGGACAAGTGTCCTTCAGGCATGTCTCAGTACAATGTTTGGTGGTTATTGACTCATTCTACATCAAGAAAAGTAGTTTTTTGGCCAGGAAGAACAGTCCTTTAGCCATTTTTCTACATCTACAGAATAAAAACACAATCCCAGCATTCAGCCAAGCAGCTGGTTCATTATGTCTCCCAATTCAATCAAAAATCTATTTATGATTGGTATAACTTCTAAATTAGACTCTCCTATATACGTTCTTACTGTATATAAGGCACTGAGGAGAACAGCTGAAGAGTCAAGAGAAAAACTGACTGAAGTAGTCTCCAAATTAATATTAATGAAATGTAAAACTATAGCAGCATCTGCCTCCTTGAACTGTCTCTCATTTTCTGGTAGAGGTGTACCTGAGCAGTCCCAAGGGCTTAAATACATGAAATTGGCTCCTATGCCTTCCCTGACAGCTGATTAATTTGCAGTCATTGCAAGAGATAATGTTTTTAAAATTGGCAGGTTCTGTTAAAAAAACAGATGGGTATTTTATGCCCCCACTTTTGCTTTCACTACAGTGCAGCTCACTGTATTATTCTCCAAACTGGAAATGATAATTGATTATGGCCAGGGAAAAGGAGGAACTGGGAGAAGATACAACCAAGAGGGGACCTCATCAATGTCCATAAGTATCTGAAGGGAGGTTGTCAAGAGGGTGGAGTGAGGCTCTTCTCAGTGGTGACAAGCAATAGGGCAAGAGGCAACAGGTGGAAACCGATGCACAGGAATTTTCACCTGAATATGAGGAAGAACTTCTTTAATGTTCTAGTGTGTGGGTGACCACACACTGGAACAGATTCCCCAGAGACACTGTGGAGTTTCCCACACTGGAGATATTCAAGAACCACTTGGACACAATTCTATATCATATGCTCTAGGATGACCCTGCTTGAACAGGGGGGCTGGACAAGATGACCCATTGTGCTCCCTTCCAACTCAAAACATTCTGTGATTCTGTGCAAGGCTTTTGAAAGCACTGTGGGTTCAGCAACAGAAAGGAGTTACTTAAAAAGATAACAGACAAAAATGACTACGAAATATCAGTTGCGTGTTTGCCATCTGTCAGAGGAACTCTGATAAGCAAAACTGCTTAGAAAACACTTTGAAATCCTCCAGTGCTAACACAAACTGTTATTACTATCATAATTTCCTTCCCTCCCACAGGTTGGATGGCTTAGTCACTGAAGGTCAAAATGACTCACTGAATGGGCATGCGTTTGTGCCTGATTGCAGGCATGGAGAAACCCCCAAAGATCCCTGGCTTTAGCAAGGAAACTGAGGAAGAAACCGATGTGCTGGTGCTGCTGTGCCCGCAGCATGCACCCCAGACCCCTGCAGAAAAGCACAGGGCTTCAAAAACTGCTCTGCCAAAGCTCAGTGTTTTTACTTCAACCATTGCATCGCCCCAAGGGTTGACCCAAAGCACACAGAAAAGAGGAAATCCAGAGAAGAGTCTCTCCCAGGACAGGTCCTCATGCACTTGGGACAGGCTGAGCTACTCAGACCCAAACAGTCTCATTTCGGATGCAGCCATTGGACTCAGCCTAGAGAACCCTCAGAGGATTGCTCAGCAAACCTGTGATAAATGAACATGAGAAATAGGCCCAAATAATCCTTCCTGTGGTTCCCCCAACCCTCACATTGTATTTTTTCCTGTATAATAGGCACTCTGCACTAGTGTGCATGTGCTGCCATCCCAGTGACAGCTTGGACACAATCCTTGTTCAAAGGCAGCATTGCTCCCACTGGGAAAAGCAGGTTGGGATGTGCTAGCTAAAGGTCAGGTACAGAGGGTGACCTGACACAATTATATGACTAGGAGATATTTTGGGACACAATGAGGGACCTCGTGCTGAGGAGTAATTCACGTACAACATCTGTACCCAGGTAGGCCAATAAAAGAAACTTCCTTTGGCATTCACAAGTGTAACCCTTGACAACTGTTAGAGCTGGCCAATACCCAGTGTGGATGTATTAATGAAAAATGTCCTGTTATTGCTAGCAACCAGATCAGCAAGTTATTGTTCTTTAAATGCTGCAATAACGTTCATGCATGAGGAGCACAACCCCAAATGGAGGTTTCTCCCCTGGCCAAACTTATCCTTGCTCTGTCTTCCCAGATAAAAGAGGACATACAGCAGGTATTAATTGTGCCTGGTACATCCAAGTGCTTTGGACTTGAATGCAATTGCTTTCTTTGACAGGAGGAGGAACGTGACTTACGTAAGAACAAGAGAACGACATAACCTCTTGCAAACTAATAAGTACATTGTGTGCCGAGACAAAGCCTGTAGGAAGAGGAGGTGGCAAGCATAGCTGAGACCTTCAAACAGTGTCCTTGGCCATGCTTTTAACGTGTCCTTGACCACTTATTTACACCCTGAAGAAATCTGCAGCTGCAAGGATGAGTGAAGAACAATACCACCAGAGGAGCAGAACACAGCCCTGACAGAGGTGTCCTGTGGGCACCCTGCATCCTGCATCCCAGCTCACTCTATGAACCATCTGGATGTGTGGGCCACATGGGAGTTTAATCTCACCTTCAGTAGTGCATACAGAAGCAAGCTCTTCTTCCACCTCCATAAGCAGATAGAGATTGGTAGGGAAAGGAAATATTGAAATTCCTCTGCAGGGAAGGAAGGGAGGATGCACAGTCCCATAGGTGCAAATGGGCTTTTTGCAGTGTTCTCATATCTTCTGGGAAACTCATAAAAGTGACCATCATCTGCACTTTTTAGCATGACAGCATTAATCCCAACAACAGAACAAGCAGAGGACACCTTAATTTGCATTTTTCAAAGTAGGAGCAACATGCCAAGAATATGCACATGAATATTCAACAAAAAAAACTGAGAAGCTTTGCCAGATGCTACATGTCAGGAAGTACTTGAATCCACGTGACCAAAAAGCATTGCATTCATCAATGCTTTCATGATAACAGGCTTTCCTATGCTTGAACACCTAAAATACATTGTTACATCTACAAAAGGATGGGTGACAGTTGTTTTGCACTGCATTTCCTACTCTTTGTCTGACAGTTCATTTGTCAAAAGGCTGTTTGATTCAGGCATTTGTACCACATATAATAATATAACAGTAATTCAATATTGCAGAGTGAAATTTGCCACCCATGATTACCTTGATCATTTGAAAACTGAGTGGCTTTGAGGATGATGATTGTAACTCACACTGTGTTATGGTTCCTCAAACAAAAAGCTGGTGTAAATCTTCATCAGAAGCAGATGAACATAAAGCTGCCACTCCGAAGCAGTGCCTGTCTGCCAGGTAGCTGTTGAATGAAATTTACAATGTAATTTACTTCTGGCTCATATTTGTACCAACAAAAAGGGTTAACCAAAAGTATTTCTGATCTTAAAAGCCAAATGTCTGGAACATCAGCATCCTCATGAAGAAGAGAGGACATCCTGAGGAAGAACTTGTGAAGAGGACTACCTGACAGAGAAGCCGTCGTCCATTTGTAACTCTTTTGAAATTTCCTTAGCAGGGAATTAAGGGAAAACAGCTTTAAAGTTTTCATCACAACCATCTGAAGGTTGCACAAGCATTTATACACTGTTATGGGAAGGGTGTATATAAGCAACAGTGATTTTGTTCCTTTTTCAGCCTTTGCCATCATAATGAAACTACAAAAAATACCTATTCTACTTAACAGCTTCTTAAGAGGAGTGATTTAGTGTTAGTGCATAAGGCACCTGGAGAAATCATTAGAGCCCAAATGCTACTATACAACTTATATGCCCTCTTCAAGGCCATAATTAACCAAATTAACCAAATCCTTATTTGGGGGAAGGAGGGGAGAGGCTTTCCATGACACTGCCACAATTCTGCAGTGAGTGTGATGGTCCTTAGCTGCAGTTTATTGGCTTTACCATCAGATATGATGGGGAGACAAGGAAGAACTGCCAGTGAATGACGGGAATTGCGATTCCTGTCACTTGACAATTTTCCTAAGTCTGAATGCAGGCCTGCCCACAAGAGGCACTCAAACGGGGCTAGCAAGAGGAGAGAGAGCACAGGAGGGCAGCAGGAAATAGTACAATAAGAAGGGAAGTGTCCCATCCCCTCAGGGTGCTGGCAGGGAGGCAGCTCTGCTGAGGGCATGGAGCTGGGACACACTTTACCCGGGCTCAGGGAGGGGGTCACGCCAGCTGGGGCCCGCAGCTCTGTGGGCTGCCCCTGCCCTCCCTGCTCCTGGGAGGCTTTGCAGGGGACTAGCAAAAATACCCCTTTTCTGCTGGGTTTGTTCCACTGAGGAGGAAGAGTACGTGTGTGGTCTCCTGGCTTATGAAACCCTTGGCATTTTATTGCTCCTTAGCTTTAGCATAACTGAGTGCAGCAGTTTGTCTGCTGTCTGGGCCAAGCGTGTCCCGACTTGCATAAAAGGAAATTAACACTGAGGGTTTCAAGCTCAGACCATTTCTATACTAGGGTAAAACTGAAGTATTTTGACACATTCAGCTAATTTGTGCTGTAATCTAAAGAGTGGGAAAGAACTCCCTCATGTTAACCCATAAGCACCTAATACCCATTACAGCTCCAACTCCTTCCTCCGTAGGACTGAATCGTCTCTCATTAAAATTTTGCCACTGGCAGCAAGAGGTCAGAAATCCCTGAGGATTTCAGCACACATTCATTCATACTCATGAAACATTATCCTTTCCTAGTGGGGACAGGCCTCCTCTAGGCTGAAACATTCAGGAACAGTGAGTCTGGAAGGAACAGGAAGAGCTTTACCTTGATAAATCACTGCAGCTGGACTTCCTGAGCTGTGCTGAGCATTAATCAGCTTTATTTAATTTATTTCTTTATTTTGGGAAGGTCTAATGAAGCTCACCTGAGGTAAGAACTATAGCAGTGAGCTGTCTTCACTAAGCAAATCCATTAAGCGTTCAGAGGAGTTTAAAGGTATGAAACTGTAACATTGCTGACAGAACGTACCCCAAAGGTCAGGCTACTTTTTCATCTTTAAGGTATTGATTGTGGCTGTTACTGTCCTTAGAAAAACAGTGAGATGCCAGTGTAAAGCCAAACTGCACTACAGTTTTACAACCAAATTATCAACATGATTCTAAAAAAATTCTTATTATTTACCAATAAACCACCAAAAGTTAAAAGTAGTGAGCTATTAATTTTGTGATAACACCACATACAAATCTAAATCTATCCATTTCTGGTAACCATATTTGAACAGCAAGGGAAAGGTCAGGCAACTACACACAATCTGTTCCTGTGGAAATTTACACTAGCTGAAAAAGAAACTACAAATCCTACATCCCTCACTATGTGGGATGGGGAAAGTAACTCTCTCTTCAGCTGCCTCATGAAGGGTGAATAAGCCTGTGCTTTGTGTAAGCCTTTGAGTTCATCTTAGGTCCAGTACTAGAAGGAGTGTAAGTTTTCTGCCAAAGGTTGATGTCTTTGTTGCAAAACTGGAGATGAAGCTGCTAGAGGCAGAGCAAAGCAATGAAGCATGCTTCTATCCTGGCTCACTCTGCTTACCAGCAGATTCCTTCAAGGCTATTTTTGTGTCCTTCATCTACAATTCCTAAGTCAGGCCTTGGTCACTAAAAGTCCAACATTCAACTACTCCGACAGCACCCCAAGAGCTGAATGCCAACCTCTCCTACCTTTATCAATACACTCTTTCAGTTTTCCTTTCTCTGCACAAATTATTTTCAGGCTTTACCTGGAAATTGTTGCCTTTAATACTCAGGGTTGCTTTTGACATTGATCTTCTTTGAGCTACTGCTTCCTTCTACCAGAGCCCTAATTCAGATGGGAAATTACTCATGTGTGTCATGTGTATCAGCTCCTAGAGACCTGTCCAGGTACAGGTGCAGTATTCATGACTTGTCTTGGGTTGAGAGTTATCTCAAGTGTTCAAAGCACTTCCTTGTTTTTACGACATTTATTAGTCTGATCCTGTATGCTGCTAATTACAATTTAGTTGTACCTACTCTTACTAAGTATGTGTCATCAAACAATCTCTACCATTAATTTTCCTTTTCATAGAGATTGCACATGACACATGGATATTATATGTGACTGATATTGTTAAAGGGATTTTAGTCTAAGGAATTTCCACTCCACCCCACCAAGGCTCAGGACACTACGGTGCCACGCTGAATGCTTCAGAGATGAGATGATACCCATGAAAGCCACAAGTCTGACATCTGCAAACACTGATCTGTTTTGATAACTGCTCTGCAGTTGCTGAGACTGCTGCTGCCTGGATGAATTAAAAGCAGAAAGAAATTACTTCTTCTCTCATATTTAAAAGCTAGAAGAAAACTCAGTTCACAACAGATTTTCAGCAGAATCTAACACTAATCAAAAATAGAGGCCTGAGTATATGAGCCTAATTATTGTGCAGGGCTGTTTCTCCAAGATTATCAAGTGCAAAAAGAAGTCATGCTGCTTGGCTTCAGTTCTAAGCTAAACTACTCTGGCAAATACTGCTTCATGTTCCTGAATCTGCTGACATATTATATTGTTTACTGTGTGATTTCCTATGCACTTTTTAAGCAAGATGAGAAAACTGACACACACAGAACTAGTACTAAAAAGACTTCTATATTTTACATTTAAAATGTGAGGATACCAAGAGGATAAAGAAGAGTTTAAGTCTGTGAGACGTTTTGTTATTGGGTTACTTTCAAAAGTTTATCTGTGAAACCATGGTTTCCTGAAGCAAAACTGTTCAGGGCTGCTGGGATAGCATGAGAGATGGTGAGGGCATCCTGGAGTCAGAGCAACAAAGACAAGAGCTGCTTGACTGTACCACTGCATCCCAGGCAGCAACAAGCACTGCACTCCCTACTAAGTGTACCAGCATTGTGTGCCTTCAGTCACGCTTGACCAAAAGGTGTAGCTTGGGTCAGGTCACTTCCTTTGGCATTTTAGGCTATCTCCATGATGGCTGGAGATCAAGACGAGCTTCAGGGCAGGTACAGCAAGCAGGCATATTCCAGGGCACCAAAACCACCAGCACCCCACTGCCAGCTCCACTCCAGGCTCTGCCCCTCTGCAGACCTTGGGCATGACTTCTGCAGTTATACCTCTTGTGCCTTTAATAGTAACAGCAGAATCACAGAACCAGAGAATATATCAAGATGGAAGGGACACACAAGAATCATTGAATCTAATGGCAATATGTGTTATCTTTGGAGTGCAAAAGGTGCAAGGAGCATCAGTCTTGGTAGGCCATAGGCTAGGATGCCACTTCTTCACTTGTACTCTAATATGTCTATTCATATTAACTCCATTTAACATCTGCAGCTGTGTATAGATGGTTCAAAAAGTCTGTTGGTGACCATATATTTCATGAACTGAATCCAAAACTGAACTCTTGTTTTACTTGGCATTTATTTTTATTAGTGTCATTTCCTTTTTCTGCGTATGTGACTATAGCATATCCCCGGGTGTTAATGCTTTCAGAAAGCTGGGGTAGATATCCTAGGAGCTCTGACAAGGGGAGCTGCATTGATTTAATGTTTATTTAAGAGGTGAAAGCACAGGAATTATTTGCTGAAGACTCCAGCTTTTCAGATGTTGCAAGATGTGATCTTCCCATCCACCAGTCTGGTTGGCAGGCAGAGTGGTCAGGGCTTTTGCGTGACATAGTCATAAGCCAGAGGTGTTAGGCAGAACTTCAGTAGTTTCAGCAGCATAGCCACAAAAAAGATAATTCCCCCAAGAAAAAGGAACAAACATCACTTTTTTGTCTGCAACCTCATTTGGTAGTAACTATGCAGGGCTATCACATAACTGTTTCCAGTTTTAAAACTTATTAAATAACTTTTAAAGTCTGCACAATTTCCAGCACTTCATAAAGACCTTGGGTTGTGCCATTTTCATTTTGATCATCTTCAGAAGCTTGCTGAGTCACTGAGATGGCAATCCAAAGGGAAGCTGCCGTTTCTCTGAGCCAGTGCATCCAATATGAGTGTGTGAATGTGACTTTTTGAGGGCTCTCAGAAGGAAATAGGACAAGGCTAATGTTCCAGATATTAAAAAAAAAATCAGGGAACCTCTCTAAAGTACTTCAAGCATATGCAAAGAAGGAAAGGACTGTTAAAACCCACATCTAGAAAATCATGGCATTATAGTATAAAAGCAAAAAAAATAGAAGATAAAATCTAGAAGCCAGAACAAGAAAGACAAAAAACTGCTTGCACACATTAAAAAAAAAAAAAAAAAGCCTTTTTATGAATCATCAGTCGGAAAAGTTGGGAATTACTTTATTTTAAAACTAAGCTGCAAACAATTTGGGGTTTTTTCCCCTCTATCTTCCCCTCTGGGACACTTTCTTTGTTTTTCAGCAATAGTGCAACAGGTAAACTGAAAACCTCCTGTACACAGTGACTGGTTTCGATATGTATTAGTTACTCTAAAACTATTCTCCTGTCAAATCAAATCAAGAATAGTCTGTGGAGGTTGCGAGATGAAATTCACTCATGAGATGTCCCTGACATTCACTGATCTGGAGTTTCTCCAAGAGATCCATGCCAAGGTACTGTTTATTTCCATAGCAACTATGTGCCAAAGAAAAGGTAAGTACTATTAATGTGTAACACTTGTTAAAAAGTTAGTCATCATAAAGGATGGCTGGAAGAGGCATTGCTTATTTTCATAGCCAGTCTCCTAATGAGAAGTCTCCAACTTTATTTCAGCACTAAATAGGCTTTTGTGTTTTACTTTGTTGGTTTTTTTATTTTCGTGAATTTCTTTAATAATTTTTTTAATCAATGTAAATTTTTAGTATTTCAAATATCCCCAGGACTGGGTTCTACAGCTGAGCTGCTGCCTGGTGATTTCCTTGAATGCTCCTTCTCACTTTAAAAGAGCAAAATGATCCTTCCTTATAGACCTCCATCCCATATATGATTTTATAGCTCTTTCATATTTCCTCTGAGTCAACACTTTTCACAGCGAGAGTCCTTGTCTGATTTTTTTGTATTGAGCCTATTTAACACACATGATTATCCTTGTCATTCAACTGTGTATCTTTTTAGGTCCTATTTTTTTAATATATATATAAAATATGTATTTTTTTATATATATATGTACTGATATGAAGGCTAAAAAATGTCCACGACATTCAAAATATTGTAGCCCAGTACTGTTTTATGGGTCATTCTCCCTCCCTTCTCTAGTAATTTGCTTCATACTGATTGCCATTTAGGACTGTGCTGATGTTCCTACAGAACTTGCTATTATAACTTCAGAATCTTTGTACTGCTTGATAATAGCTTCTTCAGAGTCTGCAATTGCATATATTAAATTAGGATTTCTCTTGTGAACTCTTTTTATATTTTCACACATTCTCTTCCCCAACCCTGCCATAATACTCATTATCACAAGATGTTATAGCAACTCTTCACACTTTGCTGGGTTTTGTTTTTTTTCCACAAAGAAGAGTTTAGAACAGTCACTGAACTTTGCCACGTCATTTTTCACCCCTTTTCCATTCATTTGTGAGTGTAATGAAGAGCAGGGCTCATCAGATATGTCCCTGTGGGACCACAGTGGAAAGTTCCCTCTGGTGAGAAAAGTAACTACAGATTCTTTTAATTGGTTGCTTATCATGTCAGCACTGTCCATCTCATCCCAATCATAATTTCTTAAAGACCCTTCGGTGAATGATCTTGTCAAGTGCCTTTCAGGAATCCATGGAGCCCGTGTGAGCTCTATCTCCCATATCAGCATGCTTGTTCACTCCTTCAGAGAACTCTGATAGATTTAGGAGGAATGAATTACCTTTACAAAACCATGGAGAATCTTCCTCAATGTAACATATTTCCCTACATAACCAATAATTCTACTCTTCATTAATGTCCAGTCTGTAATCTTCTAAATCCTCTGCAACTCCTTTCAACAGCAGGCAGCATCATTTGCTATATTTCCATTCCTCTGGTATCCAGGTTATTGGTTGCAGGTGAGACATAAGTGGCTGTACACTAAACTAGCAGTTAATTTGCATCCATTTAGAGCTCTCTGATGAAAAATATGATCCTGCTGGAAACCCTCTGTTAACTCTCCATGCAGCGGCCACTCAGGGCAATCTGACTTTTCACGGGTTTGCCTTTGCCAAGGCTCAGTTCTTCAAAACTGCTTCAGGTTTGGACATTTTGAAGTCATTCTTTATTCCTATAAAATTAACTTAAATGAGAGTTGTGGAAAGGCCAGGAAAGGAAAAAACACAATAATCTGTCACTGAAAGAACCATGTCAGAATTCTCCTTTCAAAGAATGGACATTTAAAACCTCCTTATTTAACTTCCCATGGTGTTCCTTGAAAACCTCTGTGGATCAGCAGGAGAGAAAAGCTAGAGCCTGTGTTCACAACAGCCTCTTCTCCCTTTCAGTTGTGTTTGTTTTTCTGTCTACAGTCAGACTTGTCCTGGTTCAAAGGGAATGAACAAAAAAAGAGATCATGGTGAGTAGGCATGTTCTTTTCAAGTAGGACGAGCCTTCATGAAATGAAAGTTTCTGTAACAAAGGCTTTTAGGCACTGGGGCTTTTTATACATTGCTCACATATAATTTAATAATGAGTAGTTCCCAGTGTAGTTAGGCAGTTGTGGACCCAATTATCCAATTACTGCAACTGACGGCACAAACAGAGGAATTGTACAGGGAGCACATTCACGTACTTTGCATTGGTGCTTTTGTAAGCCTGGTGTTATCCTTTCAGTGCTGTGCCAGACTGGGGACATTTCATCTTGTTTATTAACACCTCTGTCCTAGGGGAAGTTTTAGCTCATGTTTTGGGGAGAAAACATTCTGGGTTTTCACAGAAGGCAGCTAACAGTGGAACTATCACAAGATAGTTGGCAAGCCAGAACATTAATTCTCTCAAATTCAGATTACATTGAAGTTAAATTTGCTGTCTTCTCTGAGCTTCCTCTCCTCAAAGTTCTTTCTTGTGATAATTCTATTCCATATAGATGTCAAAAAGTCATTGCAGCCTCATCAGCCAGAAATTTGCATGCGACCGAAACAAATCCACAGCGAAAACTGAATTTTCTTCTTTGCCTTAACAGAATGTTAGTTTAGTGCATGCCACAAAATACAAACCCAGACCTAGCTCACAACAAACTTCAGCATTCTTTGTGTTATTCCTTTTGACACTTGGGTTTGGCGTGAGAAGGGAGAGGTGCATCTGTCAAGCCTGTACCTGCGCAACAACAGTACAAACAATTAGGCAAATTTTTCTTCAAGACACAAGTTCATGTGGAAAGTTAAATAATAAGAGTAGGTTATAAAAAAAGTAGGTTATATGGGCAATTGGAAATAAATCAGATCAAAATTTCCTGCCAAGTGGAACTGGGGTACATATTCTTCCACAAAATGAAGCAATGCATTTCCCTTCACACGTCTATTTCTGACTGTGAATTGTTGTGTGGGAAGTCTAATAGCTTGAGACAATTACTGATTAGAATGGCACTGCAGGAAGGGAGATATTCTTCGTGGGATGTAGTAAAGGTAAAATCACAGATTGTTCTAAATTGCTTGTATAGAACGTAACTTAGCGTAAAATACATAAGAGTATTTTTGCCTTGATATAACAATATTCTTACAGCAGTAATCTTTCGCCTGTTAATCTCCTGGATTCCCACAGTGCATAGCTTCCTTCCATTGGTCCCATATCCTAAAAAGTAGTTGATCAAGCTCCAGGACCATGTTTATCTTGCTGGAGGCAATTAGTTAGGACCAGCTGTCAAAGCCACAGCCGGTTCCTAGCACGTGTGTGTGCATCTTGTCAGCAGGCACAAGTAACTGCATATGCCTTCCAGAAGATAATGACACTGATCTTAAGCTCAAATTGGGTTTTGTTTGATAGAATAACACATGGAGAATCGGAATACACCATAACCAAATACTATGATATTTCAATAAATGATTCAGCTTCAGACCTATTTTCAGTGTTGTAGACTGTTAGCACAGCAGCTGCTTGTAATATAAGCTCAGTTTATCTGAGTACTTAGAGGTTTGAGTACTCCTTTTGAATTTACTTCCATCTCTATATTTAAAAGCTCATTTATCAGATAAGTGCAGCTGAAAGACCAAGAAACCTCTAGGCTTTAAATGGATGGATTAGATTAAAGTGTTGGGCACAAGAAGTGAAGACTTTATTCAATCATGCAACTTCCCCTGCACATCAGTGTTTTCAACACTTTGTCACATTTAGAAACTGTTTAGCTGCAATATTATTAGAAACAGTAGTTAAGTGTTACTTATGAAAGAAAAGCAAAATAATGTTACCAGTTCGTGAGCCAGAAATGTCTACCTCCTACTGAATGAGAACTATCAAATAATAAAGAGCTCTTCGAAAACTATAAAAAGACTTCTGTGGCTAAGTGCGTTCCACATCAAACCTTTGTACAAGTTCATAATGTAAAATTGATAAAGAACAAATGAAGATTAAGCTTGCAGCAATTACTAAGTACAGGTCAGAGATGGGAATATTTTATTCCAGGAACAATTAGCAGGATTGAGAGACCCTGTACTCGGGTCAAGATAAATTTCTGAGGAGGAGCTTTCCTCTCTTGCACTCCCAAAAATGCTGCCTCCCCTGCAACAGCCCCCGAAGAGAACTACAAAAAGCCAGAGGCTTTTCTGTGCAAGTGTTTTTAGGAAGAGAAAGTGACCTGGCATGGCTGGAGCAACTTATTGGGAAACTGAAACAACCATCTGGGAGGGAAGTTCAAACCCAATGCAGTGATCTCTTCTGAAACTGTGAAGTAGAAGAGCAGAAACAAACTGCTGAAGCTTTGAGCCACTGGTAATTGTGATACCTTGCAATAAACAGAGAGCTAATTAAAAGCAGACAAGGCAATATCTTGAAAAGAAGCAAGACAAGGAGGACTTTCCCCTTTTCTGAAGCACTGGTGTCTCAAGCTGGATTTGGATGTGTGGATGTGCTTTCTTCCTGTTCATCATTTTGACTGTTAGCTTTGTTTAAGGCAATGCAAAACTCCTGAGAAGCAGAAGAGCTCAGATTTTTTCATTTGCTTTTGAATTGCCGAGTTCTAGACTGTGGAGGTGATTAGCCTCTTTAAAAAAGGGTGTCCCTTTCTTTAGAGAAGGGAAAGGGAGCTGGAAGCTCAGAAGTGGCGTGATTTTGAAACTCGCTATCTCCACACTAAATTTTCAAAACCTTTCTCTTAATAGATAGTATTCTGTGAAGTGCAAGCAAAAGAAGAATATGGGCAAGAGAAGATACGGGAGATGGAAAAGGAAAATGTTGAGCAGATTCTGAAAATTATCCAAGTAATTTCTTAAATGAAAGTAATCCTTGACTACGAATGCAGAGGCTGCAAGTAGATGAGACTTTTGGGTGAAGAATTCTTACTAATCAGAAAGAGAAGCTCTGTGCAAGTAATCTGAAAGGAGAATAATAGTATTAGTCACTCCTCATGCTCTGAGATTAACTTCTTTCAAAACGCTGATTACAGCTCCAAGTACAGCCCAAAACTGGGATTTATAAATCAGATGAGAAAGCAGCATTTTTAGCAGTTCCATTTCAGATCCTAGCCATCCTCTTTCTGCATAACCAAGATCAGCTTTTGTGGGCTTATGAAGTATGAACTGTATATAGTTACTCATCCTATATAGTGAATTTTCCCCATAAATCATATTGTTCTTCAGCTGATTTGACAGCTAGGACTGGCAGCTGAGTGGGGTACAGCAGCTCAACAACCAGCCCTGGCCACTGCAGACATCTGTGAAACATTTCTGGCTTTTCAATCTGCATACACAGGTCAGGCTTAAAACAATTCGAGTGTGGGTCACTTTTGCCTCCTCTGTTTTGTTTGCCCTCCTAGCTGACACAGCACCCATGGGAGGAGACAAGGCCAGTTCTTGCATCGGGCACAGGGGGAGTGGGAACACTGAAGCCTGACCGCTCACTTTCACGTGCCGCTTGTGGACACCCTTGGCTCTTGCTCAGGGCAAACCAGTTTTCAGCTCTGAATACCCAAAATCAGTGACAACTATGCAATAAATTATGTCATAAGAAGATACTGAGCCCATGACAAAGACATCTAGAGAGAATAGCACAGAAGATCCATTTGGGAGAAGACATAGTAGGAATTAAAAGCAGGAGCAAAGACTGTCAGACAGGAGACAGCCTTCTGTCAGAGGATGCCTAGTCTGACTTTTTTTAAATTATAGACTGCAAATTTAAGCACAATAACCCTGAAGTAGAAAACTTCAATGGATTCTTATTTAACAAGCCCATGTTTTCTCTGGCTCCTCAAGGAACTAAGTTGCAGAGTCAGTTCCTGCCTGGTTCACTTCCAAACATCTGGAGGTTACACTTTGCAGGTGCCCAGAGCCATTTGCAGGGTCTTAGGAAGATGAGTTTGTCTCAGAAAAGCTTCTCCCCTTCTCTCTTTACCTCTTCTGCCTTGTGCCTGATGATGTGTGTTAAATCCTGGCATCCGCAGGCACAACTCCGAGACGGGACATGTTGAATTCACATAACTTTAAACATATGTTTAAGCTCTTGCCCAAATTAAATCTTTAACCACTGCTTAGCTCATACCCTGCCAAATGAAGTCCATGAGGACTAATAACCCCAGTGTTCAATGATTATGAAACCGTGTGGTCAGACTAACAAAGCAAGTGCTCATCCTGTGCTGAATCTGAAGAAGCAGGTTGAACATTTGTCAACATGGATGATGTTTCTAGAAAAGATTCTAATAAAACCTTAGACTTAAAAAATTAGGAGACCAAAACTCTTTAATAACTACATTTCATTACAGTCATTCAAAAAGTGAGAGCCCAGGTGAAAGTGAATTGATCTCAGTTTATACACTGACACTGTATCACCTGCATCTTCATTAAAGGCAAATACATTTAAAGAACATGTCAATTGCCTATGCACGGCAAGACAGAAAATAGGAATGCTGAATTTATGCATTCAGTCTTAAATAAGGCCCTTTCACTGCTTTTCAACTGGTAAGATAACATTTCTCTCCATTTCTCTATTTATTCCCATGTATCAAGTCATTTATTGTATATTGTCACCTAGTCCCAAAGCAGTCATTTTTCCTTTAATTGTTCCTCAAAGAAGTTATTGGTGTGTCAATAGATGTCTAAATATTAATATCAAAAAGAATTGTTTTAAAAAGGAACAAGCATCATTGTTTTGCTTATAATGTCTCCTTTTTCCTCTTTTTAAATTAGAGTTTTGCTAATTACCTCCCAAATTAAATGGGTTTTTTTTGAAATATACATAGATGAATTTGGGTCCATCTCAGTTCCTATTCAAACCAATTAGCAGAATTCCTAATGATGCAAATGAAAGGGAAAATGAGACACTCTTATATCTCTCACTCCCAGCCTCAGCTTCCTTTTTTCTCTTCCTTCTTAGATTCACTATACATTTATCTTAGTTTCTGAAGGAAATGGGGATTATCTGACCACATCGTATGTCTGCTCACCTTCACTTTTGAACTTTCTGGCTAAACATACCTTGACCTGAGAGAGCTACTGATCTCCAAGAGACTATGTTTCTGTGCATTCTGGTGAAATAGCAGAGGAGAGACAGTCAAGTCAGTCACCCTGCTGGGAGAAAGGTGGCAGTGTGAGATGGGTAGTTACTTGCCCCCATTTTACCCATCTGCAATCCCTCTTGCTAAGGCAAGAGCTTGGGAAGCATGGATACCAAGGTTGGTAGCTGGGTATTAAAGAACACAGAGAAAGATGAGCTGGGATGAGTGTGATAGGAGCCTTAGGCAGATGAAATGCCAAACTGGAAATTAATATTCACATGTGACAACTCACAAACTGAATGTTCTGTAATATTTATTTTTTTTAAGAGAGGGAATCAGTTTGTCTGCAGTTCTTGTGAATATCTAAGTTCTGAAGAGGAATCCACCCACATGAGTTGGACAAGCATTTGGCTGAGCTAAAACTAAGCAGGAACTTCAGGACTCAATCCACTGGTGGTAAGAGCTCACTTCCTCACAGCGTTTCCTCCTCAGATGTAAAATGAGTATTTCACCAGAGTACCAGCTCATCTCACCCAGACCAGCTGTGAAAGCTCATGTTAAGTCCAGGTTCTAAAAGTACCACTTCACCTGGCATTGAATTTTTCCCTCTTCCCTCAGTGATAAATTCAGCAAACCTTTCATTTTTGTTTCAGAAATATGATATACCAAATGCCAGGTCTTAATGAAAGCTGCCATATGTAATGTTTTATAAACATAAAAGTAGGACAAGAAATAAGAAAATCAAATCCCATGGCCCACTCTGTTGTGGGAATTTCTTTCATTATAATAACGAGTGCAGCTAAAGCAGATCGACTACAGCTAAAATTGTTCATATGCCTGTTCCATTTTCCTCTTCACAGCAGCTTTGCTATTTAAAAAAATGTGATTTAAAAAGGTTTTGCCCATATACTGATCCCACAATCACATTGGCCAGTTCCTCCAGCATCTTTAGATAAATCCTACCCAGCCCTACCCCATGGTATTGAGTACATCCAGCTTCTTTCAAGTCTCTAATTTTTTTGACCTCTCCTCACTGAGAAAGGGCTGTCCCTTTCCACCCCACAAAATGCCAATACCAAAGCAGGTTTTGCTTGTGAATCATGAGGTGAAAAAACTCACTGAATACTTGAGCCTTTTTTTGCCCCATTCTAACTAGGGTTTCTTCTCTACCCATCACTGGGTTCATGCTTTTCCTGAATTTACTTTGAAATTAACATTTCCACAGAGTCTTTCAGTGCCCCGCAGAAGTTACAGCTCCAGCTTTGGCCTTCCCAATTTTGACACTAAGAGTCTAACATTGCTCTATAGTGCCTGTCCTTGTTTCTACTTCTTCTCCACTTCATTTTTGTGTGTTAGTTCAATGAGAAGCTCCCCATCTAGCCATGCAGACCTTCTCCAGAAATTGATAGTCTTCTCACATGACACAACGGTTTATTCCTCAGCTCTCAGTAAGTTGCCTTTAGAAACCACCCATTTTTCCTGGGCTCCCTTCTCCATCACCACAGTTCCCTAAGGGATTGTGCCAGGCAACCCCTGAACAAGTCCCTGTTTGTTTCCCCAAAGACCAAGGTGCTCTGCCTTCCTCTGGGCCCAATCTCCAGCATCCTGTGGTTGCTGCATCCCGGGCTGCTCTGTGTGACCAGAGCTGTCAGCAGCTCTTCCCTGCGTGTGAGGAGCAGGTTGAGTCAATCACAGACCCTGTTCAGCTAATCTGGCATTTCCATGAGGACCCACAACCTACACAGACCAGGAGCCTCCTGGGTTTCCTGCCAGGTGCTGGTGTTGCCCTCCCAGCAGCTGTCTGAGTGGTGGAACCCCCACCCCAAGGGGGAGAGCCTGCAAGCAGGGGCATGGTGCTAGTTTGGAGCTTGTGCTTGTTCCCGAGGAGCAAGTACCATTCTGCTGTGGGTAAGTGTTGTCTGGCTGTTCTGTCAGGCACTGCCAGCCACAGCCACTATTAAACTTCATAAGACTATTCCATAATAGTTTACCATTGAAGAGGATAGCTAGTCTTCTATTTTTAGATCAGTGAGAGCTTTTACATCAATTACAGTGAGGCTTAATACCATGAAAATGATATTTTTTTAAAAATCTGGACTTTTGAACTTCTTTCTGAAAACAACAGGAACATCAATTCAAATTACTGCTTATCAATTGCTGATGTAATTGGAAGTAGTTTTACGTGAAATTAAGCTTTCCAGTTTGTTTTTATTCTAAACTATTTTCTGGCGTGACACCCATATGTCTTCCCCTGCTCCAGTCAAAGACTTCTTTTTTAAAAATTTTGATCCAGTGTCCGGGTCTTGGGAGGGGATTCTGGTGGTTAAAAAACCAAAATAGTATTGTACGGGGATAATTTTTTTTTTAGAGTTAATTAAGAAAATGACCACGCCTGTAGCATAGCATTCCTAATAGGCACAACTACACCTTGCTCAATCTGTGATTATGAAACCACTGTTTAGTAAAAGCAAAGATGGATTTGAATACATTGTAGGGGCAGGAAAGAGTTTGCAGCATAGTGGAAATGGAGTCAACAATAGTACGCCTGAAAAATCTCACTCAGGGATAAAAATGGTATAATTATGGGGAAAAAAGATATATTGGTTTGGCACTAGCAGCAGTTTGCCAGGCTGGGTGGCTAAACCAGAACAGTCTACATCAGAGAGACATGACCTTAATACTGTGTTGCATGACATTAATGTTTTTATAGCATCTGGAATCCTCAGTGTTGAAATTCAGATACAAAAATGTGAAACATGATGAAAAAGTTATTACCTTCAAGACTTTTCTCATTTGAAAGTCTTAAGACTCCTTTTTCTACAGGAGAAAGAGATATCAGCTCTGTCAGAGCTGCTCAGTGTGGTGTATGTGTGTGTTTTACGCCGTTTTAGTCTGCAGGATAAAAACAAAGTGTGGAGTGTTGGTTTTAATGTTACCATCTATATTCTTCCTTTTCTATACCATTCTTTTTGATACTTGAGGTTCACACTCTGCAGATTTTCACCACTGGAAACTCTAATTTTAGCATCAGAGATCCTAAAATGAGATCCTTATTCCTGAGGATGAAGAACACGCTGCAGATGGTACAGAAATGCCAATTATTCTCAGGAATAACTATAATAGAAATTTAGAAACAGACAACTTTGGCCCATTTAGTCCGTTATTTCTTGTTCCAGTCACATGTATCAGCCACCAGTCAGGTTTTCTTTCAAAGTTCAGAAGATATGTAGTGCTTTGCTGCATTGGTTGCAAGTAGAGTGAAAGTCTGTAATCCTTGAGTACTTTTTTAAGGGCCATGTTGAAACAAAATTTTTTTTTCCCTAATGTCTTCTTCCTTTGCTTTCAATGTTCTAGGTTAACAGTGTTTGCTAGGCCACCTCTGTAATGTAATCTCTGTTTACAAAGCATTATTTCCTATTCCCTACCTTACCCTACCTTCTTCATCTAATCAGGTTTGCATGTTGGTGCTCATGCCTAAGTACCTGAATGCTACCAGCAGAAATTTGGTTCTAATATCTACAGAAGCATTTTATCTTCTAAATGATTACCCTCTCACAGAAAGCCACTGATACTTCAATTTTCATTTAGCATTAGTGTTCTTTGTTATGGACACTTATGGTATCTGCCCAAGCATAAAGGTTAAAGACTGACCCAGGAGCAATGGACTAGATGGAATTTCCCAGTGTATCAAGTTCTACCTATCTGGTATTACTGGCAAACAACCTGCATCTTCCCTTTCATAAACCAATCAACTTCTGCTCTAAAAGTACATAGATCCTGTACTCCCTTATTTTTATTGTTGTTTTAAAGCAACCAAAACTTTATTGCTTTGATGGTTGTAAACCATCACAGCTTTCAATCTACATTTATTCATGGCCAATTTATACCTATTCATTCCTGTGCCAGTATTGTTCTTGAGCATAAGCGGCTCCTTCCCTTCCAGGTGTTTTACCTGTTTAACATTCACAGAGAGTAACCATGACTTCTTTCAGCCTTTGCTCTTCTAAGCTGAGCAAGCTCTCTTCTCTAAAACACCTTCCATTACTGCCATCAATTTCCTACACCTGTTCCAGTCTGAATTCCCTCTCCCTCAGTCATTGATGCTCAGAAGTGCACATAATAATCCAGACAGGGTTTTGGCAGAGTCACTCACACCTGCAGGAATATGTCTCTTTTTTTCCTACAATTACTTCAATTGATAAACCGAAGCACTGCACTTCCAGGAAGCCTGTCATTAGTGGCTCATAGTCTGATTCTGATCAGTTAATATGCCCCAAAGTACTTTATGCCCTCCATCATTCCCACCTGGCACTCTCACGACACTTTCTCCAGGATATTTCTGTAGGGAATGGTTTCATCCATAAAATTTTAGCCATTTAAAAGTTAGTGGTCAGGCTCATCAACTTTAAAGCAACTGTCCAGGGCAATTTCTTCCAGGATAATTTCTCAGATGATGCCTGAGTGTAGACAGAGGAAGGCCAATCGAGGCTAGAGCAATGTTTGGGAAACAGTTTTGATTACATCTCTCCACTTTTTCTCATTGTTTGAAATGGGTAAAGCCAGAAAAGACATGAGACAAGCCTACAATATCTCTGGAAAAGCTATTGCTGCTGCCTAAAAGCAAATCATAGTTGGACATTAATAGTTTTCCTATGAGCTTAGGAGCCCAACAGTCATGCCTGACTTGACAGGCAGGTGAACAAAGTAGGTCTAGGTCAATCCATCCATTCCAGGACCAGGGAGGAAGAGACTATGACTTTCTCTGAATCTGCTTATGTGAGCAACTTCTGGTTGTTGTGGTTTGCCCAGCTGGCCCTCCTCCAAGTTTTGCTTTCAGGCCCACTCCCAGCCTCTGCCCTGACCACAACCCTCCTGTTCTTATCACTGCAGGTATTCTGGCACTTTGTAGCACTAGAACTCACTTTTTTGTTTTGTTTGGGGCTGTTTTGGTGTTGGGTTTTTTAACATTTCAGCCAAAGGAGTGAAGGTTGACCAGCAAACTGCTAGCTACCCACCACTGTTAGCCAGCATCCAGAGGCTTCTCATGCAATATTCAGAAAATGCAACCTATTTAGGTGCAGTCTGCTCCTACTGGTGAGAGGCAGCTCTCACCTGATGTGGTTGGACCCCACTTGCATCTCTCAGTTTTGAGGCTGCTGTGAAGACCTCCAAGGCTCTCTTTAGGATGTGGTGGGCTGGAAGGCAGGTGGGTATCTCCTGCCGTGCCTTCTGAAAGAAGAGAGAAGAAAGGAGGAGCAACTCTTGCATTCTGGGCAAGAAATGTTCAAAATTAGGGGCGATGATTTTGTGCAAGAGAAGAGAGTTCTGCCAGCTCTTTCTCACATCTGCATTGCCCTAGTGACAGTGCACTGAGGATGGTGAAAAGGCCTGTGTGTTAGTGGCTGCCCAGGGCGCTGAGAAGCTTGGTAGAGGCTTGCCCACAAGAAAAATCACAATTTGTTGTTCCACTTGAGAAAGTACTGTCTGAGTGCAGAAAGCTTCTTCCAGATACAATGCTAAGCTTGATTTCAGGTGACTATCATTTTTCCTCCCATTTTCAGGTTCATCTTCATGCAGTGACAGTGTATACAGCTACACGTAAGCTACACGTGTATCCATCTTTCCACTGTTTCCAGGTTTTAAAGACTGTTAGAAGTTAACAGTACATCTCAATATTACAAAATTGCCAATGATAATTGCCACATTCTACTTTAGAGACAGTAAAGTAGACAGTAAGTTTCAGACAGTGAAGTTTAGTTGCATTACCATTAAAAGGTGCTCCAGATGTGCTAGAAGAACCAACATTTCTCAACCTTAATAAAACCTGTCTCTCCATCCTAGAGGAAGTTTTTTTAAAGTATGTTGTCTCAATGCCTCCAAAAAATAGGGCATTAGACATGTTTCACAAAACAATACAAACTCATAAAGCTGGGATTGCTCTGTACTTTATATTATCTCATAGTCCATGCTTCCACCTGGCACTTAATGCATCATAAATGCTATAATAAGTACATCAATGCAGTCATCTATTTAATTTTGGCAAGTCCTTGATTGCAGCCTTTTGTAGGGAGGCAGTTGCAGCTAGGAATTGTGATAGACAGTAAATCTAACTGATTTCGAACTGGCAACAATAGCTGTAATGAAGATTTGCATTTTTAAAGGCGCGTAATTAACACCAGTATTAGCTTCTTCCTCCAGCTAAAAAGTCAAGCTGAACTACCTTTTCCTGAACTTGTGTTGGGTTTTGTATTCCTTTTGCTTTTGCTTTGACAAGTATAAAGCATGCAGACCAGCTGCTGCCCAGGTACTATTTTGTATGTTGCTCATACAAGTGGTTAACCCACGAGAGAGAAGCAGTTGGACAAATCAGTAGATGTGTTAGGAAGCAATGGATGAAACAAATACATAACTTATTTCAGGGCTTCATCTGAGACATTACCCTTAAAAACTTGGGCTTTACTCTGTTTTCTAAGGCAAAATTACACAATGCATAAGGCAAGAAGAACTTTCCTTCCATGAGTTCTTCACTTTTATTGTATTTCATATGCACAATCAGCTAATGCACACGATATCAAACATAGAAATGGCTCCAGTGTCCTTTATGTTCCTCCAGCCTTTAGGTGTAGACACTCAGTTAGTTTGAACACACCCATATGAAGACATGACATTCAACCCAGTTATTACAATTTTTTAAACATCACTAAACACAGAACAGTATTATGGTAGACAAAGCACTAATGCTTATGGTTTTGAACACCTTAAAACCCACCTATCAATCAATAAGGCTGAGTTCCTAATTCTTGCAATGCTGTTTACTTATTGTTTCTATAATTTTTTATTTTCCAGAGATTGTTTCTTTAGCTGAGATCTCCTTCAGCTTGTTTGACAAGCTCAGTAACTGCCAGTAGTAACAGTGAAGAAAGATTTACTCAAGCTTTTTCTGGGCCAGACCCCGAGGTATCTATCTAAAGTTTATTTGGTTCTCTGTCAGACAAAATTTCCATGAGATTTTAATGGTCTTTGCCTTTCAAAAGCCATGAGCATAAGCCATTTTATAGGATGCAGAGCAGTTTATGTGAAGAGTTCATCAAACTATACACAAATTAAAAAGCAAGACTAAGCACGAACTTTTTAGATGCCACTGTGGAATGTAAGATGAAGTCCTTCCCAGTTTTGTTTATGACAGAGCCCCTGAAGCATGGAAATTTTGGTTCTCTAAGTTAAAGTTCTTCACCAGTCCATGAGCAAAAGGAACTATTCATTAATCTTCATTAATTATTACAGACTGAAAAAGAAATACTTGGATGTTTTCACAGAAACTGAGTATATTAGTGTAGCACATATAAGCCAGAGATATAAGTACCTCAGCTAGTAGTGTACATTTTCCTCATCCTGCATACATACTATCCTGAATCTAGGATTCCTACAGCAGATTTAAATTAGACTACCATAGTCAGTAGCATTAGAGTCAGCATCTGATTCTGAGTATAGAGACAATATCTTTTAAATGTGTGGTGTTATATTAGAAAGCTCTTTTGACAGCTCCTAAGAATGCTCTGCAGCAATCCTTTATGACTGGATGAACTGTGCCATTTTAAAATAAAAGTTTAAAAGCTAGAGGTTTGGTCCTGTAGGTACTTATTTGAATTATGCCTATGGTTTCAATGGGAAAATAAATTCTATTCTTTGTTTTACTGTGCTACTACATTGCAGAATCATGGTCACAGAATATTCAGAGTTGGAAGGGATTACCTTCCCATGTACCTCATATTTAAATTAAATGTTGCCATTAGTTTTCAGTTTGTTTATAAGAAAATAAATTCTAAAATTGAAATTAATCTCTGGGGCGAGAGTTATAAAAGAGTGGTTTCATGAATGGGAAAACCAATGACTGCTTAACCAATCTGATATCCTTCTATGATGGCATGGCTGACCAGATAGATGGGGGAAGAGGAGGGGGTGTTCTCTGCCTTGACTTCTACTGTGAGGGTGACAAAGCACTGGAATGTCTCCTTCTCTGGAGATATTTGAAACCTGCCTGGGTGCAATCCTGTGGAGCCAGCTCTAGGCAAACCTGCTTTAGCAGGAGGGTTGAACAAGTAACCCTACTGTGGTCCCTTCCAACCCCAACCATTCTGTGATTCTGTGAGTATTGTTAATGTTGCTGTGACACCAATTTCGAGAATTCCTTGATTTTTTCCTGCAGAAATACACACATGATTAAAAGTGTGACAAATAAAAAAATGATTCATTGAGTCCATGAGAATTTAGAAATATGCCAGCATGTTTTTCTCCTGCATCCTAACAAAAGGGTGAAAAAACAGCAAGGAGTAGCTTCCAACCTACACTCTAGACAGAGGACCTAAAAGCAAACAAGCTAAAGGCAAAAAATGTGATTAGATCTGATATCAAATAACTTATAAGGCTTATAGAAAAATAAATTGAAACTAAGGCAATGCTAGTTAAACATCCTGAGGAAAACCACACAACTAAAACAATCTGTATATTTTTGCTTATTCTTATTTCATGTCTGTGTTCTTCCTTGCTATGACTATTTAGAGCCATTCATTGCATTCAAATATACCTTATCTTTTGATTATGGACTCAAGTCCATTTTGCTTAGGTGAGTCAGTGGCAGCCAAAACTTTAAATCCCTGAAAGATGCAAAGTGGACAAAAAAGCTAGAGCCCCTCTCATCTTCTGCCAGCAGAGGATCTGGCCCCTGGATTCTTAAACACAGAAGGAAAGCCAAAAAAAAGTATGCTGTCAGGAAAAGCCTCCACTTGCTGCTATTTTGCCTGTCCAAACTAAACTGCAAGTTTTATGTTTTTCAAAATGTACATAAAATACATCATGTAGACATCAAAAAAAATATTCTTTGTGGGCGAGAGCAATTCTTGCAGGTACACGGAAAGCAAAAGATAATAAAATGGATAAAAGAGGGTCCATTTGCACACTGATTTTCAACAAGACTTTTTCATTTCAGCTTGCAGAGACATTATAGGGCAGGACAGGAAGGAAAACCAAAAGCATCTGAACAGTGGATCTGCAGCCAAACCATCACTTGCTGACACCGCTATGTCAGCTGCTCAGGTTGGGGTGAAGGTAACAACTCAACCATCCCAGACAACCAACTAGGCCAACACTGTGGCCTAGTATAGAGGACAAAAACTATTCATTAGGACAACCCTGCAAAAATCTTATATATTCCTTTAGACAACACCTCTATGATAACAAAGTGCAAAGTTATTTCAGACTCTACATTTCCTTTTTCCTTCAAGAATAGGAGTACCTGTACCTGCCACAAAGGAGATGGATATTTAAAGACTCGTGGCCAAAATAGATGAAATAAGCATAACTACTTACTTTAGACCTAACAAGTGAGTCAGCAGTCAGATTCTATTTCCCTTGCTGAAGTCAGAAAACAAATTAAGCTGACAGCATTCCTCTAATGGTGATGACATCACTGAGAGCAGAGTTATTTTCAGTCTCTACAGCACCAGTAAAGGAGAAGCATAAAAGAGAGAAAGGGAAGCTTAACTTTTTACTCACGCCTACTCGTAATATATTTCCTTTGCACCCACTACCTCAAATTAGGTATTTTTTGTCATTGTCATTCTGTGTTTAAAAGTATATATGCATTTTTTGGAGGCTTGTAACTGAATAAAACTTTTTTCTTTCTTTCTTTCTTTAGAGAGCACCAATACATAAGGTTTACAGCAATTTTAGCCTTGTATGAAGTGGGAACGAGTCCTCCAAATAGTTTAGAATTGCACCTAAATAAAACAGGGAAGACTTTAAACAATTTACCAAAATGCTCAAAAGCGACCTTATATGAAGTCTATCAGTCTTCAGATGCCCAACCTGTGAGTCCCACAAGACAGTATAGAATGTGGCTCCACATCTGCAAAAATACCTCTCTCTCTCAAGTAACTGCACTGCTTACTTTTGAAGGGGAGGCGGAAAAGCTTCTGCTTTTTGACAGTACAAAAACTGTACTTTGAAGAGTTTTTTAACTTGGAAAAAAAAACTTTCTGGGACAGCAGCTGAGAGACACTGTTAAGGTGGATAGAAGAAGACTCGAGGGGATTTGTGGAAGAGCAGGGCTTTCTTCATGAGAAGCCTGAAGCACAGAGTGACATAAAAAATGCATGAGTCTGAGAAGCAGTAGAAAAGGAGATGCTTAAGTATACAGGCCAATGAACAAAGGAGGAAAGGAGGAAAGTGAAATAAGCCAAGACAGAATTCTGCCAAGCCATGAAGCTGAATCTGACTAAGAAGCAGAAGGAAGTGTGGAAATGTCAAGAGAGATGGGAGCAGCCTGGCTTTGTCGGTGAGTGATGAGACAAGAGGTGATGAGACCTTTGCAGCCACGGGACTGCAACTCCTGGCAGTGGCAACAGACAGGAAGGAAATGCTGAATTGCAAATACACAGTTCCTGAAGGTACATGATTTAATGAGAAGCTGATCACTTGACAAGGAGGATTAGAGAGGTTGGTTTCTTGTACAGCAAGCGGGAATTTATTAAGAGAAAGGGTTTAGGTGTGAAAAGGGGAAGCAAAGTTTTGGATGCATGGCATAAAATATAGAGATAATAAAAAATAATGGTGAACAGGCAGGAAAGAGGAATTGGGGTGAGGAAATAGATGTACATGAGGTGGATGAACACCTCAGATCCACTCAATATATTGCAGGGAGAGCAAGCAATCTTCTGCCAATTGTCAGCTTCAAGCTGCATGAGAAGGATGAATAATACCTTGAAAGAAACACAAGAATGAAGTTAAGAGAACCAGGTCTGTCTTAGAAGATAAAATGGAGAAGAAGAAATGTACAAAGGATTAAGAGGACCGAAAAAGGCAGTCAGAGCTGGCTAGAAGGAAATTAGTGACAGATTTCCTGCTTGTCTCTGAGGAAAAATAAACCCAGTGTGGAATGTAACCCTATAAACAAGAGCATTGATGTGTCACTAATGTAAAAAGTGTTTCTGTAGACTAAGGTGTACAAATTTTGTCATACAGATGAGTGGTGCTTTAAGAAGATAATAAAGCATCTCTTTGTCCTGAGAAACTCTCAAACAAAAAAAATCTGTGCCAACAAAATTAATAATTAAGGCATCCTTGCAACAGACTGATTCAGCACTCTCTGGAGATGGCCATCTTATTGCCATTTACACTCTCCCTCAACCAATGTCATTAATAATGGTTCTAGAGAGCAAAAAGGAATGAGACACTGAAATACTGCAGGAACACCGTCAACACTGATCAAAGCCCTCATCGTAGCTTTTGTTCAACTAGGGCAAGTGGCTCATTTGTGTGCAGCAGAGGAGCATTCACTCTGGTGAAGCAGGCAAAATAGCGTCATTCCTTTCTGAAAATTGTGATTTTTAAAATAGCATCTTTGAAGTCAGACAAAGTTTCAGTTTTGCTGAAAGTGAATCAGTGGAGGAGGAATATAATCCTGACAACTCGTTTAATCCTTTCTACTGTCTATGGTGATGTAATACCTAAGACTATTAACTCATGAGATAAAAATTTGCTTCTTACTGCAGTTAGCTGAAGCCATTGGAAATTTTATCTGGTTATAATGGATTTCATGAAATAATGAATGATTGTTTGTCTCATTAATCTTGTATCTAGTGACTTTAAAAAAGAAAATACTGCCAGATTTCTATAAATGTTTAGAGTATCTCTATGGTTTATCACTGTTAACACAACAGCATTTACAATTCTTGTGATTCACTAAATATTGACACAAAAATTCTTATACAGGACTAACTGGCTATTCACTTCCAAGACGCAACTGCTCCTTATATGCTCTTTAAAACTGTTCTGCTCTTTTTCCTCTTCCTTGTTTAAAGAGTCATCTGTTCTCAGCATCCTCTTTCCGTTTCATCCTACATGTTACATTACCTTCCTTTGCACTTACTGGAGAAGGACCAACAAGCCAAAAATCTTCCACAATCTCCCCTCCTCCACTTACAGCATCTTGCCCGATCTAGTAATAGGTCAAGTCCATCTCCCTTCTTAGCTTAAGCACACCACAGCCCAGAACGTCTGACAGCTCAAATAGCACAGACTTTACAGTTTCTGACTCATCTGTTGCATACATACCATTTTGCAACACCAAAGTTCTAAATAAGGGACCACATCTTAACACAGCCTTCAGCTGCTCTGCAATACTGGATAAATGTTGCTGCTTCCTCATCCTGCTACTCCTTTTGGGAAGGTTGTGACTCTGGAGCAAGGCCGTGAGGATGCCTTTGCTCCACCAAATAGGACAAAGTGGGTCAACACAGCCAGGACAGAGTGAGGTACTCATGAGGGGACTGGGTTTGTTTCATCTAACATTTCTCTTCACTGCTTCCAGATAATGAGCTGTCTTCCATCAGGTTCGTGCTTCCCAGTAAGCGCTGACTTTGGGTGATAGAAATGTGTGCTCACTGTGGAACTGTGTCACCGCACGGTGCTGAAATGATTGCTGGGGATCTAAAATATCTGTATTTAGAGTAGGCACCTTTTCACCAGTAAATCACCCACGGGACAGAAAGAAGGGTGCCATGCTTTGGAGTTTGCTAACCCCTAGCTAATACTGAGTGCTGAAGAAACACTTCAGAGTAAGTCAATCACCAACGAAGTTCCTTTTTCACACATCAACAACACATAGGATTGTGAATCCTTCACATAACTGAATTATAGAGGGAGCTAGGGCTCATGCCAGGAATTCTCCTGCTGCACTGGAACAGCAGACATCATATGGGAAGCTGGGGAAAATAGTACCTACATACAGCCTGTTGCACAACGTGCACAATTACAATCCGTATTGATTTACATTTGATAATGTAACAAGTTTTATTGATCACTGGAGAACATTTTTGAACATAATCACAAACCTGGACCCCTCCTGAATGCCAATGCTTTGTTCTCTACAGGGAAAAAGGAAAGGCACAAATGTGAGTGAACTGTCTTGAGATTTCAAACCAATAGAGGTAGCAAACTGTATTTTTAGGACAGCAGGTATTTTGGAAAATATCAGCAGATTGCTGGGAACAAGCATCAGCTCAGTTGTCAAGCAGGATAAAGGACAGCTGTTAGCTCAGTCAGGAGAATCTCCTTCAGTATAATTAAGGATCAGTAAAGAGAAAGTGAAGCTTTCTAGATTTAAAAGGGATTCTTGGCTACAAGATGCTGGATAATCTATAAAAGGAAGTGAAGAGTAAGATTGTTAGAGTGGATGATTTGGTAGGTAATTTTCAATGAGATCAAGGGATGAGTGAGGACATTAAAACTATTTAATTGTGAGGGCATAAAATCAGGAAATTTAGGTACTAAGGTTAAATCCCAGAAAAAGTGAGATAAACTAGGCTTTGCTTGTCAGTAGGCTCTTTAAATTAGACCTAATTTGATAACAATAATAAAATGGTATGTGACCCTAAACTCCTAGGTCTGGGGGAGGTAGGCTATTATATAATGCTGTGGCCTCCTCTGGACCTGGTATGTTTTATAGCAGTGATTTGTGAAGCTGACAAGTTTTTTATTGCTATATTATCTTGTATAATATAATATATTCTACCTCTATCACCTTTATATCTTTTTTCTCTCTCTCCTTTTTTTTTTTTTGTAAATAGCTATCTTTTGTCATATTTAACCCAGGAGAACCCCAACCCTTGATGACTGACCCTTGTTCATACTCTACCATTTCCTTTCTGTCACAAAATACCACAATCTGAAATTCTAATCTGCCTCTCAATGTTCCACCGTAATGGGGTGACAACTTGTATTCAGTATTTGATAGCAGGTTTCCATGTAAGATTTCAAAGCTCAGCAAAAGGCTTCTCATATTCTGTGGTGAACAGGGTAAGCTCTGTCATTCAGAAGATAAATCTGAGCTATCTGTATGTACAGAAACACTAAAATGAGAACATATGTTGGAGACAGGTATGCTGTAATGAGGCCGTATTTTATTGAACTCCAGATTTCCACTCACGATGTAGAAACCACAGGCACAATTATTTCCTGCTAGTATTCTGACTACAGATAAAACTCAGAGAAGTAGTACCATCAAACCTGATGCATTATGCTTTACCCTTTCAGTGCAATTTTATGTAAACACACATACATCCAGAAAAGCCAGTTTTAAGTTGTGAGTCAGACATTGTATCTCTAATTTATATAGGATTTAGAAGTTTTTTTATTGTCATTATCACAGATTCTACCACACTTGCAGGCTTAGAACTTCAAAGAAGAGCCTGCCAGAGGAAAATGCCGGAGATGTTTGCATTCCTGTACGATTCCATCATCCCGGGGCCTGTAATGGTAAAAGCACCCTCCAGCAGATGTTGCTTGAAAGGTCAGGTTAAGTCTTAACACACGCTAGACATTCATTTCAGTTCTTCCCTTTTTAATTATTGATTATAACTCTCTCTAACCCTGGTTCGTACAGCAAATCCTTCTGGTGTCTCTGCTATGACAACTCGCACCAGCTGGAAACTTCTTGCAGCACTTTGACTCTCCTGCCCTGGTCTTTGCCAGCTTTCCAAACATCAATGAAACCATCCTTTCAATATCCCAACGAAGTTAAGGAGATGCTCTTTATACTTGCAACTAAAGCACAGAGCAACCAGTTCTAATTAGCACTAAGGCTTCCTTAGTTTATTTTGGCAGGATGTATTTACACTTCTCCAATCACGGCCTCTTCACACTACTGAAAACGTTGTGAAGAAAGACTAAGTCTCCGTAGTTAAATCTCATCTATAAAAAGTGACTGACTAAATTACACAATTGTCCTTTGTGATCTGCTAGGAATTGAATCCAGGTGTCTTGAGAGTAAGAAACTCTCTTTTTCGCCTAGCTACACAAATAAATGGTATTGATTTTTTTTAACTCCTTGGAGGTTTTCCCATGTAAATTTGGACAGTACTTCTGTTTATTTTCCTCTGCATTAAATCCAAATTATATACCTCAGTACTATGGTTGTACTACTTGAAACGGAATTTCACTCTTCTGCACTGCATTTACTATTTCGTATTCTATTCAGAAGATACTGCATTATAATTTCCACCTAATACACTACCAGACCTTCTAGATGAGTGTCAGATTGTGGGTTTTGTTGCCATAGTTTCCTTTGTTTTTTCCCCCCTTTTATGTGTATTTTAAAAATGCAAGTACAAGTTCCCAAACATTATTCTGATAGCAATATTAGCAAACTAATTCTGTTTTATATGTATTATTTTTTGGGCATGACTATGGTGATTTACTGAATTTACTGAATTAATCTGCAATTAATTCTGCATTAATTGCAAAGAGTAAGTAGGTACTACTTCAAAGCCAGGCTCTGATACCACCAACCTTAAGCAAGCTTCCCTAATTTCTGCCACTCACATATCAAGATGCCGTCTGTGGGAAAGACAGGTTAGTCCTATTAAGCTGATGTCTGCCTTGCAATCGGGTGACATTTTAGTGAGATTTGTTAGAAGCAAGAAAAGAAAAATGATGCAGCAGGTGAAGCTCACCTAATTCATATGACAGATTAATGGGATTTTATACAGCACTGTCATTTCTCTGCCAGATGCTACCCTTTTCCTAACAAAGGTGATCAAATTTTTTCATGCAATATAGGTAAAACATCTGTGTGGATGCCATAACGATTGCAACCACTTATGCAAGGGTGAAATCAACCCCCAAAAGCGAGTCTGGTGACAGATAATTCTTAGTGGTGACTACAGTCAAGCAGTGATGGCTGTGCCCAGAGGGAAAGTGGGTAAAAGAAAAGGTCTGCTGCCACAGGTGAAAGCATTACCTTGCTTTGGCCTGAGACAAAAGGAATGAAAAATAGGAGCTACTGTCTTGAGGCAAAATATCTTCAGCATCTTACCTTTTGCTGGGAGGATGATCCAACTCTGAGCTTAGCAGGATTTGAAAGTCAGAATCCCCCGCATCTTCCAGAGATTAACTGATATGTTTGTCTTCCCTGTGGAGACAATTTCCAGATGATTTTCTTGCCCTGAAGTCTGTTCTTGCATAGTAGCTCCTATTAAAATCCTGATGCAGCTTTCTCCTATATAAAACTTGTGTGGTGTGCTAATACTCAAACCCCTGAACAATGAAGTGGCATACTTCTATCTACACTCGGTACTTCAGTACCTGAGAAAAGGTCAGATTTTTATTGTTTGCAGCTCTCTTATATGCTAATGCATAAGATCTTTGCCCTTGTTTTACCCTGGATTTGTAGGATGCATACAGGGAAGGACGAAAGATGACCAATGTAGAAAATGTAGAGACACTAACCAAAATATGACATCCACTCTCCTTTTAAAAGAGTTTTTATTTCAAACAAGTAATTTAGAGTATGTATCTATGGCAAGAAAGAACTAGACAACTATGAAAGTAAAAGAGATGATAATGGAGTTTTTTATTTAGAGGAAGGAAGTCTTTTATAAAGAGGGACTTGTTGAACTTTGTGAAATGCAAGCTTAGGTTTGGGGTAGTTTTCCTGTTTTGACTGTCATCTTTCAGCTGCTCAGGTTCTTCTACCTAATGGCACATATCAGATGTAAATACCTGACTCTGTAGATGATGCAGATACAAATGGATGAGCTCCGATAAAGTCAAGCAAATTATCTCTGAGAGGGAATAGAAACTCGTATTTCCAGAGGGATAGAAGGTAACAATTCTTTTAACATCATGGATTTTCACATGAACTCAAGGATTTTTTTAGAAGTCCTGATTTGTGTGTCAACCACATAATGTACAACTGCTGTAAAAATGAGTTTTCTGCTCAACATTCCAGCAGCCAGTCTGAGACTGAAGTGACCTGGTGCTGATCAGAGTACAAAAACTTATTGCTTACTATTAACATGAATAAAGGCTGCCAAGCACTACTGAATTATCTGTTTTAAATTGCCTTCTTCTAAATTTCATACCAATAACTGGCCAAAGTTCCACAAATTGACTGTGTTTGAAGAAAGCAGTCCTGACCTCTCTTCAACCTTTAATAGGGTTGGTTGGTGGGCGGTTTTAGAGGACAACAGAAGGCAAAAATGGTAGGGTTAGTTTTGATGTGATCTATTCCCTGGTCTAACCACATGGTAGCACAAGCAATCACACCACTTCAAAAGAGAGGCTGATGCAAGGTCCAGACTTAACTGCAGTGAACAAGGAGAGGGCACAGCTGCTTCCCCTGGCAGGGGTGATGGCTTCAAGTGATCATTCAACTATGACCTTTCACTCCAGATATGGAAGTCTCTTGTAGGACCAGCTGAAGTCTGAGTCATTATGAGCAACTGCCTATCCACTCTTCTGTACCTCTTTGTAGATAGGTATTCATGCTTACATGAATATAAAGTAGGATCAAAAATGCTACCAAGCAGAAACAGAAGTAGCCCATGTTCATCACAGTGGTGTGTGCATGCACGCACACACATTTTTAATTACTAGCACTCTTGCCATTCCTCCCACTCAAAAAAAAAAAAAAAAAAAGGACTTCCAAATATTTAAAGAATGTTAACTTTTTTCCAAGGATGGAACAAAGCACGTGGCCTGTCAAAATCCACAAATGCTTTGGGACAGTGCGGGCTCTTGAAAACCAAGTGGCCTTCTCAAACAGTTCTGGAAAGTTTGGCTTCTACAGCAAGAAGCCTGACACCGGTGCCCACCCACCTTCGGCTGCTGGTCTAATGTTTCAAGGATTCTTCAGCATCAGCCAAGCCAGCTGATGTTGCTAAAGGATGGGTGTTTATTACGGTGCTTAACATTTTAAGAGAACCATGCAGCGCTGCACACACTGTGCGTCTCAGTATATGTTTAAGTCAGCTGTTTGTGTACTAGCTAACAGCTGAGGGTAAAAAGTAAAATAAGGGCTGTTTTCAGAACCCGTGGGGGGGTTTTTTGACGACTCTATCTTCACGTCTCCTGGCCTGTGGAAGTATGACTTTCCCGCTTCGAGGCACCTCCTACTCACGCAGTCAAACTACTACTTAAACGGTATCGCTACAAAAACAAATTCCTACACCCTAATTCCTTTCCCTCTTTTGCCTAATGATATTCTGCACTACGCCGCATCCCACACGCGTCCCAGCTCCTCCATCCGCGCTGCTGTTCGCGGAAACAAACTCCGCGTGTCTCCTCCCGCTCCCCCCAGCCCGGGGGGGTTTCTCTCGCAGCCCCGCGTATGCAGCGCGCTGGTAACGAAGCCCTCACGGCGCTCGCGTGCGAAGAACCGCCTGGGCAGCGCTGCCGGGGCGCAGAGCGCGGCGCGGCGGCCAGCCATGTCGGAGCGGAAGCCGGCGCGGCGGGGGAGGGCGGGTGCAGCGCGGCCCCGCCCTCGCGGGGAGGCGCGGGGAGGGACGGTGCGCACCGCGCGGCGCGTAGCAGCATCGCCGTAGGAGCCGCCGCCGGAGCCGGCCGGCTGTCCCAGCGCTCGCCGCCTGCCCTCGCCGCCCCGCCGGGGAGCCGGGAATGCGGAGCGCGGAGGCCCTGCGGGAGCCAGGCGGGAAGAATGCCCCTGGCGCAGCTGCCATGACCCGTGGCAGAAGATGCTGTGGAGAGCACGCCGAGAGCAGCACCGATGTACGGGGGTGCTTGGGCGAAAGTTGTGAGGAAGGAGACAAACAGGTGCGTATCGACGCGGACCGGCGCTCCCGCTGCCGCCGCTGCCGCCTCAGGCACGGCAGAGTTTCCTCCCGGTGGTTTCGGGCGTGCTGCGGGGCAGCGGCCGGCGGGGCCACCGGCGGCGGCGGGGGGCCGAGCCCGGCCCCTGCGCCGCCGCTTCCTCCGCGGGGCACTGACTCACGGGCCGGCACCGGCCGGGGCTCGGGGCGTTTCCGGACCGGGCTGCTCCCGGCGCGCTTCCCTCCCCTTTCCGCCCCCTTTCCCGGGAGGGAGTAACCTGCCTCCCCGTGCGGCCGCCGGGCCGGGCGCTTTTGTTCCATGCGTGTCTGATTTACTGTCACGCGAGTTTTTCCCTTCCCCGGAGCAGCCCGCCGGCGTGGCCGGGGTGGGCAGGAGGGCCGGCTGCCCCCCCCGTGTCCCTGTTGCCCCCCGCCGTTGCCCGGTGCCCCCCCCGTGTGCCCGGTGCCCCCCGCCCGTGCCAACCGCTGTCCCTGCGGCGGCAAGGCCGTGCCCGCCCGGTGCCGCTGCCCCCTTATCTCGGCAGGATGGGGTTTGCCGGCAATTTCGCAAGCGTTTGGGAAACCGCAGGGCCGTTTCGCACGGGTGAAGCTTTGTGCTGGGCGGCGTTGCTGGGAACATCCCCGACGTGCCGCGCAGTGTGGGTTTCCCGCTGTCGGTAGCGGGGCGTTCGCGTGGTGCGCCTGCCCTTGTTAGGCAGGACGCGTGTCAGCTTTCCTAGGCTGGGATAATGAGAGCGGCTGGAAATTAAAAGTCGCCTGCGTCCGAGGCCATAGAAGGCTTCAGTTATGTTAATTTTTCCCCTACTACTGTGTTGGTGTGGATCTGTGTAAACACTACACCTACAGTCAGTCGTGCTTGCTCCGTGAGTTCCTAGTAGCCCACAATGCGTCTGCTAGTTTGCGACCAGACTCCTGTCTGGAAAGAAAAAGCTTCTTCTGACAGTGCAGCTTCTACCTGAATCGGCTCCAGCTGATACGCAGCCAGACTGCTTCAAGTGATGCTGCTCTTGAACGGTGTGGACTCAGGCCAGCTCACGATAATTAGTCGCAAGGTTAGGACTTGTTCCTTAGTGAGGAAGAGAGACCAATGCAGAGTTTCTGCAGTATCGGTATTTGTCCTTTTGATGTTTGTCTTGTCATCCTTCTGTTTGAAGGGACTTATCTCTGGGGATGAGAAGAACCTGCAGTTCAGATCTGACAGGCAGATATGTTTTTCAAATTCTTGCCAGTTACTGTAGTTACTTTTAAATTCTTGCTAGTTATTCACTGATTTCTGAAGTGGTAATCTTGGATGATTGTTTTTAAATGGGGAGTAACTGCAATAGTACTGTGATGCTTGAGGGTGAGGCAGAAGGGTTGTGAGAGATCACTTAAATTAATCACTTAGAGAAAAGATCTTAACTGTTGCTTTAGTCTTCCGTGCTCACTGCATGCAGTTTGTGTAACTTCGGGAACAGTATATGTGCCGGATAGGTAGCAAAATAGAGTACATTATTTGAAATGTGTGTACATGCATGTTACTTGTTTTAGCGTATTTGAGACATGATTTGTTTTTAAACTGCTTTCATAAACCTCTTGAAACAAGTGTATTTTGCCTGTTCCTAAAAAAAATAGTTAAACATATTGACATGCATCTACAGTAGTGTATCACCAAAGAATTTCTAGGACTACTAAGAAAACATGAAACAGCAATGAGCTGACAGGTTTGCACTCTAAGGCCCTAGTCTAGAATAAACACTCAGTTCTTGAAAAGACCAGACTGCACCTGTAAAAGCTTCTTAGATGACACTCAAGAGGAAAAAGTTAGACAAGTTGCTTATCTGAAATGAGTCTTCAGGAAAAGAAGTTTTAATAAAAATAGATAAGTTGAAGTCAAATATATAAACAAACTACCTAAATACATCACTTGAATTTTTGATTTGCATGAATTGTGTCTGTGTGTAGCATAGCAATATTCTAATTACAGACCCTATGCTGCACGAATGTCCTTGAGCAAAAATATTTCTTACATTCACTTGGAAACTCATTGTGATTTCAGTTATAGTTTGGTACTAATAAGGTCTTTAGCTGTAACACTGAGTAAAGAGTTTCTGCTAGTGTCTCAGATTTGCTGACACCGTTCTGGTAAGACTGTATTATCCACATAGAATCACAAATTATCGAGCTTTAAAACTCAACTCAGACACTTTCCTTGTCTTAACAACTCATGGAGTTTTTAATTTGATATTTCTTTCCCAGGGCAGTCCTGTATTTATTGTGGTACCACCAAGGAGGTGATATTCTGTGATGTGTGAGCAAATTTAGGAGGAGGACTGGAATACCTTTAAATTGCTTTACTTTGGAAGTGTAGTTAACCACAAACAGCTGCTGTAACTTAGGTGTGCAGGACAGCAGATCCATAGAACGTCGTCTTTCTTAAGAAATAATGCAAACAATTTTCTTTTAGATAAAATATGGCTTTATAGTTTTCAGAGATCATTTGCAGGACATCTGTTTCTAAAGGTGTAAATAAGTCAGTGATCCACATGGCATCTCTGACAGCTTTTTCAATGTGTAAAGTTGTTACACTGTTTTTAAAATATTTTGTCTATGTAATGTGTGGTTTCGGGTTTAAAGCTTCCTGTTTTAAATCACAGCACCTTTAAAGCTGTGGAATGATGCTGTCTCTTATAGACTCAGGGTCTACTCAAGATTCATAACAAGCTTAGGGGTTTTCTTTCATGGTGAGAATATGCCTGTTATTTCAAGTCATTTGCTTTCGAGCAAATTGAGTATTGATGATTTGAGTTTGTATTTGAATGCCTGATAAGTAGCCTGATCCTTTGATCTGTATGTACTCCCAGCTATGCATATTAATGTCAGCTGGAATAGAATGAATACAGTTATGGCAGCCAAATTTTGGACACCAGTATGTAGAAAGAGCTGGCCATCGTAAGGAGATGCCATTTGCTAGACTTTCTTGGAAGCGTTTGTGACAGCTATCTTTAGGAGTTTTAATTTGGGTGCTCTAAATTGGCTGTGGAGAAAGTTCATTTTTTTCCACTGCTCTTGACAGGATTTGTGGTCACCTGTTTAGGTGTCTAAATAGATGGTATGAATCTCCCTTCACAAATTTCCTGTTTTATATTCTGTATCCACAGTTATTTGAACATAAGATGAGGCAGCAGTATATAATAGTCATACTGATGCTTTAAAGAAACTGATATAATTTAAATTTTGCTTTGTAATTTCATGTTGATGTCAGTGTGACATTCTCTATGTCAATATATACCTCTGGCCTGGAATCTGAAATTCGTCTGATGTCTTGCCACCTGTAGCTGTGAGCCTGCGGCTGTGATTGTCTCTTCACATTCTGTACTGGTCTGTGTAATCAGTGCAGTACTTGTGTTCCACCGGAACAAAGGCTATATTTACATTTGCTATAGCCAACACAGGTAAATAATCCAAAGCCAAAGTGGAATCACCTAAATGGACTGGTCTCTGTGGATTTTGAAGACTATTAGTTGTCTCTCCATTATAGGCAGAATTCTCTGCAGCACTTGGCTATCACCTCTCCTACATACCTGCTGTCAGTACAGTGTATTCTGAAGTCTGTTTCTCACTGATTTATGGGGTGACATTTTCTAACACGGGGTTAAAAATGGGAATTGGAAATTTAATTCTCATCTAAGTAATATACTCTGTATTCTACAAACTACTGTGATAGATAACAGATGTTATATATATGTAAATACTTCTGAGAAAAATATCATCTGCATGAAAAGTGTTTAGGGGTGTGTGTGGGTTTTCTTCAGCTTTTTCATATCCTTATTGGTACCATTTTACCTGCTCTGTGTTTTGGTTAACACAGTCCTACTCCATGACATAGTACTGATGTCCTGTAGCCAGCTGGGTGGGGTAGGAGCAGGCAGATACTTTGCTCTGTTGAGTTCAGTACCTTCATGCACTGTTGTGTGCACTCTGCAGCTCATGGTTTCCTTGTGAAGGTGTTGGGTTTGACTTTTGCTTGTTTTATTAGTTTTCTTATGACATGGGCAGTTCTTATCTTGTTATTCTTTTGTTTGTTGTAGCGCAGGCAATATTTCTTGCCCCAGCTGGGACATCCAGTACAAAATAGATGTAAGCAGACTGAAGTTTAAAGGCTTGTCTGTTGTGTTTGAATTGATTGTGATCTGTCACATTAACTGGAGTTGTTTGTCATTTGAAATGCTTGACTTAGAGTAATGATACGTAGACTGAGGTGGGCGTTTAATTATTTCTGCACATCAAAAATATTAGCTTTGTGTTGACTGATCTTGGCAGTTGGCAGATCTACCAGCTTTGAGAACTCGTTCAAGAAACTGGTTTGGGGTTGTGTTTTTTCTGTGGTGTTTGGTTGGGGGTGGTGTTTTGGTTTTTTGTTTTGTTTTTCCCCAAATACAATAGCCATATTCCAATAAGGAAACTTCTAAGCAGTTTTTCAGGCAAGAATAAAATCTTGTAATTATTTTTTTCGGTCTTGGTGACTTTCAAACGGGGAATAATTTAATCAGCAAAACTGGGTAAGTTAGAATCTCTTCAGGGAATTTTTAAGTTTAGATAAATTACTACACTTGGTGTTCTATATGCTTGCATACGTGATACTGTGCTACTTATTCTTTCCTTATTCCCTGAAATAAGATTAAATGCCTCACCCAAATAGAGAGGAGAAAAAATCCTGTGTAACAGATGGGAAAATGAGGCTCAACAGCTTAGTGACCCCACCTAGCATCATTCATGGAGTATCTTCTAGAACTGGGAGATGAACTCTGATTTCCAGGACCTACTCCAGTGACTCGACCACAAAGTTACTGAGAGCTGATTCTTATCAGTAAGAGTTACCATATGTTGTCTTTGATGCAAGGAACCCCCTGTGGTATGCTTAATGCTCCACTTAACTCTTTTCAGAGGAAATGTGTTGCCATTTTTTTTTAATTATTAATTAATACATTTATTGAGTGGAGCCATTCAATTGTATATAAATGAGTATGTGTCTTAGAAATACATTATTATTGTCTAGGTCTTTTTCCTGACACAGTTTCTACAGTTCCATTAAATTAAAATAAGTGTTAAAAGAAAATTCAAATCATTTAGTTTCAAGCAATTATATATTGAATCATGCTTAGGTATATCCAGAATATGTGAAGAAATGGTATTTTATTGTGATATTAAATTTCAAACAATACATAGCTTTGAAAAATAAATACATTTTTTCCTGCAGACTCAAAAGTAGTGGTTTCAGGATGTGAGAGACCATGATGAATATTGTTTGTATTATTTCTTACATAACATGTTTGCCAAAATTAGTTACTGCTAGAACTTAGACTTATATGTGAAACAATGCTTTTAACTTAACAGGGTGTCTTTCTCCTCTGGTCTTCCTGCAGCTGACTTTTGTTATATAGAAAACTCGGAAGTCCGGAATTTTAGGAAATAGTGAAGTTGTTCTGTAGCTTATTCTCTCTTCTTAGCAGAATGTATTAAATTAATAAATGATAAAATAAGCGTGAAAGAGTAATGCTTTAGTTGACTTCAGTATTAAATTTCAGCCTTTGTAATCTATTGTGCAAAGAGGTTCTGAGAAACCAACTCATGTCTGAAAACCTGTGTCTGCCACATGAGGAATTGTGGCACAGCCCGGCTGTGCCCGTTGGCTGCCCCGGCTTGCAGAGGAAGGGCCTGGCACATCCTCCCCTCTGTGTGCCCCCATCCCTTTGGCAGGAGCCCAGGGCTTTCAGTGGGCCTGGGACTGCAGGAGGCAGGGAAGGCACCTGCCTTCTCATGCAAATACAGCCTTGGTAATAGGTGTGTGTACACTCGGTGCTGGAGTCTCTCTTAAGGTAATGCGTGTGAGCAGAGAAGGAATTCTTTTCTTTTTATATGTGCAGCAGTGGTTGGATATATTGAAGGGAGTGATTTCTACATGTATATTTCTTCCTCTTTGGAGCAGATGAACAGAGAATAGGTGATGTGGGTTTTTTTGGTTTTGTTTTACTAAGGTTGATGAATTGACATGTTAAGTGTAATAATTTACCACCTATCTGCTCGTACAGGTAGGAAACTAAGTGAGACTTTCGCTTCCTTGTCTTTTTTTTTTTTCCTCTTTTCCTGAACACATGTGATTTGGAGCTGGTTTTAGGTAAGGAAGTGGTTGGCTAGGACAAAGATTTTATGATAGTATATGTCCAGCATCTTGGGTGAGTCGTGGCACTTGTGTGACTTAAGGATGAGTTAATTCAGAGAGTTAAACTCACTGAGAGCTGCAAACTTTTTTAGTTTTCTTTTTCTGACCTGACTTGGCACAGTGCTGGACAAGTGCCAGTGCCAAGGAAAGCATTGCAGTGCAGGAAAGGGAACTGCTTTTCTGTATTGTTAAACTATACTCTTGAGTCATATTAGATGATAAGAAGGTGGTAAAGTAGATAGGATTTACGAAATCACATAGTTAAAGTTGCCCAAGTATCCTGACTTAAGGAAGTTTGTACCTAAATGATCTGCATGCTAATGGCTTTTATCTGAGGTTGATTGTCTATGGAGAGGCAAGTTTCAACATCCTGTTTTTTCTTTTAATACTCAACAAAGGAAGAAGTCAGTCACCTTAGTCAATAAAGTTCAGAATAAATTATATGAACATCGTAGAACCTGAAGTAACAAAGTTTTATGTAAAAGAAATACTTGCAGTAATTTGATGTTTCACAGCATCAAAGACTCATTTTTTTAGTTTTTTGATTCTTTAAAAAAATTGTGTTTTTAATTTTGCGTGTGCTATTTCTAACAGTATATGCAAAATGTATTGAATATATGCTATGAGAGAACAGCTAAAGAAGTCTAAGATGATAACTCACTTCTGCTATTTACATCTAGTCAATTTTAATCAGGTCAGGATTTAGGTAAGTGCTTTGGATCTGTGTGGCTTCACAGCTCAGGAGTTAGGGCACAAGTCATTAATTCAGATCCTATTAAAGCCTTATATTTTATTTAAGTACTGGAGTAGATTGTGAAAACTCCTGAAGATTTAAGAAGGGCTTAGACATAAACATCTTGTGAGCAACATTATAGAAATAGCTGATCATGCCTTGGTGCATAGAGTGGATGACCTCTTAAGGCTTTCTCAGTCTATTTTCAACTATATTTTTGCGGACCTACAAATTTTTTCTCAGGGTAGCTCATTGCTGCTTAGAATAGCAAGTTTGAGCCTGTACAGTTTGAAAGATTTTTACAGAATGTAGTTGCACACAGTGCCTTGTGTTGTGAACAGCAAGTTTGTTAAGAATGTTTCAGTGGGAATACTGCAGCTTTGAAACAAGCCAGAAGCATTGTTATAGCTTTCCCCTGTTCAAGGACCTCACGGCTCTTGAGCTTTGTTTGTCAGTTGAGAGTCCCTTGAAAACACCAGAGAGTAAGTGCTCAGATCCATATATGCCCAGTGTTTAGTGACTAAGTAGTAAATAATACTGGAAGTTTGTGTGTTTAAATCTTATAACCATGCTTAGAAGTTGTTGGGTAAGTCTGGAAGTTTTGGTAGCTGAAAACTAGGAGTTACCTGAGAGTAACTTCATCGCCTGTGTTACTCATTGATTGACATGTTGAAACTTCTAGTAACAATTTTTACATGGTCTGATTCGGACGTCTTGGGTGTTGGGGTTTTTTTCTTATTTGTGCACTCAAAGCATTATCGTGCACTAACAGGCAGTTATAATTCTTGATGTATCCAATTGTTAAGCCTGAGAATATAACACTTTTAAAATTATGTCTTAATTTGGTTTTATGGCTCTGCTAAAGGGCCCCAATTACAAGGAAAAGTAAATAGTTACATAGTATACTGAACTCTGTTACTAGTATAAGGACTGGTTACTAATTTATATGCTCAAGACCAATATGTGCAATTAGGTAACGTTGAGTTTAATAGCTGACAAATTATTCCAAAAGCCAAAACTGGTATCATTTTCATAAGGGGTTTTTAAAAAGCTGACAAATATAGTTGGGTAAAGAAGTTAAAATTTTTGGCAGAAAGAATACTTAAACATCCCATAATAGTCTAGCAATAGTCTAAATGCAAAGGAGAGACATTTTTGGTGTGGAAAAAGATACTTGGTGGTGTCTAATATCAAAGAAAGTTTGGGGGCAAACATGTCCTTCAAAAAAAATTCCTTTTAGACTGTAGAAAAGAACATAAAGTTTAGCAAGGTAAGTCCAAATTAGTGGAACTTCAATTTGCGAACAGAATGTAAGAATGGAGATACTAAACTGAATCTAAAAACTTCAAGTGGATACTATCTATAATATTATTGATGAAAATAATGGTAAAATAGGAAAAGTTAGTACTATGGGAAACATAATTATTTGCCCACTTAATATTTCAATTAATGCGGTTTAGATACCTGTAAAAAAACACTGTGTAATTGGAGTGATGGGTGCCTGATATTATTATTAAATAGAGATATCCTGTCCCAGATTGATAAGTTCACACTATATTTGTGATTCTAGATGGTGCATTTTATATACAAAATTACTCCTGTGGGTCCGGTACTAATTCGGAGGATAGATGGGAAAAGCATTAGGTTTATTGTGCAGGTGCCCAAGATAGTATAGTTTTGCAGGACTTTTGAGATGAATTGCATCTCTTGCAATAAATGTTGTAATTTTTTTTTTTTTTAATTATGTATCCAAGTGACATTATGACTTGCAGATCAATATATAGGTGTAGTGTGTAAAGTGCAGGATATTCACTGCTTCACAGGATGTGGTGAATTGATTGTGGGTGGGATGTGGGCTACATTTTTTGATGTACTTCTTTCTTAAGAAGGATTTGGTACAATTGTATTTTCTGAGTACCAATACCTTAACATATGCCCCTGCTTCCTACCTCATGGTCCCTGCAGTGCAGGTTTTTATGGGAGCAATTACCGGTCAAGAAGTGAAACAATATGGATCTCAAAAAGCTTTCTTTAAAATGTCTTTCTTCCAGGAAAATTGAGTACTTGATTATATGCTAAGAGTTCTGTGGGTTTAAACCTGTAATTTTTCATTGCTAGAAATATTGGTGGTTGACTTTCACATCAGAGGTTCTGTCAATTTGTATGGGGGACATTCATGTACCAGCTGCCTGATGCAGATTCCCTGATGTTTGTCTGCTTTCTGCCTGGTTAGAGAACCTGTAGGGTCTGTTTGTGTTCCTGTCCACATGCATTCAAGAAAACTGTTGGAACCCAACTGTGTTTTAAGTATTGATTTCTACTAATTTAGTGAGATATAGCAACAGGTTTAAAAGCTTTGGGAAGCCAAATTTGTAGCTAACTTAACATGAAAAATGTTTCTGGAAAACAGAATAGAAAGTGGAATTGGAGTGGATTGGAAGAGCATTTTGTAGGTTGCCTTTCTAAGGGATGTGCACCCTCCTTTCATTGACATAAATTCATTTTCTGTGGACCTTTTCTGTTATTTTTCTTATACTTGTGCTGTCATCTGAAATATGTTTTACTTTTGGAACCAGGGTACTGGAAATAGCCAGATGTTTGATTCATTCTTGCTTAGTGTCCTGCTATTGGAGGAGTGCAGCTGAAAAGTAATCAGGATCTAGAGTCTCTGTCTTTTGAATTAGACTAATCTGAGAATGTGAAAGATATATTCAGCCCTCTCTTATTCTGGATTCATCAGACTGTTGTATCTGCTTCCAATCTGTTATGTCATCGAGACATGCCCTTGGTTGTAGTTAAATACTAGAGGGAGTCTACGCCCAGCAAAACGAAATGTGTTTCATTTGCTCACCTCTTAAGCATGCTGCTGACCTCCTCACTCCACAGTGGTTTAAATATCTCTGATAGGAACCTTTTGGCTTTGCATTTTAACTCATAAGAAAGACAGTATGCTTTGTAGACTTTCTGAATACACAGCTGCTTTCCATTTAATGGTATCACATACTGGCAAACCATAAATCATATATACATATTCTTCTTTTCATGGCTCCAACTGCTCTGAGAAAAACTGGTTCTACCATCCAGTGATTCCCTTAGCATAATCATTGCTTGGGTAGACCTATTTAAAAAGATCTTGCTAATCCAGTGATCTGGCTCAGACATGATTGCATGGCACACATGCTGATTTCTTGAGTTTGTTCCTAGTTCCAATGAGTGTGTTTCGAATGCATTGCTCGAATTCAACTGAAAAGTTACTGAAAGCAGTGCAGGGTTAAACAGGAAATGAGATTGTGCAAAACCGTTCGTTTTGCAGAAGTTTGCTGTGGTTTTTCTGGTTGACTGTTGAAAAAGTCAGTGAGGTTGAAAATTAGAGCCTTTTTAAAAACAGAGGTTGATCTCGCCTTTTTGTCTTTGAAGGGATTGTCTCAAGTTTCTGATATGGGTTTCACTTTCAACTAGTTTCAGTTCTCTTAAAATAGTACACGTGAAAGCCTAAAGCTTACTGTGTGGTAAATTCTTACTTAACCTGTAGTTATTATTATTATTCAGCAGAATGATTGTTGTAGCAGGAATCACTATTTCTAAAAATTTGCCTGTGCAGTCAGTTTAGAGCACATGGTTTTGATACACAAATTGCCCTATTTTAGGCCCCAGAGTTTAGCCATCAGTACTTGTTAGAACATTATAGACTCCTCCTTTCCAGCTGAAGTCAATTGTCTTATTTGTTCCTACTGGTTTTCTCAGTTTTTTTTTTTTCCTGATTGACAAGATACTTGGGAAACTTTCTTGTAACATGAACAGACTGTAGAGATGTGTAGCTAAAATACAAATGATAATTTAAATATATGACATAGATTTGAGAAGAGGGAAAGTATGTGACTTGTGGCCTTGGTGATAATGATAAATGTACAGACAATATGCTTCCCTGTAAAAAAAATTATTTAAGCACTCATTTCTGTTACTTAGCTAAACTGGTACTTTTCTGATCATCTGTTTGATAATTTCAACTTTTTATGTATCTTAAGGAAAGATAGTACAATATTCACTGTCTGTACATAAGTAAAAGATGCTATAGCAAGGCGAATGTGGGCTTTTTGGAGCATCATCTTATAAAATGACCCTGAGCTGTACAACTAGAAGGTTGTACTGACTGCCCTTAACTGAGGCAGCTTTTAAAGCTTATATTCATCGCTGTACTAAGCTGTGAAACTGGTTTCTTGTCCTCTGTCATGGAAGGATGACTTCTAGACTGTAGTCATGCCAGAAGTCTCTAGTATCTTCCTGAAGCCAGGAAAGATTAGAAAATAGCACTGCTACCATGTGTCAAATCTCTGCACTGGAAAGACAGTCAGAAGACCAATCATCTTCCTCTCCCCAGCCCCTAAACAAAACAAACAAAAAAACAACAGCAAAAAAACCGAAGAAACACCACCCTAAAGACCCCTCAATGCACCTGTGTCGTATTTGAGAAATCCTTCATTCTTCTAATTTAGCTTTATCCAGCTGCATCTTCTAGCAAAAAAAAATGCTCAGGAGAAAACCTGTTAGAGAGCAGGTAATCCTCTTATGGCACACCCAGTGTGCTTGCAATATCTGAAAATTAGAATTCCTAAGTGGTTAGTATTTAATCTGTCACATATAAAAGACTCTCTCCTCCAGCCATATGCGAGCTAGAAGACTGTATTAATCAGAAGTCATTACAGAAGAATGCTAGGATTCCAAACAAGAAGTCTGAAAAACTTAGCAGTGGAAAGGAAGATGCAGAATGAAGCAAAGATCTCTGAATTTCTGAGCAGCTTTTATTAACTTTCTAATGTCTAGAAAATACCTAGACATGTATGTAACTCTTAAGTGAATTAAGTTTTGAAAAAATAGATTAATTAGACTTTGTGTTCTCTAATGCCCAAATAAACTTGAATTCTGCCTCCAGTGGTAATGGAAAAGGTAACCATTTGTAACAGTTTTTCATTTGTTTCTAAAATCATACTGAATTGCTGTTAAACTTTTGGAGCAAACTAAGACTTAATGTCCCAGGTGATACCCCATACCATAACTTAGGAAATAGTCCCTTTTGCTTACATCTTGCTAATACTCATGTTTGTTGTGTAAGCAAAGTCATTCGAAGTCTTTCAGGGAAAAACACCTCTGAGAGATTCTCTGAGTATAGTATCACTGTCAAGAAAAAGAAAGCACTTGTTGACTCACAAGGTTTTTAAGACTTTTTAGAACTTTATGGCTAAATTTCAAATTCAAAAACCTATTTCTGTATGCCTTGTTAGAATGGTCCTTAGGAAAGTACAGAAAATAGGAAATGCTGGCTAATAAAACTCGCATTGCATTCATTATTTTTCTAAGGCTATACTACAGTTATAAATTTTCTTGAAGGTAAAGACTGACTTGCCAAGGTCTCACTCTTAGAAAGAACCTGTTTATCTATTTTTTGTTGTGGCTTTTTACTGTTCAGTCTTCATCAGGTTTAACTGGTTTGCAGAAGTTGTAGTAATGGAAAGTAATGTCCAGCTATGTAGTAGTGAGGTTTCAAATGCTAGATTGTTTTATATATTTCTTACTGTGACTTCATCTAGTTTGATTATTCATAAGGGTAAAGGCAAGAGTGGTATTGTATGCCAGCAGTGTGCAGTTTTTCATGTTTACTTTCAATTACCTGTTTTTAGACAATATTAAGAAGAAAGCACTTGATCCTGTACAGCAGCATGCTATGATAGCACATCTGCAATATATTTATTTCTGTACTTGTATTCAGCATTTCTTGTAACTTGCTGTGTCTTGTTTTTTACAGAATGGACAGCAAATTGTGGATGAACCTATGGGAGAAGATGATATCAACCCACAAACTGTGAGTAAAGCGTGCTTGTAATAAAGATAGGTAGCACACTATTGGGTCACACTGACATCACTTCATTTACAGGCAGTTTACCACTAATGTTTTGTTGTTTAGGTTTACTGGACATGGAGTGCAATCTAGGATCCTAATATTTTTGAGAGAGGTTCTTTCTCCCTGACTCTCATCTGGTTTGGTATCCTACTGTTTGTTCTAAAAGCTCATACCTCATATTCCTTTCTGCATTCAGCTTGCAATAGTCTTTCAGGGGAAAGTCAAGGGTGAGGAAGAACTGTGAAAGTGTAGTTTCCATTGCACTTGTTACTGAGAGGCATGAGTTGAAAGAATTCTTAACCTAGCCTTCTTGAAAATAGAGACTGCTACTAAAGAGAAGATCAATGAACCTTCCTGACTGTGATAATTTTTTAAAGTGCATTATCTCCTTGTCAAACTTGCAGTTTACAAAATTTCATAATGTGAAGATCCCACTGAGTTCAGTTTTCTTGTTGTGATGACTGTGACTTTTGTCAAACATGAAGTTTGCCTGTAGTTTTGTGTTCGAGAGTACTAGCTGACTGAAATCTGGTGATAAATGGCCTCACCAATAAAACACCATTTTTGGAGCTCTGTATTTGGTTGGAGTTCAGGGTTTGTATGCTGGCATTGCATCTTGGTTCCTCCTCATAGCACCAAGGCACTGCTGTCTTTAACAAAAGGTGAAGAAACAAGGCAAGTGCTGACATGACTGAAGTAGTGCAGTGTTAAAGAGTAAGAAAGGAACAGTATTTGTGTGTTTAGAAGGCAACACTAGGAGAAGATAATTTGTTCTAATATAGTGTAGACTGCAGTCCTGGAAAAGACAATGGTGAGGCAGGCTGTGCACCTGCAGCCCACTGGAGGATTACAGTGGAGAAGATATCCACCCTGCAGGCTGTGAAGGACTCCACACTGGAGCAGGGGGATGTGCCCTGAAGGAAGCTCCAGCCTGTGGAGAGCCCACTCTGGAGGAGGCTACTGGCAGGAGCTGCAGCCTATGGAGAGGAGCACGTTTTCTGGAAGGAAGTGCAGCCTGTGGGGCACTCATGCTGGAGCAGTCCATTCCTGAAGAGCTGGACTCCATGGAAAAGGACCCATGCTGGAGCAGTGCTCGAACAGCTGTAGCTCATCAGAAGGACCCTGGAGAGGGGTAACTGAGGAAGAAGCAGCACAGTGTTACAAACTGACAGCAATTCCCATTCCACCTGCTCTAGAGGCAGAAGGGTGGAGAATAAAGGAGCAAAGTTCAGCCTGAAAAGAAGGTGGAAAGGTGTTTTCAGCTTTTTCTTTGTTTCTCACTATCCTACTCTAATTAGCAATGAATTAAATAAATTTTACCAAAGTTGGGACTGTTTTGCCCATGATAGTGATTGGTGAGTGATGTCCCTGTTCTTATCTCAATTCATGAGCTTTTCTTCACCTTATTTTTTCCACATGTCTTATTGAGAAGGGGAAGTGAGAGAGTGGCTAGCTGGGTGTCTGGCAGCCAGCCAAGGTTAACCCCTCACAGCTATGAAACTTCTCTCTCAATATATGATAACTGCAGTATTACTTACAAGTGTTTTCCTGTATTGCCTTCAGACATTTCCAAACTGCTAATTCTTTTGGTGAGCAACTGATTTTAACACAGTGTGACCAGCAGAAAATTAAAACATTTTTCTAATACTCTTTCTGTCATGCTTGAGCTACTTGGTTAAGATTGTTTTACCTTTTTAATGCCTCAGACCAGTATTTTAAGAACATATTTTGTGTTTATTTCTAGGCTGTGCTGAGTAAAAGATTGCCAATAACGGTGTAAAATAATCTAGTGTCTTTTAAACAAGAAGTTACTCCAGCTGCTCAGTCACCTGTAACTGGAAGCTAACCTGTGCTGTCAGTCAGCTGATAAAATACTATTTCAGCTGGGCTGTGATATTCTGTGAGTGCGCAATATAAAAGCTTAATTTTAGTCTTTTATGTTGCTCATTTAAGTTCTTCTGTTTAACTTTGCACTGAAATGAACTTAGAGCACTTACAAGGTTGCTGACAATTTAGGCCTAGAGTGTATTAGCATATCAGGTAAGAGGACAAAATATTTTGGTGGGTGTGTAAAGAATGCAAGCTCAGAATAGAGAGTTGCCATAGTCCTGTGGAGATAGAAGAGGTGAAAACTTGAAATCTGCATCCTTTTTCTGTGCAAACCTGATAAGAAATTTAAATAAATATTAAAGCCTAACACAGTTCTAACTACATAGGTACACTCTCTAGTATTCTGTTTATCAGAAGATAAATTTTGTTTCATTACAACCCTGTTCTTTTGGTCAAAAGTGGAGTTAATTGACATGAGAGCCTGAGTTGCATAGGTTTGATTCAAATCTGTGGTTTGTTTTAAGAAAACCAGGACCTGTAACAATATCTGTTTCTGAGGAATCCGAGATCCTGTATGATTCAAAGTCCTTCTCTTAGAAGGGATATCATTCAGTAGTCTGGTTTTATTACAGCAAGTATACTGGTTATATCTGACTTAATAGCTTGTCAACATTTTATATCTAATATATCTCATAAATGATCTGTGACCAGCAGGAAATAAGTGTAAGAACAGCTGGCTGAAGCTTGAGCTAATGTGAAAGCTTAAGTGAACATTACTGAAAGAGAGGAAGCTATTTAAAGCTTTCTATTTGCTACCTTTCTCACTCTTGTGCTACCTGCCATTGCTTTCTGTATCTCTGTGTCCATAGAGATTGAGTAAATTAACTGAGCAAATCAATTGTTTTGAGCTGTTACAGTCATGCTACATGCTTTATTACTAGTTAAAGCTAACCAGAAACTGCAGCTAGTCCAGCAAGTAGCTTCTTATTTCGTATGTATGTGAAGAGCATATCGTGTGTGTGCTGTTCTTTGTTATGTTCTTTATCTGAATTCAATTTAGCTGACAGGACACTTGGTACAACCTGTGTATTACCCTTGCACTCTATTAGCTTAAGCATAATTATCAAGCATACACAAAAATATTAGGTTCCAAGAATTTGTGAGAAGTTTTTTTTCAACAAGGCTTTGTCAGTTGCAGAAAAGCTCAGGTGTATTTGGTTTTGGTAACCTGCAGGGACTAAAGATTACTTTTTTACAGTATAGGCAGGAGTAGAACCTATTCAGGCTGAAATTTACAATGAACCTCTCTTCAATGGAGGTAGTAGGGTAATATTATTACACTTAACTTGTTGTATGCTTTGGTAAAACTTTAAACAAAACCCCACTTTTAAATAAGCAGAATTATAGCATATGTACAATTAACTAGAACTAAATCATAATGCAGCATATTAAAATATTCTGATCTGGGTGATTAAAAAACTAAGTCTCAGTAGCTGTCATCTTCTTACTAAAAATATATAACTAAGGTAACAGTGACTCTAATCAGTGGGTAGTCAAAAGGTAGTGTAAGAAAGGCTTGCAAAGTCAGTAGTTAAAAAGGTCTTTTTCATTTATTGTTCTATAGTAGAATTTAAATAAAACATCTATTTGCAGTCAGGAGAGATGAAAATTAAGACCTTTGTCTTGCCAATCAGTATTTTAATAGAAGAGTTTATAAGGTAAGTGTGATCTCAGAAAAGGCTTCAAGATACATTGGAAGAATAATCTGAAGCATGTGACAATATAGTTTCTTTGCTGAAGTACTGAATTTGATCAGTCAATTGTATGTAGTAATAATGTTGAGATTCTGTATTTTATGTGCACAAATACTGTACAATTTACTGTGAATCTATAAAACACTGGTCAGTGGGGGGGAGAGAAGGGATGTTGAAATAAGAGGAGGGAGATTGTTCACCGATTACAGCCATGGGCAAAACAGGCACCATCACTCAAGCAGGAATATCAAACCAGAGTAATCTGGGGTAATCTCATTTATTGTATCACCATCCATTAAAATAATGAAAGATAAAAATGTTATAATGAAGTAATTCAGAAAAAAAGCATAATCAAATTGACAAATTTTTAAACTTGAAAACATTTGACAGAGGCTTTAACTGATGTTTAGTTTCACCTCAGTTTTAAATACTACAGCATTGTACTAGTAAGAACTCTTAGTTTCAGAAACTTTGCCTCCATTTTGGCAGGTTGAAGCACTGCTTCAGGACTGCTCTAAACTTCTGTTGGATATTCCTGTTTGGATGCTCAGTAGCAATTTCCAGTTTCAAGAATAGTCATATGTGTTAACAATGACTATTTCTGATGATTGTTTTTGATCATCATTACTCTTGCTGCTATAACCTTTACATTTCAATTTTCTGTGCATGTTTTGTCAATTTTTTGATGTAAATTCTTGGCTTCGTGGTAGAGGCTCTAAGACATAGCTAGAATTTCTTAAACACTAGGGAAATGTTTGGATTCACAAATGTTCATAGCCCACTAAGTTCCGGATGTCTCATTTTTACAGATTGATACTTAATTTTAGCTGGAACAGCTGCTTGTGTAGCTTAGCAGTAGTAAAACACTGACAGCTTAATATTTTTGCAGTTTTACTGAAAGATGAGGTTTACAGTCGAGTTATCCTTTCATATTGCTTAACCATTCTTGAATGTTTAATTATTGCCTGTTTAATGGAAATCAGACCAAGGAAGCTTTTGTTACAGCATAGTAATGCAATTGTTTGAAACAATAATATTACATAACTCGGTATAACATCATATTCCCTGTTATGAAGTAAATTGTAATTTCTGTTGAAGCCAGCTGATAACCTGGCCATCTAATGAGAGTGTCCACTGTGTAATGGAGTGAAGGAAACAGTCTGGTTTACAAATACTAATCTTGGACTTCAAGGTGTTCCATAATTCTTACAGTCCTTTTAGTGCATTTTACTAAATATACTTAAATATATATGCATGACTATTTAATTCTATTTTACAATCAAATAACTTGATTCTTGAACAAATAAGTTTCCCCAGCAAAGCATTTGTAAAACTTAAGTCCAGTTATTCCCTTCTCAATGCCCAGATTTTGCTTTGTAAAAGGCAGAATGCCTTTTTTTCTGTAATATAACGAAATTGGAAGTTCATTATCTTCCCAAGCACTGTACTCTGCTGCAACTTGGATGAATTTTGTTAGCAGCTTAATGGCATGCTTGCATCTTACCTCTAAGAATGGACTCAGAGGTCCTTGTGCAAGAAGTTACAGCATCTTTGTAAACAGTGCAGGGCATCAGGTCTGAGATGTTAACTCTTAGATATCAAACCCTTATAAAGAAGGCAAGCCCTGGCATACTTTTTTCCCCCAAGATGTCATCAGGTCTTGAGGAAAGACTACAGCAAAACTTTCATTGATGTGTTCTTATGGATTTTCTGAGTGGCTTATTTTGCAGTCATTGTCTTAGGTGCAGGGTTCTTTCTGGAACTTGCTCAGAAAATTGAATAATTTGAGAGTAAGCAACATTCAAAGTCAAGCTGCTTAGTTGTTACATGGAGAGAAAACAGATGGTAGCCCTGCAAAGCCTGTAAACTAACAGATGGAAGCTGCCACACCCCCTGATTAATAGAATATTGCTGCTTTGGCTATACAAACATTTATTATGAAGAAAAGTATATTATTCAGCTTCTGAAAACTCAAAAAATTAGCTTTCTCTTCCTCCACTGTTGACCTTCATGAAACAAGGGCTTTTCATTCCTTATGTGTGCTCCCTCTTTGTTTTTTTCCAGATAATTGAAAGCAATCTTTACTACAGAACCTTACTTGTCTAACAATATAAAGACTTACTTTGCATTATTACACTTCTCAAACTGAGGGTGTAGGAAATTATCAATCTGCCTACTGGACTCGACCTAGATTAAATGTTTCAACATTTTCTGGTTATGTGTAGAAGTGAGCATCACACCACTGTGTGCACATTTTATTCAATAAAACCCATATATTCCCACGTGTTCTTTACTGCTTTGAGAGTTCCTCCAGCATGTTTCAGTTTTCTTGCTCTCTGTAGTGTCTGCGAGCCCCATTCTCTTGAATGTCTAGATGGCAAGTCTGATGACATTTTGTCTTAATTTTTGTAAATTCAGAGCAAATTTAAATGAGAGGAAGATGAGAGATGAACTCACTTTCTATTTCTGTAGTGGAGGAGAAGGAAATGCATCGTGCTAGTGGAGTTCTGTAATTCGCAGAACTGTCACTGACAGGCATAGCAAATTGCTTTTGTTTTGGACACAATTGTTTTGTGATAAACATATATCATATAAATCCTTATCAAAGACTTCAAGGTAAAGGGAGCAACTTGCTGGAGCAATTTGTCCTTGTTATCACAGACTTCCCTGTTGGGGACTGCTGCCCTCTAACCTGTCTCCTCCTTATGCGAAGGAATATTTAAAAGGGCAAACTCTCTTCTGAGAGGTTCTCAAAATGAGTTGTGTAGCATATATCTTAATGTTTCTGGTTGGCTGGTAGTGCTCTTTGGGAACTGTGCAGGCTGTATTCTCCCAGAACACAAGAAATTTCTTCCACCTGCCGCAGCCCCCTGTCAGTTATAGGAGAGCTATTGTTGGGAGGTCACCCCGCTGACCCCTGAGCACTGTGCTTTGTGCTGCACTGGGAGGTCACATAAGAGGTTTGGGAGAGCAGTGGTTCAGTAATTGTACAAATGTTGCGGTTGAAATGCCTGATTCCTGTCACCCTTTGCAGATACAGCGTGTCTGCAGCAGAGTACACTCATACCCTCACAGCAGAAAGATAAGAGAATGGTCGTTTACCTACAGTATCTTTTCATCTTTAAGGAACACTGTAGTTAGAGTAGCTCTTACCACTTACTCTCCATTTCTGCTTTTAGCTGTCCTTGCTACCACAGAGTTTAATTTAGTGATTTGAAGATTCCTGTTCACTCTGCTTTTAGTGTATCAGTTCTTAGAGAAGGTAGGGCAGGGAGTTTGAATGGGCTTCCATTTATTTATGTAAATTTATTTTACATCTTCAAAGTGTAAACAACTATATTGCTGTTAAACTGCAATTCTTGAGATATTTCAGTTTGGAATGGGGAAGTAGCTGGAAGTTTAAAACAACTGAAGAGAGGAAAGCTTCAGGTAATTTTCTGTACTATTTATGAAATAATTGAAATCCTTGCATTGCAGGAAGCTCCTTCTGCTTGAGAAGCTCTGTTTATCCCAATACAAATATTAAATAATTTTTCATTCTGTGTTAGTGCCATTGTAGTAGAGAATGCTTCTTCCAAAAAGGCTGTAACACAGTGGACTGTAAAAAGTGCATTGTCAGTGGGGACTTTTGAGCCCTCACTTGAGTCACAAAGTCTTCCTTTGTGCAGTAGCAGTTCCTGAATGCCTGTGTAATGTATAATAATAATTGTGTATATTCAGTACACAGCATTTAAAAGATTGTCCCTGCAGATGGGACATAAAAAAAGACCCAGAGAAGTACAAGAGAACATAAAGAGGGAACAATTTTGCTTGTGGGATCCTGATAAAACCAGGGTCTCTATTTCATCTCTCCAGGTTTAAAGGAAAAGATAGAAACCAATAGTGTAGACAGCCAGGATGTGGTATAGAGATAGAAGCAATGTGTTGTGTCACTTAAATAAACTACTGACTTTGTCTTCTGATGAGGAATTGAAATATAACAAAAAATGCAGTAATCCAGGTATTTGTTAGAACCCAGTCAAGGGAAGCAGTTTGGAGTGTGGGTTTGTTTTAGTGTCTCGTGCAAGTGGGAGTACAGTATTTTACTGTATGTTTCCATTGCTACAGAGTCACTACATGGAGTCACCTGGGTTTGTTTATAGCTGTGTATGTGTATATGCCTTTGACTAAAGGTTGGTACTTGCCTTTGTTTATTACTTGAAAAAGTCTCCACTAATGGAGCATGTACTGTGCAATTCAGTGGTTTTAATAAATATCAAAAAAGATAAAGATATTGTCAATATTCAGAAAATAACTTCCATACTAAATATATAGAGAGATCAAATTAAAAATTTCATCTCTAGCTGTTTGAAGTAATTAGATTGAATTCTAATTCTTAAAAGCATTTGAGTTTTTTTAAAAGCATTGAAAGAAAGCCTAGGTATCTTTTATTACTCTAAGAAGTTTTTCACCCTCTACACAACACTGTAATATTGGTACATAAGTCAGACATTTGAGATGGGCAATCCAGTTCAAATATTTTTGTAGTCTGCCTTGGCCTATAACATCTGTGTAGCATTTTCCATGTGCAGGATTTCAAAGGGCTAGGCACAAGGTCATTTTGGTCCTCTAACTTTACTCTAGTAAATAAAAACAGTCTTTAAGCATTCTCTGCGTTGAAGTCTAAAATGTAGTGATAGACATTAAAATATTTTGTAAAGTTAAAAATCATAAAAATACAGTTATCACAGATAGGACTTAAAATACTTGTTCTTCTGCTTAACTAGTGAAATGTTGCACAGTAGTGTGATTTCTGAAATAGATGTTGATCTCTTTTGGTTTTTTTCTGGGAACCAGGAATCAGTAACATCTGCAACTGCATGTTGCTATCAGGCAATCTGCTTAACTTTCCTGTCCTGATCTCTACCAGCATCAGGAACATGAGTACCACTGCTGCTCAGTTTTTCTTTACCACATGTGTGTGCATGTGGAATCAACAGCTTTTTTTTTTTTTGACCTTTTTTTCGCCCCTTCTCTCTCTTCCCAACCCCTCCCCCCCTCCCCCGACTGTGTCTGACTTGCCTGACAGGAAATTTTCTAATTGCCGGAACAGCTGGTCACAGCAAAAACACCAGGGTTGGTCTTCCCTGCTAGACTTGTGATCGCTCAGTCAGAAAATCTAAACATCATGGTTTCTTAGTCATGTTGAAGTTTCTGGCTCTACGTGGTCGTTCTATTCGGGTGAGCTTAGTTTCTTATTTAAGGGAATGAGGGGAAAAAGGGAAAGTTTTACTTTAATTAAACTTCTAATTTGGGAGCGATTTTAGTCTCTCCCTATTTAGGGATTGGTGTTGTTTGGATACAAAGCCTTTTGTATTTTCTTTAAAACAAAAAAAAGTCTGTGGTATGCTCATATTTTGTAGAAGTTTGTAAGGTACCTGCTGATAATTTAGCCTTATTGGGAAATTGTTACCTGTATGTAAATAATGTATAGGCTTATATTTCGGGGGCAGAGGGGAGTGAAGTATGAATTTAGCTGTATATTTCCTCACTGAGAGTCAAATTTTATTAAAAATTTCTGTATTTTTAATAATTAGTGGTTATTTTGATAGTTGCATTGTCATGCATTACTTTAAACTGTAAAATACGACTGTGTGGGGTGACAGTTAAAATAACTCAGGCTTATTAATATCTTAAATTTAGTTCTGAAATGGTATTAAGAACAGTGACACTGTTGCTTGCATAACAGTTAGTGTTATGGTTATTTCAACTTTTAAGTGTTAATTTAGTCATAGCAAATGTTGAATTTGTATAATTTGTCTTACTGGGCATATATTTAAACATCAAAAAGTTTGTTTTAAGTTGAGAAAAATTACTAGTGCAATACTGTATCATCCCAGGCACTGTTTCAGAACTATTTAACAATACATGTAAACATTCAACATGACAGAACATTTTATCGTTGAAAGTCAAATCACTTTTCATGTTTCTCCTCCTGTAAGTCTGCAAATACTTTGCAATGAGGGGGGAAAAAAATATAATCCTCACGACCTTCTTGTGTAATGTCTTAACATCTTAAGAGAAGGTCTATTAACTTGTAAAAGGGATGGTAATTTAACACCCATTAATCTGTCTGCTGATTTAAACTTTACAACGCATATTAGAAAATTAAATTGAATTTTCTTGCCACAACTGAAATGCTAGAACAAGACGTGTATGTAAAAAAAGGGAACATAGGCTGCATTATAATCAAGTTTTTTTAATGTAAACCTTATAAATATTTATCAACTCATAGTCCTGAATCATAGTTCTTTTCCACAGGCAACATGAAATGTATTCTTCAGAAATCTGATCAAAAAACAACATTGTTTTATCTACTTACAGCAGCTCGATTACATTGTCTTTAACATTCTATTGATTGTAAAAGGTTACATAGTGCAGACCAAAGTGAAGGTTTTCAGCCCATATAAATTTCAGAATATATTTGGGATATTATCTCACTAAAACAGGATTTCATAGAATAGAGCTGAATATGCTCCTGAATTATTTTTCGTTTTAAATAATTTCTTTTTGTTTAACTTTGAATTAGTCTTTTAATTGCAATGGTCTGAAATGTTAGTGCTTACAAAGTAGGAACAAAACTTTTATCAAGAGTTACCGGGAAATGGAAGTTCCACCCAATGAGTATTTTTTTCCAATGCTGACAAGTGCACTTCAGTTCATGAGAAGTTTGTGGTGCTTGATCAAAAGAGAGCTGCATTGCAGAACTGCTTTTGGTGACCAACATGGAACTTCTAAAATGCTTACAGGAATTTCTCAGCTTACCTGCTAAACAACCTACTGCTCGTAGTTCCTTTGGGAAGGAAGGAGTAGTGTCCTGCTTCTGTCCTGGCCTTTGTATTTTCATTCTGAGGAAAGAAGGCATCTTCAGAATTACCTTCCCAGTCTGGTGAGCTGTTTATCCAGAGGGCCTCACCTGTCCTTGGGCTTGTTGCTCTGGAACAGGACTCATTCTCCAAACTCCTATCTTACTTCATCCTATAACACCAAAAGGATGGGAGGAGTTCTGTCTCGGTAACCAGGTCTGCAGTCTTCATTATGGGAGTGAGTTGGCTGTGTGGAACAAACACAGACACAGGCATCCTTCTAGATCTCAAAACCGTTGCAGTAGAAAGCCAGAAATCAAAAAGAGTAGAAAGTTAGAGAGTAAGAAATAAATACAGAAATACAGCAATTTTTTTCCCTGAAACTAAATATTTGCAAATTTAATTTGCTTTTAGGAAATCCTGTTAAACAATAGTTGCTGTCTGCAACAAGTGATTTGATGTCAGTCAGAATTGTAACTTTTTCTGTCTTTTAAAAAGATGCAAATACATAAATTGTGGAAGCCTGTATTTCTAACTTCAAATGTCCATGTTAATTAGGAGTTCTGCTCTACTGTTGCTTTTCTTTGGTAGTAGTGTAAAACAGACAGCATACACAGAATATCCTTAAGTCGGCTTGACTTAATTTTGTGCATGATAGTGCTTTGATTTTTGGTGTATTAGAATAATCGCTACTTCAAAAGCAGAATTTTTAATTTTTAGAACAATTGTTTGTGTATGAGCATACAAGTAATTGTTAGTTCTGTTAAGTGACTCAAATTGAATATTAGTCACAGATATAAGGAATGGATTTTATTCTATGAGTTAGCTCTCTAACATTGCTTGCTGAAGTAATGAGAGATTGTGAAGTGCTTATTGGACAATGAATTTTATTTTTAAGGTAGTTTTTAATTTATAGATAGGAGTATAAAAAGCATAGAATGTATGAATGTATAGAATGTGCCTGAGATATTTAAAAATACCTAGACTAGTGCACTCCTCACATTTTTACTTTTATGAAGATTTCTGTAAGCCCTAATATAAGAGGTAAAAGTAATTGGTTTTCAGTTTGTTGACTCTTTTTTACTTCAAAAAGCATAGCTCAAAAGGGTTTCATTTCTTCAGGTAATGCTGAAAATTCATCCTATGTTCATAACAAGCTGGGAAAGTAAAAATGCATCTAGGAAACTTCCTGACTCAAGGGAGGGGAGGAAAAGGAAATTATGTATATGAGTTGGGGAACTGTGCCAACATTGAGTCATCCTTTTAGAATCACTTGATATCCAATAAGCTGACTGTCCTTACAGGACATAACTGCTTTATGTGACTTCAGCACCAAGGTTTTAATATCATAGTCAATATTTCAGAAAAGGTTTATTTGATTATATTGATTCACATTATTATGCCTGTGACAGCCAGAAAAATATTTTGCCAAATACAGCAACGTCCAGTAGAGCTCTTATCAGTACATAAAGGCTAACAAAGTAGTAAAAGGAAACCTGCAACTGTGATTGGAGCAGTGTTAAGAGAATTGCTGGGGATTCCATTTTTCTGTTTTCAGCCTTATCTTCACTGGTACTGGGTGTTCATGTGCCTTAAGAGCATGCATTTGTCTAAAGGAAGTAAAACATTCCTGAAAAAGATACTGAGAGGGGTGAAAACAAAGCTGCTACTTCCGTAATGAAAATGGAAAAATCTATGTAGCTACATACCCAATACTAACAAATGAAAAATGATACAAGCACTGTCTTTGCTGCTGCTCAACTTTCATGTGAAAAATAAGATTGCAATTAGCTCTTTATTCATTGGATTGACTTTTTTGAAAATTGTATGGTCAACAGCATAAACTGATTTTAGGGCTGTGATCTTATCTTGAGAGGTGGGTAATGACTGAGGGGGGGTTTTCACCGATATGGGCAATATAGTTCTGACTTAGTTGTTGGGATTAAAGCTGTCAAAAAGATTTTTTTTTTCTCTCATTGTGACTATGTAGAAGTTGAAATTCCAGAACCATGACCTTTTCTTATGGTAATTCTGGCTGTTTCTCATGTGTAAATTATTCCTATACAAAATAAATATTTACAAAAAAATTAATATGTAATTTTAAGCAGAAACTATTAATGAAATAGTTCCCTGAAGAGTTTCTGATGGAATCCCACCAACAATTTTTAATATATTGCTAGTGTCCATTTAGAAAGGAATCTTAAAACCACCAATATTGGCACAGTTAAGTGCTAAAGTGTGAATTAAAAAAAAAAGGATCTTGCACAATCCGTGGGAGTGATTTGACTCGGGCAGTGACTCTGGAAGGAGCGATGCCACTGCCTCGGGGCTGGTCCCTCAACAGCTGCGAGCACTGCAGGCAAGGCAGGACTCTCATGGCTGGGAGTGTGAGGCTGTTGCTTTATGAGCAGCATCACTTAAGGGGCTGATGCAAGGGGCTTCCATAATAACGTGAAAAATCAAGTAGTAAAAAATGAAAAATGATTCAGAAAAGACCTTACAAGACCAGGAGCTAGAAAATGAGTTTATAGTAAAAAATCTGAACAAACTCTTAGGGGGTAAATTAAGTCATAACTGAGTCTGTAAGTAACTATATGTCAAAGATGGTTCTGGTTTGTACCTTCTTAACTCTGTTAAGAGCAGTACAGAATTAACAGGTAAAGGTGAAACCTGGGTAATGCTGGAACCAGAATTATCAGTATTTAAGTTAATTTCTCCAGCAATTACTTAAACTGGCTGAGCTACTATAAAAGGTTTTAATTATTCATTGAGATTAAAATTTATTATTAATCTGCTTATCTAACAATTACATCAAGTCAAAGTCTTAACCTCATTTTTACAGTTTTTGGTCAGCATGTCAACAATGTTTACTGTCCAGGAAGAACTGTTTTGAATACTGGACCCATCCAAGGACTTGTTGCATGTATCACATTTCCCCACCTGGTTTTGCCAAACTCGAGTATGTATAGCCATCTCTGTCCTGGTCATCTGTGCCTCTTATTGGAAAATTGCAGTTTATTTAAAAGCCCTACCGAGAGTCAAGTTGCTTCTCAGTGCTATAAGCAAAGATATTATGTGTTTTTTCCTGTCCAGAAATTGTGTCGTAAAATTCAGAGGTTTTATTTAAAACGAGTGTGAGGGTTAATGTTTCATCCTTGTTCCTTTAATATGTCCTTTATTTCATAACTTCCATCTCTGTTAGATGTAACAGAGGTTGATGTGTGGCCTTTTTCCTTCTTTAACTGTGAAACCTTTTGTTCTGATGTTACAGATTTGGTAACATCCAATTTTGGTATTTCTTGCTATATTTTGTAGAGCCAGCAAGTGTGCAGAGGGGAAGTTTTTTGATCAGTACTTAGTCATCTGCCAGCTGAAATTCACTGCACTTCTGAGGAGATTTTCACCTTCATCTGGATTGTGTTCTTTTTGTGGGAGAATGACCGTGCAGCCTTGTTCTGTCCCTTTTAGGAACAGCACATGGGTGTTGTGTGTTATCTTCAATATCCCTTTCCAAATGCGAAGAACTCAGGACAGTAATTCCTCACATCTCACACAATGAGGACTTCTGGGATTTTCTCAATCCATATATGAACTTTTTTATAAAGAGAAATTTCTCAGGAATCCGTTTCTGAATTTATTATAAGCTTCTTGATGTAAAATTCAGATATGGCAAAGGAGCCATTTATTTTGTTTAGCCTTTAGCTGCTTCAAAAAGCCTTAATCTATAGGTATTTATAGCATGTACTGCACATACTTATCTTGGTCTTGATATTATAAAAATTTACCTGCTATATTTTGTTATTCTCTGCATAGTTAACCAGAAAGATATTTTTTTAAAACCCACACTGTTATAATCAAATAAAGCCTTCCTGATCCTTTCCAACCCCAAATCTTGTTTTTCCTGCATATCTCTGTTAGAGATCTTACCCTGGGGTATCTTGCTTTTGGTTAACTTCCTGTTTCACCTGATTTCAGTTTAATTTCACTGAAGCTGACAGCAGAGGCTCTGCAGTCAGTCTTTCTGTTCAGGATGGGTCCAGTTTACTTTTAGAGTCACATTCCATTTAAACAGAATTCTTTGGATGTCTTATGCTGTAAATGTTTCCTTGTACTTTTTTTCTTATGTTTCCAATTCTGTCACTTTATGTTGTTACACCCGTTAAATGTCATCTGTATGTGGGACAATTTAAATATACCATTCCATTATAATTATTATTGCAATGAAACTACATTTTTTTTTTAGATGGCTACTGGTTTTTCCCTTTGGAGTAATCTGTGCATGTCATAATTTTAACTTATACTTTCAGTATACTGAAGAGTATACACTCAAATCTTTGTCATTCATCATCATGAGTGATGAACTAACTATTCTTTTAATAACTGTTATCTGAAGTAGGCTATCATAAAGATTTGTGTTTTTTAAATATTGCTACTCATTTCCCAAATCTTCGTTAGCAAAGCCCAGCCATGACTCATAGTCACATAATTTTGAATATCTAGAAAAGGAGAAATCTATCTTCAGGGAATACCTTTCCCAAGTAAGCATTCCATGTGTGACATACCAGTTTATTCTTTGATGTCCTGTTTAAGTTAATTCACATCTTTAAGGGTAAAGTCACTTTCTTGCTGAAAGTTACTCCCATTTCCCATTTCTGTCCCTGTGAATTGGAATTTCTTTGTCAAGCACTTGTCATGGTGCATGTTTGCACTTGACTTATATCTTTATTCAAGAAGCTGAGACTGAGAATTTTAGGTGCAGTGAGACTCCTGTGGTGTTTATATGTGCTAATATTCCTTATTCTGAATGGCCTTCCTCTTCCTGCTACATGTAAGAGCACAGATCTGATCCTGTGCAGTCTGTTTAGATGATTCAGAGCTATTTCCTTGTGTATTATTTTGCCAATATCAGACATACATTTAAAGATTTTTTTTTAAATTATTTTAATCTTTAGTTGGTTGTTTCTCTATCCTTTCTATATAAAATTTGTAGACTAAAGATACTTCCATTTTTTGAGGTGCTATTTAAATTCTAATGAGTGCTTATTGTGTTTTCTCAATTTATCAGATTTAGGTTGTGTCATAAGAGCATGTCTCATGGCACTCACAATACTTGGGTTTTTTAAGTGCATGTCTGGCAACTCTCACAAAGTGTCTACAAATGGTTTAAGCTCAGACTCCAGAATTCTCTTACAGCCCCTACTGTCACATTGTCTTCAGGATTTGGAAGTTAGAGATAAAAGGGTTGTGTAGTCTTTTTGCTGCTGTATTCATGCTTATTAAAAAAATCCATCTGGCATATCTAGGAGTAATAAAAACAGGTGGAAATTACAAACTTGTGAGAACAATACCAATGGTATTGTGGGTGATACTGGTAGCTCTCCTAGTTATCAGTTCAGAGCCCAGTTTACTAATCCTAGACCAGCTTTTCAGTTGTCCCTGGAACATAGTGCTCAGGAAAAGGTCTGCAGATGACACACTGCTTGTTCTACACAGATGAGTTTATGCCACCCAGCTCTGCATGGGCCACTTGTTTACACAGAACAGTTTTAAGATTACTGAAAATCCAGAAATCTGAGGGGTGAATTGCAGAAGAGTTTATGTATAGATAAACACACGCTTTTCTCTTGCTTTTTCTAGGCTTTTTCATTACTAATGAGAAATACTTACCTAGTAAGGCTCTTCTGCTTCTACTTCCTTTAGGGGTTGAAGTCCAGTTTCCTTTTAACATGTTATCTAATAGTTGTTCCTGTAATAAGATCTCAGAAACAAATACAAGTATTTTATGTTGCAGCAGAGTTAGTTTAGCCTTGAATTTAAAAGTGAAGATAAAAATAATTCACATATATTCAATTACTAGAAGCAAACTGAGTGTTTAATGTTCATTAAGTACCTAAAATATTGATTTATTTTTTTTTCCCCCAGCAACATGATTAGGCTATTATTTTTATAACCTAATAATGGTTAAATATTTTTTCACTGCTTACCTTGAAGGTGTCTGTCCTTTCTTTCGCTGACAAGCATGTTTCCTATTCCAATTTGCATGGTGCTGCGATCTCTCTTTTTTGTTTTTGTTTTTTTTTAAGCTTTTCTCTTTCAGATTTGATTTGTCTGTGGAATATAGTCCATTCAGTGTTCTTTCCTATGTTTTTTTGCTTTCCTGTACATAGACATACGTTGTGAGGTGCGTTACTAAGAGGTTACTTATACTGAGATACTGCCCAGAACAGTTCTGACATGCAGACTACATCAGTGCAGGAAATTATTTTGGAATGGTGGTGTTTTAAATTCGCACTCAAACTTGTTTATCACTCACTTCCCTTCAAGGCCAATGTTGATTTAACACTATTACATTGTTGAGGAAACTGAGGGTTATGTTACCTTCTGTTTGTTTCCTTGCATTCTATATTTAGTTTCACTATAATGGTAGCCGGTAGCAACCACTTTAAGTTGACTAACATGGCTTGTTGTTTTTCTTTAAACGGCTTTCTGTGACCCTTTTACTTTCTTGTGTGAAGAAGGCCTTGAGAGAGCTGTGTGTCTAGAAGAGGAAATTATGTCTTGAGACTTTCAATTAGACATTGTGGCAGTGTAATGTTTGATAAGAGGGAACTTTACAACCTTATAAGTAACAGAAATAAAATATAGGCAGTAGAGTACAGTTGTAACTGGAAGGAAGATCCCACCATTGCAAAGGACAGATCACTGGTGAGTGAATGTCTATACACATCTGAAAGTTGTCAGGGAATGAAAGAAAGGAGAGGAGAACCCAAGTATTTCAGCACCTTATATGTCATCTCATTTATTTTGAATTCGTCACATGGGACAAATGTTTTTACTGTTTATCAGGGAATGATCAGAGATGGACCTTAAGCCAAATTCAGTACCAGACAGAATGGCTGGCTTCTCTTCCAGCTTCCTGTAAGATGCCATCTATCATCTGATGTAATTAGTGCAGTTGGTTGAGAAATAGAGATCTCTTTCTACAATGTGTAAGACTTGCATTCTAATTCAGGTAGATAGTGGGTACAGCGAGGGTTGATTACTTCTGCATATAATTTGTGTTCTATAAAAGGCTTAGCTTTTGTATTTTTAACTGCATTTGCAAAACACTGTTTAGTTTAAAATAACATACATTCAGCAGTTATGTCAGAAAAGGAAACTGCAAATTTGTGGGCAACTATTCATCATAAATCTTCCTCCCAAACATGTTTTATGGACAAGCTACTAAAGTAGGATATTGTTTGAGTTCCTTTTTGTTTAAAACAGAGTTGGTTTAGGTCTGCCTTTTATGGACTGAGGAGTATCTGAACCCTGAGAAACTGCAAAGGCTGAGAATATTCTCTTAGTATCAGGAATGTGAAGTGGTGGTTTGGGGTTTGTTTTGTTTTTTAGAGGGTGCCCAAAATAACCACTGGAAAGTTGGTTGCATAATATTGCATCGTATTCAAAAATAATAATTTTGTTTGTGTATGGAGAGGAAGTTAATATATTTTCTTTTTCATTTCTTATTCTTGTTGAGTTTTGTAATGCTTTAAAGCAATATAAAATCATAGAATGGTTTGGGTTGGAAGGGACCTTAGAGATCATATAGTGTCAATCTCCCTGCCATGGAGGACCAGGCACTTCCAGTAGATCAGGTTGCTCAAAGCCCCATCCAGCCTGGTCCTGAACACCTCCAGGGATGGAGCATCCACAACTTCCCAGGGCAATCTGTTCCAGTGCCTTACCACCCTCACAGCAAAGAATTTCTTCCTAATATCTGACCTAAATTTTCCCTCTTTCACTTTGTACACATTACTCCTTGTCCTGTCACTACAGTTCCTGATGAAGAGCCCCTCTCTGGCTTCCCTGTAGGCCCCCTTCAGATACTGGAAGGTTGCTGTGAGGTCTCCACACAGCCTTCTCTTCTCCAGCATGAACAACCCCAACTTTCTTAGCCTCTCTTTGTAGGGGAGGTGCTCCAGTCCTCTTATCAACTTCATGGCCTTCCTCTGGACTTGTTCCCACAGTTCCGTGTTCTTATGTCCACCTTGCTTTGCCTCCCTGAAGGAAGTAGATAACAGAAAGATTTGAGGAAGTTGTTTCACATGTTTTTTACTTTCCCAAGATTCCCAGGGAGCAAATAGATAAAACAGTAAAGCAGAAGTGGATCAAAGTATCTGAAGTAATATATTCTTGGCAGTTTGTTTCGCTGTGCTATTCTATTCCTCCCTTGGGATTCTGTTAGATTGCAGTGGGTGGTTTCAGTAGTATGTAATCCAACTGATCACATACTAATTTAAAAGATAAAACTGCAAATGTTCACCAGCAAATTATTCCTTTGACAAGTAAAAGGAAACAATGTTTCTTTCAGACTCTGTAAAGATTCAACCTTGAGTCAACGATGGTAGCATTTTCTCCTGAAAGGAAAAAGAAGTTTAGGTTTATTAGATGGAGTACTCAGCATGCCTGTGTGCACACACATGCAAAATTTTGGTTGTCTTACAATGGAAACTGGCACCTAAACTTACTGGTCATCTTGGATTTGTCTTGTGTGCTAAAACTAAGTGCTTCACATTACAATATCTTTTTTCATTTCTTGATTTTAAAAGTTGCCAGGATGTTCTGTGCCTTATTCCAAATCATGTGCTGGATTTTTTATATATGTACACACTCTCACACATACATGCTCAGGGTTTCCTATGTGCTGCTTGTTTACAGCTTTGGCTGTAATCTTTTGAAAAAGAATTGTCAGTCTGGGAGAAGGATGTGTTGGAACATGCTGACATAGATGGACAGTTGCTCTACATTTATACACAGTGTTGAAATGACCAGATGCAAAAGGATACTTTCAGCATTAATTCATGCACATAAATTTTGCAGAATACTTGAAAAACTTATAAATCAGTGCTTCAGAAACACAGCTTTACAACTCTGCCTCTACTAACCCATCACTGTGACTAATCAGTGCACATTTTGGTGCATACAGATGAAGCGAAAGTCTGGAGCAAGGAAGACATACCCTTGGAAGCAAATCATAGAATATCCTGAGGTGGAAGGGACCCATCAGGATGATTTAAGTCCAACTCATGGTCCTGCACAGGACAACCCCAAGATCCCACCATGTGCCTGAGAGCATTGTCCAAATGCTTCCTGAACTCTGTCAGACTTGGTGCCATGACCACTTTGCAGGGAACCCTGTTCCAGTGCCCTCTGGGTGAAGTGCCCTCTTCCACCCTCTGAGTGAAGAACCTTTTCCTAATATCCAACCTAAACCTCCCGTGATACAGCTTCAGGCCGTTCCCTCGGGTCCTGTCGCTAACCAGGTTAGGGAATACTTTAACAAACTGGGTGTACACAAGTCTGTGGGCCCTGACAGGATGCACGAGTGCTGAGGGACCTGGCAGCTGCCACTGCATGGCCACTCTTGATTATTTTCTAATTATCATCATGACTGGAAGACATGACTGAGGACTGAAGGAAAGCAAATGTCAGCTCCTCTCCTCAAAAAGGACAAGAAGGAGGATGCAGGGAACTACAGGCTGGTCAGCCACACCTTAATCCCCAGCAAGGTCATGGAAAAGCTTATCCTAGAAACCATTAGCCTGTACATGAAGGACAAAAAGATAGCTGAGGTCATTCAACATGGATTCACAATGGTGAAATCATGTTCAACGAGCCTGAAGGGAGGGACTGAGGCAATGGGCAAAAACAGAAGCATGGGAGGTTCAGTCTGAACATCAGGAAACACTTTTTCACTCTGAAAATGACTGAGTGCCAGCACAGGCTGTCCAGGAAGGTTGTTACCATCCTTGGAGGTATTCAGAAGGTACCTGAATCAGGTCCTGACAACTGGCTCTCGGTGGCCCTGCTTGAGCAGGGGGGTTTAGATAAGGTGATCTCTAGAGGTCCCTTTTAATGCCAGCCAACCTGCAATTTTGTGAAATAGGTCTAAGAGTTTCTCCTTATACAGAGGAAAAGTGTTCTCAGATTTATTTTATTTACTGTAACCTATAGAAGAAATAGAGAATGCACAAGAAGTTGACATTGTAGTCATAGTATATCACTTTCTGTACGTCCACTTACAGTCATGTCCACTTACAGTGCTTTGCATTATGTGTGTTAATGCCTAGATAGATCTACAGATGACAGTAACAAGTGTGCTTACTTTACTTATTTTCGAACAGTTGCTGATAAGTTCTGAAGTTCTTTTCCTGTGTGGTAAGGAGCGTCACTTTTCAGGGGATTTTCAAATTCAGTGCAGAAAACACTGAGTTAAGTGCAGAACACAAAAAGACTAGAAGCTTCACTGCTGCTTAGAGCTTTCTGGTGACCAGTTTCTCCCAGAAGGGGAAACGCTGCAGACTGGACAGCTTTTACAAGATAGGATCTTCTTGCGAAGAAAGGCAGTTAGATTCTTTTCCACAATAGAATTTTCTCAGTGGAAGGTGGAGAATTTATTGCTGCTGAAGTGGGAGTGGAGGCTGTGCTGCTTTACGTGGAAATGTCTTGAGTCTTGCACTGTCTTATAAAGGTGTGTCACTGCAGCAGTGGTCCTCATTTAAGTGTTAAAAAGGAGGGCTTTCCAAAGATATCCAATCCATTGATGCATTTTAGGTGTGCTTTAAGAGGTTTAAATTCTTAAGAAGATTGGTTTCCATTAATGGTTGTAAATCTGGAACAGAGATATGAACCAAATAATATGGACCTAACCAAAAAAGCATGGGAATTGCTGACTTGTTTTGTCTACTCTCTTATTGTTTGGAGACTGATACATCCCTGAAAGTTTAAGCCATGTTGTTACTGAACTAATGCTGCTTGTGTGCTCTATTTATGCAAATAGCGTTGCACAGTGGTTTTTGCCTACATTTGGAAGCATCTAGTTTGTTGAGTTCAGTGGCACTGGTATTTTTCAGTATATTGTGAATTTATAAACCTAGGAAGATGCACCATTAATGTAAATTTATTCCTCTGTTTTCCTCTGTCAGGAAGAAGGAAGTATCAAAGAAATTGCAATAACTCACCATGTAAAAGAAGGACATGAGAAAGCAGACCCTTCACAGTTTGAACTTCTGAAAGTACTTGGACAAGGATCCTTTGGAAAGGTTGGTAACTGAACTCTTATGGAGCCAGTTACTCAGGAATATGGCATTGAATATTGGGAGTGAAATATTTAGAACAACCACAGTCTTGCATTAAGGCAATGTTGCAAGTGAAAACTGCTTTCTAAAATAGTGCTAATGAGGCACTGTAATTGTGGCAGATCTTTTTAAAGCAGTATTTTTTTTTCTAGTTTGCATGATATGTAGATTTCAAAGTTTCGATAGAAAAATTGGCTTGATATGGAATAATTGGGTATTCACTGTTAAAATGGAATGTCATTTCTCTATAACTACTCTGCTGTGTTTGAGGGGGTGAGGGTTGAAAGGTTTTTTGATAAGTATTCCTAGTTGCTAACTTGCTAATGGTAGGTCATCATTAGTACAGAAGCTATAGCAGAATTTATTTTTGTGGCAGATTGTAATTGCAAGGAACAGATTTTAGGCAGTAATGGCTGCTGAAGTAAACATGATACACCCTAGTCTTGTTCATGCTGGCATTATCTGTCATAATTTAGTTAAGGTACAATGTGCCTTCATATTTATCTAAACACCTGTTAAAGACTCAATGTTTCTAGCATTTGGTAACTGCTGTTCACACTGAGATCTCACTAGGCACACAAGATTTATACTTTTAGTTGTCCAATCCCAACTTGAAAGCAAAACATTAACTTCATATGGACTGAATGGAATATGTAATGAAAGACAACAGAGCCTTTACATCGACTTTCAGCCCTAATTGCAATTCTGAATGTGATGTTAAGCTCTAGCATATAAAGCCAAATCCATCTTGGATATGGGACAAAATTAGAATAATATATCAAATTCTCTTTTGGTGGTAGGAAGTTACTGTTAGTCACATTATTGTTCCAGTTAGGTTTGGAAATCTAGATGCTTAGAAACTATAAAATTTTGTACTCAAACTAGCAAGAATTGACTGAGAAACCTGATTCTAAAAGTTTGATTTAATCCAGAATCATAACAAAGTTTTCATTTGAAAATCTTCAGATCGGGAGAAGTAAATCATTCATGGACAAGGAAATGTAAGCTCATAAATGATCAGCCATCATTTTTTATTGATGTTACTAAATTCAGTACTATAACAGGGTGTGGGGAGAGGAATGTGAGTTTTGAAAAAGCAAAAATAATGAACTGTCTAGATGACTCAGTTTTGCAAAAATGCCAATCTTGTCCTCAGTTGTCTTAGCCTTTATGCAAAAATTATTAATATTAAATTAATATTTAAAAATCCATAATTCCTTTGTTCTAATAATTTGTGAAGGTATCACTGTGTCCCATTTAGTTTAAAAGGAGTAAGTCTGAGTGATTTTCAACGTTTCTTGATGATGTTCTGGTAGTCTCTGGATAGTGCAAATGGTTGTTAACATGAGAATGGGGTACAAAAAGAGGCATAAAACTGCTTTCATATAACATGTTTAATTTTCTCATGTACCAAAACATGTATCTGTAATTTTTTCATAAATAAGCAGATAACCTGTGGCAGGTATATTTTTTCTTTTTCATTTCTAAATCTAAAATTTGGCTCTGCTGGAATTAATTTTGTGTTGAGGTTATTAAAGACAATCGCATTTATACTGAAGAAGGAAATGAAACACACTTTAATTGTGGCTGGTTGTTCTTTATTGGTAACATGCAACACTCATCCAAAGCATGTAATAAAAAAATGTTTTTGTGACACAAGAGGTCAGTCTTATAATTTTATAAGTTATTTTTTGAAAGTTATTTATTATAAATTGATTCATGTAGGTTTCTGGATCAAATTTTGTTCACACGTTTATCATCATATCTGACAATTATTTTACTAGCACGTTTGATGTGCCATCTTATGAATTTAAATAAGACAAAACTAGAGATTAATTTTAAAAAAGCTGAATGTTGTGTTTCAGATTTGTATGAGCTTCTGAGAGAATCCAAATTCATACTTTTTCTTTTTTTAACTCACGGAAATCAATTAAGTTAAACCAAAATTAATTTGGCAAACTATCTTGAATGAAACTTTTAGATTACAAAATGAAGGAATAGTAGGAGAAAGTTAAAGGAATTTTTTGTTTGGATTTGCAGAATATAAAATTGTCAAATTGAGTTTCATTGAAATCATACTGACTACTTGAATTTCATAGTAAAATACATTAACCTGACTTGCTTTTATTTTCTTTTAAGAATTCTTTCTAATTTTTAATGCAGGTCTTCCTTGTCAAAAAAATCTCAGGATCAGATGCTAGACAGCTTTATGCAATGAAGGTATTGAAAAAGGCCACCTTGAAAGGTAAGCATTGTTTAGAGAGAGGGAAGGAAAAAAGAGAAGATAAATAGGGGACATTCTACCAAAACCTAATCTTAACACAGATGCTGTTCTGCAGATTGTCTTACAGCTTTCTTCTATCAAACAGCAAATAGCAGAATACACTGCTTTGTGCTGTGAACCTGGAAGGATTCAGTAACAACAGGACTATGTTGGTAGTTATAGGGGAAAGTGGGTTCCTTTCCTTTCCCCACTGTGTTCCTCAGGTGATGGTGGTTTGATGGAGTAGTTGTGTTACATCTGCCACCTGACCTGCTCTGAGCTCTTACTTGAAACTTGATATCCTTCCGTTTTTCATTTGCTGTGTATCACCAAGGATACAGTTAATGCCTTTTGCTCAGTTTATAATTAGGTCATGATATTTAAAAGTGCATTGTATCAGCTGTTTAATTCTAAAAGTTCTAAGCACGGGAGTTAAAGTCTTGTTTTTTAAAACAGACATACACAGTACATTTGCTCAAAGTTTTTGGCACTTGTTCTGGATGTAGAATGTATTTTATAAAATCTTAAGTAAGTCCTTTAAGTTACTTGACCAAAAATGTGTTGTAGATTGATCTGTTTCTTGGGTGGTTTTGGTCTTGAATAGTATCAGTAGCAAGATAAGTTTAAGCCTGAACAATCTCAATTCTGTCTCGGAGAATTCTATAAGAAAAAAGAAACAATGTAATTTTTTACAGTACATTAAAGTGGAAGTCATCTTTCACACTAATACCTTAACAAGAATGTTTGCTTGTTCTTTTATGCCATTATTTAGTACTTCTGTCTATTTGAAGTTCTGATTTATGACTGCACTGAAATTGCAACGATAATTTTGGGATGGTCCCAACAACTTGTAGTGTTTTTTTGCCTATGTTATTGATTATTATATTGAATTTCAATTTTAACATACAGTTTATAGAACAGCAAAGGGAACAAAAACCCTCATTGAATTGTGAACATCTGCTAAAATGTTGAACCTGATTTTTTTTTTTTAGCTTAAGATCTTGTGCTGAATATCTCTCACAGTTCTCATTATATAAAAACTATTACAGAGAGTATGTTTTTGAACAGTTTCCTATATTTTGATTCCTTTGTGTTTTGTGGCACGTGTCATTCTCATTATTTACTTCCTATTTTTCTGAAATTGATTTCCACTCATTTAAGGTACATTAATATCCTCAAGAGCCTTTCATTCTCCAGCCTGTTAATGGCTCAGGACTGGTCAAAGGTCACTCAGCAGTTGCTTTTTTAAGATGTTTGAGGGCTTCTCTTCATCACCTTTTGATTGCAGTTTAACCTTATGTGTGAAAATTACAGTCCAAGTTTGGGTCTGGTTTTGCCTACAGATGGCAGAGACTGATAAATACTGAAATTGGCAGCTTGACTTTTAATTGAAAAAGGGGACTCTTTGAGGCACTAAGAATTCAAGGATGCCACAGTTCTCAACACTTTGTATCTGAATTTTCAGATGCTTTTATGTGCTGTTTGGTTGTGATTCATGTTTTAGGAAGAGCAGAGTTGCAAGCAAATTAAAGTTACTGTTGAAATTTTAATATGAAATTACCTGGAATTAATCCTATTTTCCATAATTGCAACAGTTTTTGATATATAATACTATGTTTTTAAATAATACAGTGTGTTACTTGATTTGTCTGTGGTTCTTTAGCTCTTTGAAGTCTATTTCATAAAGTTATTTTTGTATTCTAAAATTAAAGATAATGCCCTTTAAGACCACACTTAAAAGCAGTGTGCAGGATTCACAAGTCAAATTTAGAGAGAATATTTTCATGGGAATGCAACTGTATTAGCCAGAACACATAGATGTAACTACACAGTCCAACTTTTTAATGTTTAGGGCAAATCTAAGCATAAACACAACTTTGTTTACTGCAGAGACTAGTTTATTAATACACTCTGATAGAAGGTATCACCTTTCAGTGCCCCTTTATGATGGGGGAGAGAGAGAGAAACAGGGCCCGATCATTGCTGGAGAGTCTGGCATCAGATGTAATAAGAAAAATCAGTACTTCCAATAGTATGCTAATGGAAACTATATTCAAACAAAGGTCAGATGTCAGGTCAAATAATGGCTGATACTAATATCTGAAATGAGCTCAGTTCTTTACACTTTTTGTGCTTGAAATTTTTTAAGTCTGTACTTTTTCTAGCTTTCCAGAAATAAGGCTTGTTATCCATATAGCTGTTCCATAGCTTCAAACACTTGAAAGTCTTAAAACTTTTTTCTCAACTGAACCTTCCTAAAAAAAAAACAATATTCTGAATTTCAATTTTGTAATTCAGATGAACTACTGAAACAGTGAAACTACACAAATATCTTGTGACATTTTCACGACTTAGATGCGAAGGTCAAAATCTAAATGTGATGTTTGCTCTGTGTTTGCTGAGCCCTTGTTTCATGTCCTTCATTTTTAGGAATCTGTTCTGCAGGGAGATGGAAACTTGATAGCTTTATTAATTCATGAAAATGTATCTATATAAGTTTTTCACAAGTACCTATATTATTGTTAATGCCTATTTCTGTGAAAAGATAGATAAACTTTCAAAAGACCCTTTTGCTTCTTGTCTTTTTTTTTTTTTTTACTGCCTTGTTATGTTTTAATATGTGAGAACTCTGGCTTGTTAACTGTACAAGGAGTGCTGTCAACTTAAACTTTGGACTGGACTTCATTGCTCTGGGGTGCTTCCCTCAGGTAGATGTAACATTTGTGAAAGGAGCAGTAACAAAATGTAGATTAAGGGAAAGAAAGAGAAATGCAGCATCTTAAACCACTGAAAGCAAACTTTGATAGCTCTCACCTGTCAAGAGCTCTGAATTGTGTCTCTGTCCTGGCTGATTTGAAGCTTCAGGTGTGAACCAAGCCCGGAGTGGGGTGGCAGGGGAGTTGTGGAGGACACAGCTGAAGCAGGTGCTGTGCTCAGCTGCCCATCCTCCCCGAGTCCACGCGTTGCCAGCACTGTGATGTGGTGCAGCTGCACGGGATGCCCTTTTGAGTTTCATCTGTCCTGGCATAGGAGCCACGTCCAGTTCTGAGCTACCAGGGTGGGACAGCACAGGCAGCTTGAGCAGCAACTGCTTTGATGTCTGATATATTACTCCATGCATGCTTACTCCAAGTAAATGCTCTGAAAATCAAAAAGATTGTTGCAAGTGTACACTATGTTGAATCAGTTGTACTTTTATTTTAAGTTCATAATAAAGAAAGGAAATGAAAAAAAAATTTCCCTTCCAAATTGTGAAGGTACTTGATATCCTAATAGGGCAAGTTATTTGAATGAGTTAAACCACTATAAACATCTTTATGGTAGTATAATTGTATTTATAAGTTTGTTTTGCTATAACTTTAATTCTCTGTGCTTTTTAGCATTAGAGAAAATGGCTATGTTTTCTGTACATAGCTGTGGCAGTTTTGCTCTAGTGTTTAAAAGGATAACTAAGTGTAGAGCAGACTGAAGGGTAGATATGTTTTCTCACATGCTTTTGTTAAATTTATTTGCCCAGCATCAGGTTTTGTCAGTAGCACAAACTGAAGACGATTGAAATGCATGAAGATATTTATCAGAAAACTCTGAACTGTGGAATAAATTCTCTCTCAATTCCCCTCTGTGTAAGGTAGTACACAACTGCAGGCAGTTGTAATATTACAGGATACAATGTGAAGTACATCAGGAAACATAGGAGAAGTACTGATTCATAGTGTAAATATTTTTTTTTTTAATGTTGCTCATGTTCTGTTGTAGTTCGAGATCGGGTTCGGACAAAAATGGAACGTGATATCCTAGTAGAAGTTAATCATCCTTTTATTGTCAAATTACATTATGGTGAGTTGCATAAAAATTCATTTTTATAGCGTAAAAATGGGTGTTTGTCAAGATAGTACCTAATACTTGCTTTGTGATTCTGGGAGTCATAGAACATTAGTGTGCTAAGTCCTGATTGTGCAAAGACTTGCTGTGTAGTAATTCTCATGCAAAGTAAGCACATGGCAGACTTCATGTAGTCTTAAATCTTTATAGAACTGAAGAGTCTGTAGCCCTTTGTGCTGTTAAAAAGCAGTTATTAATAACTAGCAATTCTTTTCCAAAATTACCAATCTTTATTATGTCCTACTTTAAGTTATTTCTTTTAGTTGCTTTGCTTAGTCTGTAGGAAACAGATGCAATGGCATTACTTCCAGTTGCATCAAAATTGGTGGGAATGTGCCTTTTAATTTTAATAGTATGGGCAATGTGGAAGATGGGAGGATATCACTACTCTTAACCTGTCATGCAGAAAGTAACGTGAAATAAATGATAGAAGAGTTTCTGGTGTGGTTTGGGTTTTCTTCAGTTCATTTTTCTTTTAGGATCCATTTTTTCCTATAGTTCAAACCTCATATCTCTCTCTCTGATCTGTCTTAAATAATGTACTTTTCACTATTTTATTCTTCTGCAAACTAGACAATCTCTTAAGCTGAGTTTCTAGACTTTTTAAAATAGGTGCATTAGTTACCAGTTTGCCCTTTTAAATCTGGCTTGTTACTTCAAAATCTGGAATTAAATGCTGATTAACCTAAGTAAAGTTTATTTTTTTTAGAAATTTCATTGGTGACTTGCTTTACTTTCACAAGACATAGGAGTTACTTGGTCCATGATAGAGGACCAGTTACTTAATTCATTTAAATACATTTTTTCATTAAATACATTTTTCCCCAAAGGATAAATAAGAATTCATTTTGGTAATGAAAATAAGGGTGAATTATTTGGTATGTTATTTTTCTGATTGTGGGTAAAATTAGATAATGTTTACTTTTTTAATTGATCTTTTCAGCTTTTCAAACAGAAGGGAAGCTATATCTTATTTTGGATTTTCTCAGGGGAGGAGACTTGTTTACACGTTTATCCAAAGAGGTAAAGTTTTTTAACTTGAAAAATTGTCTATTGATAAAATTTGATTATAAATTGTCTGTAGACAATTAGGAGAGTTTACTTTTTAAATTTGGTTTTCATTGAATAAAATTTTAATCTCTTTTTAACCGCCTATGTTTCTTGTTTGGTTGGGTTTTTTGCACAAAGCAGTTACTTTGTGAAAAGGTAATTTACATTATTTCTGAAAAAAAGGCTTAGACAAGCAGCCTTTCTGTGCTATTTGTATACCTGATAAAGTTTTCTTCTCATATTGCTACCATGTTTAAATATAAGATTCAGAAAGAGCATGGTTTTATAAAAGTAACTGTATCCAAGTTAACTGATTTATGTCTGGGTTTAATATCCAGAATTCAGTGTCAAATAAGATCTTTTTCAATTTACATATGAATACAAAATCACATTCTTTATAAATACTGAAAAAGCAAGAATTGTATTCCACTTATTTTAGTAATTTTCCAACAGTTAGTGTTTTGCTTTTGCCATGGTGGTGATATCTCTGTGTAGATATGGGAACTAATAACCTTGAAGAGTTTCATTACCTTAAATTAATTTGATTATAATTCCTAAGAAATGTTAACATTTAATATATCGTATTTTAAAAAGATTTTTTGGCCATCACTCATGCAAAAACTTGAAACAATATATGTTGATAGAGATATAAATATATCCAATATATATCTGATAACCTGGATTTGTAATTGTAGTTACCTTCCATTTTCCCTTGCTACAAGAGTATCTGGGACAATTGGGCGACCACTGCAAAGCTTTTAATAACATGGTTATTAAAGGGAGGGTAGAATGCAATGCATTTTGTGTATAGATACATCTTCATTTCTATGCTGACCACATAAATTATTACATGTATTTTGGTGAAACCATCTATTTCAAGTTGTTTCTTGTAGTTTGTTTTGCCACAGATAAGTAAAATGTTAAAAAAACTTGGATACTTTTCTCTTGAAATCCCTAGTTCATTCTTGATTCCCGAGAAAGGGTGTATATTCGTTTCTTGCTGATGACTTTTTCATCTTGAGCCACTGAAATTTTATAAAACTTAATATGGTTAGATACGAAATATCACCATAGGTACCTGAATCTAAGAGAAATATTCATAAGTGATGAGTGAAATGGGTGTGCTGGAGGCAATTAATGTTGTCCTCATATCAATTCATGTGATTTTAAAATAGATCAGATGAACTAAAAGTTGCTTTTTCCCCATTGACTGCAAAGGGAAAAGTGATTAATTCAAAGCTAGAGGTCTACACTGCAGATGTTTGAGGTTAGGAGAGAAGAATTCTGTGCAATGCTTTTAAAGAACGTAGTGTGGGTGTATTATCCTCATGAGATCTTATTCTTTGAGCTTTTAAACGTTTCTTATAGAAATTTCCCTTCTTGAATGTGCCTGTACTAAATATTGGCTCTTTTGTAGAAGTAATATCAGCAACAACCTTTTGTACCAGCTTTGGTATCACTTTTTTCTTTAAACTACTAAGGGGAAAATATATTATATTGTCCGTTTTTAACTCTTGTTTAGAATAATTTTAATCTTTGCTCCCTATTGCCATTCTTTTTTGTAGGTCCATATGCTTTACCTAAAGATTCTTAAATTCTAAAAACAAAACAAACAAAATAACTGAGTAGTAACTGAAATAGAATCAAATCATGCAGGATCTTTTTTTATTTTTATCTTTTTCTACAGTCCCAGAAAAGTTGAATTTGAATGTTTCCTCTCAGGGATCACAACAGTTGATGTAATTAGGACAACATGTTTGTTTCAATGAGTGTAAACAGGGATTGGTTTATCTTCCAAACTGAAAAAGTGGGATTGCTACCTGGATCTCTTACCTGTGCTCTTACATAGACTGTTTCTTTAGTTTACTCTTTGACCTACCTTTTCTGCAGTTACATCTCAAGGTTGCATATTGGGGCTTTTACCATCGCTGTAACTTCTTTCTAAAAGTACTTAGTATTTTCAAAACCAACATCCATAAGTTTTTCTTGTCTTTCTGACTTTGTAGACAAAATTCAGGTATTTGGACTTCTTTGGTTAATTTGTTGTCTAGAAGTGAAATGGTCAAATCCACCAAAGAGGTAGTCACATTCTTAAGGGCTTCCAAAATTTGTCAATCCTACTACAGTTGTTCTCTGGAACAATCAGAAACAACTAACCTCCTATTTTGCAGAAAGAATAATATATTGGCTTCAAAATTATTTTTCATGTATGTCCAAGTATTTCAAGTATGAAATAGTATGGGTTATAAAATCCTAGATTTTGTGTCACCAATAAATTTGAATTTCTAGTGTTGTGTATAGAAATGAATTCAAGTATTATGAAGAGCAATTCTGAAAAACTACTGTTGTTGTTGTTTAGTGTTAGTGCTGGTGTAACCTTTACAGATTCACATGTAAAACATATTGTGTTGCTTTTTCAGGTGATGTTCACAGAAGACGATGTTAAATTTTACTTGGCAGAATTAGCACTTGCTTTAGACCATCTACATAGTCTTGGAATAATATACCGGGACCTAAAACCAGAAAAGTAAGGCTCCTCTGTGAGAAATGCAGTGTATTGATTTCATTTCATAGCACTTCTACCTATGCACTTTTTCTCAGCTGTTAAGCTTAAGTAATTTACTGTATAAATTGAACAGACGGAGGTGGGGGAGACTTGTGGGCTGGTTTTGCTTAAAAGGTTGGATTTCACCTGTCTCAAAAGGGAAAAAGGCTCTTAGCTCAGGGCTCCTTGAGAGAGCTTTAAATTATGTTTGAAGGAGGATGGGAACAAAGCCAGAGATAAGCCTGGAGGTGGCACATCCCAGTTTGAAGGACAGTGTGCTACCAAGGTCCTTCCATCTGCCATATCAGTGGAGGTAGGGGACGGGGATCCATGCAGCAGCAAGGATGCAAGAATTATTGATATGTTAGAAATGTGTTATGGAAGTCAGGTCCTGTTTGACCAGCTTGATCTCCTTCTGTGACAAAGTGACCTGCTTAGTGGATGTGAGGGAAAGGCTGTGAATGTTGTCTACCTAAACTTCAGTAAAGCCTTGGACACCGTTTCCCACAGCACTCTGCTGGAGAAACTGGCTTCCTGTGGTGTGGGTGGGTGCATTCTTCACTGGGTATAGAACTGGCTGGGTGGCTCGGCCCAGAGAGTGGTGGGGATTGGAGTTACATCCAGCTGGTGGCTGATCACAGGTGCTGTTCCCCAGGGCTCAGTGTTGGTTGGGGCCAGTCCTGTTTAACATCTTTCCTGATGACCTGGGCAAGGGGATTGAGAGCACCCTAAGCAAGTTCACAGACAATACCAAGTTGGGTGGGAGTGTTGATCTGCTGGAGGGTAGGAAGGCTCTACAGAGGGATCGGGACAGGCTGGATGGATGGGCCAGGGCCAATTGTATGAGCTTCAATGAGGCCAAGTGCCAGGTCCTGCACTTGGGTCACAACAACCCTATGTGATGCTCCAGGCTTGGGGAAGAGTGGCTAGAAAGCTGCCTGGTGGAAAAGCATCCTGGAAATGCTGTTTGACAGCTGGCTGAACGTGAGGTGACAGTGTTCCCAGGTGGCCAAGAAGGCCAATGGCATCCTGACTTGTGTCAGAAATAGTGTGGCCAGCAGGACCAGGGCAGTGATTGTCCCCCTGTACTTGGCGCTGGTGAAGCCACACCTCAAATCCTGTGTCTAGTTCTGGGCTCCTCACTACAAGAAAGACATTGAAGTGTTGGAGCATGTCCAGAGAAGGGCAGTGGAGCCGGTGAAGGATCTGGAGCACAAGTCTTACTAGGGATGACTGAGGGAACTGGGGTTGTTTAGCCTGGAGAAAAAGGGGGTCTTTACAACTACCTGAAAGGAGATTGTAGTGGGGGTTGGCCTCTTCTCCCAGAAAAAAGGTGACAAGACTAGGGGAAATGTTGCACCAGAGGAGATTTAGACTGGATATTAGGAAAAATTTCTTTGTTGAAAGGGTTGTCAAGCACTGGGACAGACTGCCCAGGGAAGTGGTTGAATCACCATCCTTTGAAGTGTTCAAGAAATGTGTGCATATGGTGCTTAAGAACATGGTTTAGTGTTGAACATGGTGATGCTGAGTTGATGGTTGGACTTGATCTTAAAGGTCTTTTCCAACCTTTACTATTCTATGGTTCTAAGAGCATCTTGCTTCAGAGTGACATGCCAAGTGCTATAGTCCAAGTTACTTTAAGTAAAACATAAACTAAAATATACCTGCCTTTGGTTTTCCGTGTGTTTTAATACATGCAAAAGAGAAGAGGTCGTCTTGGCCTTTTGTTTTTATTGTTATCATAGGATTTCTGGATTAAACTTAGAACAAATGCATGATACGAAGTTGCATTCGGATGTTATATCTTTGCACTTGAAGCCTGACAGCAAAAATTTTTTTTCCAATGCTGGTTTTTAAAATGCATTGCAAATAGGAGCAGAATGGAGTTTAAAGTAAAATATGAAAATAGTAAGTCATAGGCTTTATTTAGTGTGTTGGCAATCACATAATTACACTGAAAACTTAAAAGAAGCTTGAAAGTACAATTCGAATGTGGTGGTGTGTCTTGATATACTAGTCATCCATGCTTCATTCAAATGACTGAATACTATCTCCTGTGTATGCCTTTCCTCCATAATTTTTTTTTTGAGTTCTAGAAGATGTAAAGGAGAAAATTATGAAAAATGTTTAGCCCTGACTGACAAGAATGGAAAGATTCCTGCTCAAATCAGGAAATTATAGAGTTTTGGCGTGGGATTGCACTTCCAAATGAGCAGGGAATGAATTCTGTTTAAACTATGAGAGTGTTCTGTTAAGTAATTCTGAAGTGAGGAAAAATAAGCTTAACATGTGGAAAATGATCTTCAGAAAGCAAAGTGAGAGAACTTCAGTTATTTTTCTAACATTAACTTCCAAGAGGAAAAGGAAGAAATAATAATTGACAGAAGACTAAATAGCTACTGCCTCAAACATAGGGGGTTTTTTTGTTCTTTTTGTTTTGTTTTTTCTTTAAATACTATTCGTCTATACCTAGCCTTGGGTTTAAGTCTTGGGTGCATTCAATTAAAAAAAAAAAAAGCCAAATGTTGAAATTACTTGTAAATTATGGATGGGGAGTAACAAGAGTAATTCTTACAGGCTGTGTCTATATTGTGGGGCTGTTTCCCACTAGGGAAACTGCAAAGAGGAAAAGCAAAGGGATGGGGAACTGGCCAAGTGCCTGGGTCATGTCTCATCCCCAGGATGAAGTGCAGCTCCTCACAGGAGAAGCTGGAGAATCGAAGTTTGCTGTGTAGAGGATGTTACAAAATCCAGTTCTTGAACACTTGGAAATGTCATTGTATTCAGTGGTGGTTAAGGCTAGTTTGGCATCTTGAAATGTGGCTGTTCTTGTGATTTAAGTGAAAACATGGAAGCACAAGGCCTGCTCCAAGTATAGGGCCTGTTGGTCCTGTCCTTTGGTACAACATGAAAATATTTATTACTTGATGTTATTTGAAATGGTCGACACCCTCTGGAATGTTAATAACAAATTAAGACCTGTTTTGTAGGCATATGAAAACATACCTTGTATAAAAGAAACAGAACCACATCTCTATATTTAACAATTGTGATAAAGCTCCATGTGCTGCAGATGGCCAAAACTGAAAGTTCAAGATAAATGTTACTACGTATTGAATTTAACCAAATGGTTAAACAAAACTTTGATAAACTGATTCTTTCATTATCTTTGAAAAGAAAGAACTGAGGGAAAAGATGTAGTTTGAAAGTATCTTCTAATAACTCATTTTCATGCATGTTCAATGCTGCTTGTCTTTGTGTGTGCTGTTCTGTTTATTCCTAAATGTCATCACTGCATTGTCCAAAACAGCAGTTAAAAGATATTTTAATTAATTTTTGTATTATTTTTTGGTTTTTAGTATCCTGCTGGATGAGGAAGGACATATCAAATTGACAGGTGAATAAAGAGAAATTGCAATACCTAGATCTTTTCTGCTCATCATAAAATCTTTGCATTTTTCTTTTGGTAAACCAATATGGTAAAATAAGTAAAGTAAATAAAAAGTAAATAAGTCATTTTAACTGATAAGTAATTTAGCTGTGGAGAGAATAGTGTAATTGAAATAAATGAGATACATAAATATTTCAATAAGATATCTGCTTTACAAGTATATCTGATGTTATGGACCTATGATAATGTGGGGAGGAGAGGAGAACTCTGTAATCCCCATATTAGTATTTGGTTTTATATACAAATGATATAAGCATAACACTTCACATTATAGTAAAAGTATCAACCATGAGTGATTTTTTTTTTTTTAATGTATTTACAGTTGGAACTATTTTTTTTCCCTTTCAGATTTTGGCTTAAGTAAGGAGTCAATTGATCATGAAAAAAAAGCCTACTCTTTCTGTGGAACAGTGGAATATATGGCACCAGAAGTTGTTAACAGACGAGGCCATACACAGAGTGCAGACTGGTGGTCTTTTGGTGTTTTAATGGTAGGTTTCTGGTAAATGTAAATAATAACAAGACTGTGCTTTGCAAGGTTTGGTGAAACAAATAAAACACTAACCTTTAAGGTGAGCTCTACATGAATTCTACAAAGGAAGTCCAAATTATATGAAATTAATAATACCACAGAGTTTGGATCAAGAACATAGACTAGGTTTCATATCCACACCAACAATATGCCATATTTTTATCATCATTTAATTCAAATACTTTGCATTTATATATGTTTATATATTTGCATCTATAGTAGTTTGAATGTTATGGAGACTAAGAGGAATACTGAAGTATACAGAAAAAATACTGTCTATTCCAAAGTGGGGAAGAAATTTAGATGCAAATTTTAAATTTGAATTTACTTTCAGCAGGAAAAAGATCAGTACCTTTCTAATTAGAGCCTACAGTGTAATTAAAACTTAGTGGAATAATGACGACTGTTGTTTTCACACATCACAATAATCTGAATGACACTGAACTGACCTGGGATGTAGTTGCTCAGTTGCTTATGGTGTTTCTACAAGGGTTAGTTACTATGAAGTTGCAGGGTTGGGGGAAATAATATGTATATGGAATATGAATTTGGAATAATTAATAGATCATGTTTGGTATTTGAGGAATGCTGAAGGGCTTTTAATATTTAAAATCTTTGTGTTCAGTTTTGACGTAGAGATTAAATAATTGTATTTTTAAAGAAAATGTTTTTGTTTCTTACTGCTTCTGCTAAATGACTGCAACAGTGCAACTAATGTGTGTGCTCTATAGTACAAGAAGGACTCTTGTGTCTGAAAATAGGTCATCCTATCACTTCTTAATCATTTAGAATGCTGTTGTGATCTGAAAACTGACTATGTAAAAGTAGCACCTGAAAACTAAACTCTCTCCAGACACGCACACACACTCCTCACAACTGCACATATCAGTAAGAACACAGTCAATTAAAAGATAATTACAGTGTAGTTGCAGAATATTTGTTGTTGATAATACTAACATAATTAAACTTCAGCTTTACTTTATAAAACTGGAAAACATAATTTTGTGTTTATCAAGTGCACATGGTAAAATCAAAATCAAGTGCATATGGTAAAATTAAAAATGGCTGAAAGATGTTAGATGTAGCTTTCACAGTCTAAGTGCACTGCATGTTAAGCACTTTGGCTTCTACTTTGAATACAAAAATATGACCTTAAAAAAAAAACACAAACAAATTCTCTGAATTAGTATATGGAATACAGTGCAGTTTTCTCTAAGACATATTTTTGTTGCTTGCATTTCTAGTTTGTAATTTGCATAGACAATCTGTATGTATCCAGTTTTAAATCATTCTTAATTATTTTCTGTGTTGATCAAGACTTCAAGTGACAGTTGGTGTGGTGTAAGTACACAGTATCTAGGTTGAGCAGAAATTATAGCATAGAAAGAGAGACTCCAAAGATACTTCAGCAAACCATTTGGCCTCTTTTCTTGTGCTGCTAGAAACAAAGTAATATTTAAGCCATTGTTGAGAAATGTATTGCAATTTGTCCTTTAAAAAAGGTGACAGTTTTAAGGGATGCCATACATCTAAAAGCATTCATTTAAAGTTTTCAGAAGCATTGAGATACTGTCCTGCTGAAATAAAGCATTATAACTAGGGAAGGTCAACATTGGCTTACTTTTAAAGTACTATTGGCACATAATGTTGGAATATAGTATTTGAGAAGGGCAACAAAGAACACGTATGCTGAGCTGTTAATACAAATGTTTATGCTTGTGACAAATCAGGAGCTTGCCAAAGAACTTTATATTTCAAAACATGCAGCACTACAAATTTACCTTTTAAAAAGTGGGTTTCTTTCAAGTGCAACTTGTGAAAGACCAGAAACAAACAAAAAAATTTTTTTCTTCCTTATACCTCACACATCTTTCTGACAATTGTCTTAACTGTTAAAGTATTAAAGTTAAAAGCAGGTTTTTTTCATGTTGGCATTATTACTAAATTTAAATTTTTTAAACATATCTTGGAAAACTATTGTTTAAGGGTATAAAATATCTAGTAGTAGTGAAGAGGTAGCAGTTAGAAGTTTAAAATTTATTTTTAAAAAATGGTGTTTTTAAAGAATACTTTTAGTGCAACTTCATGCTCTTATTGTAGATCTAAGAATACTACAGTCACACATTATTCATTCAAGTTATCCATGTACATTTTTAATGTTTAAAAAGCTGAATGTCTGAGTCGTACCAGAAAGGAGTGGAATAGGATACCTTGTGTTCAGTATGACTTAAGTTTGCATAAGCTGTTCAGAGGGCTCCTTTATAATTATTTTAGTTTTTATGTCTTTAACTGTATGCCATGAAATTTCATTGAACTATGTTATTTTGCAATTCTTAAACCAAAAAAAATCATGATTTCTGCCTTAGGAGTCTGGCTGCCATGGCTGCTGCCAGACTGCTTTCACTACCTCACTTAGACCTGATATCCCTGCATTATACTGCAGCCCAACAGAAGTGCTTTTATATTTATCTATTTTTACTCAGTCACTTTCAGAACAAATCAGTATTTTAACGGTGTCTGTTGCTTATTACAAGGCACTGTAGAATGTGCATGTACATATTGTGTAGCTCTTGCGTGTTCCTTCAGGCTTTATTTCCACTGTATGCATACAGTAACCACTTTTCATCATGCATGTCTTTGTCAATCAACTAACCTTTCCCCCTTTTCAACAAAGACTATGTACATGCCAGTTTTAAAAATATTGACCTTTTTAAAAATCTCTGCATGAGGAGAAATCATCACTAACTTTTGAAAGGGGAATCTTTTTCCCTATCCCCCACTTTGTTGAAAACTAAAAGTACAGCTGTGTAGATCAAGTCTTCCAAGAATAAACTTTTTAGGCAGAACTGAAACACAGAAAGTTATAGTCTAAATTGTTCAGGTAAAAGTATGTAAAGCAAGGTATCAATATAGGAAAATACTTTGCAGCTTTAAAAATGGCAAAGGCTGCTCAATGTTTGTAGCAATTTAGACTGTACAATGAAGTTGTTTTGCACAGACTTGATTGTTAACATGCATGAATTTTGGAAGGTTAAGATGCTAAGTAGTTTTGTCAAAAATTAGTTTTTGTCCAGGTAATGTAATTGATGAAAGTTTTACTCTATACAGTTTGAAATGCTCACTGGTACTCTACCTTTCCAAGGGAAAGACAGAAAAGAAACCATGACTATGATTCTCAAGTGAGTACACTCTTATTTATATATCTCATCAGGTATTCTACAGGGATGCCCTCCGGGCTGCAATATCTAATTTCTACTCTTCCCTCATTTTCAAAGGTACTGGTAAATCCTCACTCCCTATTCCATATTATTAATTCCCTTTGCCGCCTATCTAATTTGCTTTTCTATTCCTCCCCCATACCAGGTACAAAGAATTTCATAGCAGCTCTTTAATCTGTAATAATAACTCCAGCCATATGATCTTTCCCATCTGATTTCCATAATATTTTTTAACTTTCTTATCCTTTTTGATAACCTGTGCGTTTTTTCCTTGGTGTTTTTTTTTTCCCTTTGTTTTAGGTTTTTGGGGCTTTTTGAGAATGTATTTTTTTTTCTCCTTCTTTATCTTACCAGTTCCTCACCCTACTTCTTTATATTAATGGTGCTACCAACAACTTGCTTCTCCAATACTTCCCCTATTTGCTAAAGTGCATCCTCCCTTCTGTACTCTCCTATAGCTTGCCCAAGCTCCAATTTTCCCCTTGGCTATTTTCAGTATAGATTTTGCATTAGCTATATTGTGAAAATGGCTTTCCTTCATGCAGTTCATGTTCTTGTTTTTGCTAATGAAGGTCTGCTTTTTTTTCCCTGCTGATTCCCCACATATTCTCTAAACTATGGCGTAACTGCCCTGTTTTTGGGACTGTAGCCAAACACTGTGCAAACAAGTCTGTTTCCTCATATCATAGGTTCACTTCTCTGTTTCCATCCATTTTTAACTAATACCATTTTTTCCATGAAAACTCGTAAGACTATTTTAGTTTTCTTATTTGTTTTCTACTTTATTGATTATCATTGTTCTTGATTGATTATTTATCAAGTCCTGTTACCACTTGTCTACCTGTATATCAAAGTCGATATTTCTTCTACACCAACAGCCTGTTTTGAAAAGTAAATATATGAAATTCTTTCATATTTTTTCGAAGTAATTAGAATGTAAAAAACGCTAGAAAACAAACTCATTCTTTTCCTTGCTTTTGCTTTCATAATGCATAAATTATGTTTTTCTTTGCCCTTGTTTTTCTTCCTCATCTTATTTGCAAGTATATTTAGTGATGCTACTTTCTTCTGCTGGCTCAGCACCATGCCAGTTCAAAGCCTCATGTTGTGATTATTCAATGTCTTTAACTAAAAGGTTCTATCTATTCACAGCAATTCTCACCACCTCCTATTTACAAGAAGCTAGTCAGAGATAATTCTACTGCATTCTCACTTGTTTCAGGAGCCATGCATTTTTTTCTATCCACGTCTCATGAGTCACATCTTTCTCTTCTTCCCTTTGCTTGCATGTGACTCCACTCTGTTCCTCAGCAGTCTTTTCACTGTTGCTATAAATATCTTCTGTATTCAGCTGCCATGTAAAATATTCTCATTGCATCTCCCCAGTTAATTGATATTCATAGCCTTTGATAGCACAGAGAGTGGTGGTGAATGGAATTACATCGAGCTGGTGGCTGGTCACAGGTGATGTTCCCCAGGACTGGGTTTTGGCACCAGTCCTGTTAAACATCTTTATCAACAATCTGGACAAGGGAATCAAGGGCACCTCAGCCAGTTTGCAGGTGATCCCAAGTTGGGTGAGAGGGAATATGGATCTGTTGGAGGGTAGGAAGGCTCTACAGAGGGATCTGGACAGGCTGGATCAATGGGCCGAGCCCAGTTGTGTGAGGTTCAATAAGGCCAAATGCTGGGTCCTGCACTTGGGTCACAACAGCCCCATGCAACACTCTAGTCTTAGGGAAGAGTGGCTGGAAAGCTGTGCAGAGGTCAACAGCTGAACATGAGCCAGCCATGTGCCCAGATGGCCAAGAAGGCCAATGGCATCCTGGCTTGTATTAGAAATCAGGTGGCCATCAGGACCAGGGCAGAGACTGTCCCCCTGTACTTGTCACTGGTGAGGTTTTGGGCTCCTCAGTACCATAAGGACAGTGAAGTATTGGAGCAAGTCCAGAGGAGGGCAATGGAGCTGATGAAGGGTCTGGAGCACAAGCTGCAGATCCCTGCAGCTGAGGGAGCTGGGGTTGTTTAGCCTGGAGAAAAGGAGGCTCAGGGGAGACCTTATCACTCTTTACAACTACCTAAAAGGAGTTTGTAGCGAGATGGGGGTTGGTCCCTTTTCCCAAATAAGAAATGACAGGACAAGAGGAAATGACCTCAAGTTGTGCATGGGGAGGTTTAGACTGCATTAAAAGAAAAGTTTCTTCACAGAAGGGGTTGTCAAGCATTGAGACAGGCTGCCCAGGGAAGTGGTGCAGTCACCATCCTGTGGAGGTTTTTAAGATGTGTAGATGTGGCACTTAGGGACATGGTTTTGTGGTGGACTTGGGACTGCTGGGCTAATGCTTGGACCTGATGATATTAAAGGTCTTTTCCAACCTAAACCATTATAGGATTCTATGATTCTGTAATTACTTTCAGATTTCCTTTGAGCATGAATCTCTTAATTCCCTTGCCAACTTTATTTTTTCACCTTCTAGTCTTTGTAATTGTTATTAGTTTCAAATAGCTGCACAGAAAGAGTGCAGTGTGTTTTATTATGTAAAGGTGTTTTACCCTCTTTTAATGTTTTCTATGCTTATGAATAGTACACACATAGAAGTATTTTGCTGTTGGTAGTATAAAGAGCTGAAAAACAGAAGATATTTTAAAGTGTTTTCTGATAGGTTCACACTTGTTTTTTCTGGCTATATGTTCTATTTTTATTTTCTGCATACTGGTATATTTTTCCTTAAATTTTTCGTAAAACTTTAAAATGGACAGGTGTGCATATGAACTGATGTTTTCATAGTCTATCATTTAAGATATATTGCTTTTCTTACCTTCTGTTCCTAAAAATCCACAGAAAATGCATTCTTCTTACAATACATGTTTTTTTGGGTTCTTTATTTCTCACAACATTATCAAGACAAGTTTTTGTTTTTTCTTGTGTGTTTTACCTAAAACTGAGAAACTGTAGTTTGAAGAAATCATAGGTTGCAGCAATAAAGTTCAATTTTTAAAACATATTTTCTCTTTACTGAAGAGGTATGCCTTCATCGAAAACTTTGTTTTTGTCCATCAGGAATGTCAGAAAAAAATTGCTGTCACTCATGTAGTTGCATGACATAGGAACTCTGAGGACCTGGTGATTGCCTTTTCTTCTGCTGTGTCACATGTCCAGTACGGGATTTTGTGAAAGGTGCTCCTTCACGATGGAAAAGGAGCAGTGAGAGTCATAATCTTTGTAGTTTGCACGAGGGCCTCTAACTCACTCCTCTGTGGACTGCAGTACATACCAGTCCTTTGTTTCTGTTTATTGAGTCACTTCTCCAGTAGATTTATTGCAATTGGTTTTGGCCTGGTTTTAGATTTTTCTAGGCAGTTGACCTTTCATGCTAAACCTCCAGGGCTGCATCCTCATGTTGGAGCTGTTTTGGATTATAATAGGACAAAGATTTCCACCCACCCCAGCACAGTCCTATCATACTTGTCTGTTTGCAGTCCTTCAGGAACATTGTAAATGTTACCATTGTGCTTTTGCAGACAGTGTGTTCCCTGCTTTCAGTGTAGCTCTGTGATACTTGACTATGAGCAGAAATGACATCACATGAACATGCAATGGTATCACAAAATATAAAATGCATGAGTAAGAATTCAGCTGCTAGTAGTGCATTCCAATCAGGAAGCACTGGATAGCCCACTGCCCATTCCTCCACTCCACTGGTGGCCTTGATCTGCCTGTAGTTATTGAAGAGCCCAAAGAAGGCAAAGTTTTTCAGACTTTTCCTCCTCCCTGCCCCTGACTTTTTAATGCTGAAAGGAATGGAAAATATTGCAAATTCTGGTTTTAAAGTGATGAAAAGTGAACCGGTAACAACACATAGGCATTTGCTGAAGTGTCACAGAGATGGACATCTACAAATACCTGAAATACAAGGCAGATCATGTCTTCTGACTGAAACCTACACAAAGCTTGTGTCATGGACTGTTACAGAAAAAAACAAGGTACAGTTTGAATTAGTGATGGAAAGGAGGCAATTATATCCCTCTTTACCATTATTGTTGTTATAAGAAAAAGTGAGCCCTAGTAACAGTGAGAGAATGGAGACTCAGTGTTAAGGGGAGAGGAGAAAAATATGGCAAGGATTACAAAACAAAACTAAATGACAGAGCTACAAAAACTTTAATTGAAAAATTGAAGACTGGCAAGCTGGAAAAATAATATTTGAAATAGACTGGGAAGGGGAGTAAAAAGAAAAAAGGAGTGATCTTTTTTAGGTTTTTTTTACCTGCTGATCTTTTAAAATGTCCTACCTTAAATCAGTTGCTGTTATCTAGCTTAGGTTTCCTGCTGTTTTTCCTGGGTTCTCTTGGTATATGTCCTATTGTGGTAGTTTTCTTACTCCTTCTAAACTGTCTTTTATATGAACTATCAGAATGGTTTGTTTGGTGTCATTTGGTAATAACTGGACCTATAAATGAATCAAAGCATATTACAAAAATTTATAAGTGTGTAAACTGTTATCCTGTAGCTATTCTTTTCTATGTGTTTTGCTACCTCTTCCTCTACTAAAGTTCCTGAGTCATTACTGAAAATATTATACTATTCAAAAAAAAAAAGAACAAACCAAAACAAACCCCTGTGACTGACAGCAGCCTGTTTACATGACATGTTTACGTGACTGACAGCACTTTTGCTCTGTATCTGATGTCTGAAGGCAATTTCTCAGTGATGCTGCTTTGTTGCAGATTTTTTGAATGACAAAGCAAGGGAGAATGCAGAGTTGATTCTCACCTAAATATATTTGTATACTATTAATTATTTTTATTCTATAGGGCCAAACTTGGAATGCCCCAGTTCTTGAGTCCTGAAGCACAGAGTCTTCTGCGAATGCTCTTCAAAAGAAACCCAGCAAACAGATTAGGTAAAATGTTTAGCAAAATATTTTAAATTTTACCATAATATTCATAACATCAATGATAAATTTGGGGTTTTATGTAAAATAGGCTTTAAAGTAAGAATGTAGTTTGCCTGTTTGCTCTTCTAGTGATCAACAAGGTATTATCATTTCTGCTAGTCATACATCTAAAATTAATGCAAAAGAAATAAGAAGTAATTTTTCTAGCCATTCCTTTGATCAAGGAGAAAATAGTTCACAGACATTTTTCTTCCTTATAAAAGGAGCAGGTCCAGATGGAGTAGAAGAAATTAAGAGGCATGCATTCTTTTCCAAAATAGATTGGAATGTGAGTATCTAATTAAAAATTAATTCAGCAAACTTCTTGGTTAAGTCTTTGGTGGTGTCATATAACTTTTCCATTCACTATGTGTTCCTTCTCTTCAGAAATTATACAGGAGAGAAATTCATCCCCCTTTTAAACCTGCAACTGGGAGACCTGAAGATACATTTTATTTTGACCCTGAGTTTACAGCAAAAACCCCAAAAGGTAAACAGATAAGAATGAAACTATTTACATATTCAAAAAATAGAATTTGAATGGATCAATTTTGCAGTGATCCATTCAAAATTTCATAGAAAGTTGTCTTTACAAATTTAAAGTGTTACCAAAATATCAGTATTCTCCCACAAAAATGTGATGTAGATATGCTGCTATATGTAAATATTTTAGTAAAGTACTGGTATTTGTATTAGAAAATTGTGTGATTATCAGTTGTGTTTCTAGACAGTATATGCAAAATAATTCATTAATTATTTGTATTTTCATCCTCAGAAACACTTTCTGAAAATTCCAGTCTGTGTAGAATAAAGCTGTAGTTTGCTCCTCAGCGTAGACATAATCTCGTATCTATATTTTAAAAACTCTGCTTGTAAGTAGACAATATGTTTTTCAGATTCCCCTGGTATCCCACCCAGTGCTAATGCACATCAGCTTTTTCGGGGATTTAGTTTTGTAGCTATTGCATCAGATGATGAAAGCCAAGCCATGCAGACAGTTGGAGTGCATTCAATCGTCCAGGTGAGTACATCTGCTTAAAAAAAATTGGTAGATCAGTCAATTTAAAAAAAATCAGTGCTGCGTCTTGGTGGAGGGATTGTTTCCTTCCTCACAGAATGAAGTACCATGACAAAGCCTTTATACAAGAAAAATAAAGATCATAATGTTTTTATCCAAACAAAATCTCTGAAGGTGCAGGACCTGTTTAATTACTGAGCAGCTACAGGTGTAAATAGGTTTCAACCCTTAGATGAAAACATTCTACCATCTCTACTGAATTAACTCTTCAATATGAAGCCATAATTATAAGATGGAGGGGAATAACAGATGTCTTGACTTTTTTTCTGCATGCATGAAAATGTCAGTTGACTCCTGCAATGCAGGAGTAGGAGGCATTGAAATACAGTTGTGGATTATATCTGGATGTTCTGGATTGCTGTGCATCTTGGAATCCATGACCCAGGACATGGAATCCATGTCCCTCCCAAGCCACTTTAAGTTAATTTGCTGATCTGTGCTATTTTGTGACTGATTTCAGTGTATCAGACAAGTCAGTGTTACAGTACATACTCAAGCTTTCGCTTCCTTGAAGTATTAGAATGACTCCAGTACAGTCTCCCATATAATTGTGAGGTTGTCACTTCTAATAATAGCCTAATGCAGTTGCTATTCTTAAATATTCTGCTATTGCCAGTGCTGCTTAGTTTTGCACAACAGACCTTTGGGAAGGTGCAGTTTTCTGTGAGACAAGAAAGGTGAGCCTTTTGCTAGAATGGGGAAGAGGCTTGCCTTGCCTCCTTATGAGGCTGAGGTCGTTCCAAAATACACTGGAGAGCTTACAACTAGCAGGGACAAAAGCAGATGCATGGACAGGAGAGAAAACTGGAAGACCTCTGCAAAAATTGTTTTTCTACTTTGTCTTTCTGCTTTAAAAATTCTAATTACTGAGTCATGAAAACCAACTGGTAATCTAAATTGTGTTTAAAACTTCCTAATGTGGGTAGGAAATAAAAAGGTGTGCTGTATGATTGGGTTTATTTGTATTTTGCACTGCACAGTTATTTTGAAAATGTCTGAGAAATTAAAAAAACCCACAATTTATTCAGAACATGCATAGCTCTTATATTTCGTTAACATTCTCATTATGTTTAGAATAGTCTCAACATGCTTTTTTCTACATGTTACTGTTTCATGTGTAATAAAATTTTGAAAATACAAGTTTATACCCTCTTTCATTCTCATGAAGCTGTCTGATTTGATATATGCATAGAATTATTTCTGGTCCTGGTATCTTGCTAAAAGTGTCTGCAAGCTTTTCTGTGCTGCTTCTTTCCCCCATAGTTTTGTGGATGAAATTATTTCTCTTTGTGTATGGTTTCCTTCTCTTGTAAAGGTCTGTTTCTCTGATGCCTTTCCTCTGTGCCCCTCAACCGCTTCCTCACTCTATTTCCTCTTTTCTGTGCTGCAGGATACCCAGATGGTTTCCTGCAAATGCTTTGCATCCTTTGCACAAACTCCTTACACTAGAACACCATTTCCTTCCCTTACAAGAGTGAACACTTGTCCTTCTTTCAACTTTTTATTTCTGTGAAAGGATTTTTTGACTGCCACTCCATGTAATTCCATTTAATTATATTCTATTCAGTATGTCTGAATTCTCCAGCTGGCATTCATCTATCTATTCAGATAACAGAAACAGTGATACTTCTTTACCATTGTTGTATCACTATTTTATCTTGAAGTCTTCTGTTTTTCTTTGGTTTGGAGATTCTATCTTCAGTAAGTCAGTACTCAGAAAAATAACTCTGTCAGTTTCTAAAATACAGTGAGTATTATTTACAATATATCTAATTTATAATTTACCCCACACTAATTTTGAACAGAAGGTAGTGGCTCTTTAAACCACTTTGACGTTGTACAGTCATCAGTTGAAAGTTTGAAGCAAATCAATAGGAATTTTAAAAAGCTTATTTTAATGAAAAGATCAGTTACATATTAAGAATATTCATCAATTGATAATGTTATTTTGGTAGCAGTTGCACAGAAACAGCATTCAGTTTACTGATGGATATGAAGTAAAGGAAGATATCGGAGTTGGGTCTTACTCTATCTGCAAGAGATGTATTCATAAAGCTTCAAACATGGAATATGCTGTAAAGGTAATGACTTTGTTATGAACCACACTTTTCAGATTTTAGCATTGGGCATCTTTAATTTATTTGCCATAGAGAACATAGAGATTAAGATAATTTTTTAATATAAAAATATATTATATGCAACTGTGAACTATACTAGTCAACCAAATAGAATAGATACTGGGAGATATTTATATAGAATTTCTATGGCTTTTGTTATCTATATGCTATTTTGGGTGGGGAAAAGCAATTTTCAGTCCTTGAATCACCTATAGCATTATGGCAACTGATAGGAGCTGCAAGACTGCTTCTAGGAGGAAATGTACTGCAAAAAGCTTTCATGACTTTTTATCATTTCTTTATAGATGTATTCAAACATAGTTATATATGGGTTTTTTGCTTCCAAAGTAAATTCATAAATTCTCAGGTGGGTAAGGCATTCGTAACAGTGTTAAGTCTGGTCATCATCATGGCTGGGCTTCACGAATGAAGATTTGGGAAGGGCTCTACCCACGTTTGTTGCAAGAATTAAGTCTGGTACAACTTCCAGAATAAACTTCAGCTCTTTATTTTTGCTTCCTAGTTTTCAATAAGATTTTTTATGTTGTTATTATGTTATTCTGTCGGGTTTTCTTAACACTTCTTTGAAGGCATTAAATTCTTAGTTGAAATCAGAAGATTTCCCAGAACTGCAATTACAAGTTTTTTTGTCTTTCTGTATAACCTTGTGGGACTGAATGGTTACTATGAAAGCAGAAGTATGGATTAGCAGATTTTCTAAGTGGAAAAATAAAAGCAGTCTTTAAATCCTGTACCGTGAGACAATTCTCGTTTTTAATTGCTGAAGAGCTTACTACTTAATTATGTAAAATGTGAAGATGAATTATGTTTTGCTGTATCCTTATATGTAGATTGCCTCCTGGAGACCTTCCAGTTTCAATTTGGTAGTTAAATACTTACCTTCATTCTGGTTCTGGCCAGGAACAGATTTGATTTCTGTGCTTTCAATTTGAAGTAATTTTTTGAAATTAGAAGAAAGTACTGGTGTAGCTGTGAATTCCCTCAGCTACAACACTTATTGTGAAGATTGCCTCACTTTTTCTATTGCCTCTGTTAAGGCATTTTTTTCCTCAAGGAATCATGACAAAAGGCATAAGGTGATCAGTGTCTGATGCGTTAGGATGGGGCTGTAGCAGTAAGGGCATAAGATGAAGGGGTAGGACAGAGATGGAGATGATGTTATAAGAAATTCTACAGTTCAGGAGAGGAAAAAAATGAAGAATACTTTCTAAGTAGGGCAAAACAATATTTTTCTTGTTTACACAGGGAGAACTTCAGAGCCTTGTAGCAAATCTCCAGAGATTCAAATGGACTTTCATAATGAATGCTTGTTTGAGTTAACTTTGAGAAATTTTTACTTTTTCTAATTTTTTTATTCTCTTACTCTCCTGCTTTATCTTTTGCTGCACCAAATATTTGTTTGAGATTAGCACTGTGAAAATCAGTTCATTAACATAATCAAACCAATATATCATGTTAAATTAGGAACTTCCTATTTTATTAAATAATAGGTGACTGAGGACTTATCTGCTGAAAAGCTTTGCATTATTTATCACAGCCAAAGGGATCAGATCACTTATCTTCCAAAATGCTTTTCAACAGAGATTTTTTTCACTTTTCCAACATTTTTTGCTTTGCCTTGCTTTCCAGTTTAACAAACTGGATTTGGGTTATAATCCATGCCCTGTACAACAATAAATATTGTTTAACTGTTTATGCCAGTAAGCACCCCAAGGTGTTACACTGTATAATATTCACAAAAAGAATTATGCTTATGTATCTATTTACTCTTACAGATTATTGACAAGAGTAAAAGAGATCCAACAGAGGAGATTGAAATCCTGCTGCGCTATGGACAGCATCCAAATATTATTACCCTAAAAGATGTAAGTGGTGTTTTAGAGACATCCTTTAGTGTATTATAATCATGTATCACTTTCTAATTTGAGAGATGACAAATGACATTTTAGATTTGTGTTCATGTTTTTCAGTATTTAAAAATAAAACAATGTCCCAATGCAATTTATTCAACAGTATCCAGTTTTTTACAGACATGTTTTCTTTTAAAGACGCTCATGTTTTGGTACAGCATAATCCTAAAGAGTCAAATAATTCATCCTTCATAAATGCTAGCACAAAAATATGTCATTTGACATTGGCTGTATTTTTAAAGGAACAAGCAAGGTTTTTTTTATTACTTAGTTAACTTTGAATCTGCTTTTGTCTACATTAATCAAAAGCAATTTTAATGTACATTATTATATAACTAAGGATTCACTGTTAGCACAGTACCTGAGGTAATTTTCATGGAGAGTAGCAAGTATTACTCAGTAGTAGACAAAATCTTTCCATATCCATGGCTGTCAGTCTTTTTTACTTAGTATCTTTGTCTGGTCTTTGTATGGAACACTATCTAGCTATTTTTTCTTTGCTATTTGCTCTGACCATAGAAATGCTTTGACCATAAAAAGCAAGGAATACCATAAGTCGGGAGGTAGAGGTTTTTCATAGTGAACAGTAGATTCTGATGATCTAACAGAAAAGGAAAATTGTCTTTTTCTGCTTGATTATTCATTGAAGAGGATTAAAAATTAAAAAGGCATATGCTTAATGACTTTGTTAGACTGCAGGAAAATATTCTGGTTCCCCAAACAAAACCTCAAGCAAAACAGCAAACCGTTTCCTGGAAGCTGAGCTCAGCTGAAGGGCGATTGTCAGACATTTTGAAGTCATTAAAACAATAGCTCATTAATACTGTGGAGATGAGCACTAGAGAACTCTGCATGAAGTTCTTCTACTACAATTGGTCTTCACCTTATCAATATCATATAGTTTGGCCCTTTCTTGGATGAACAAAATAAGGCAGATATACAAGGGAGCCCACCATGGAATTTATCTTGCTGCAGGCTGGATACCATAATTACAATCCCACTTTCTGTTCTGCTTCATGCCATTGCCAATAAAGCAACTGTACTAAACAGAACCTGCATCAGCAATCATGTTGCTTTTAGTGCTGCATGTTGGCTCGTGTGTTACTTTAAGTCATAATAGAGGTTATGTTATTTAAGTGGGAAGACAAACATAAGAATGTGGGCACTTTCCTGAACTTTAGCTTTATGAATATTTTACACTGAGAACAGAGAAATCCAGTCAGCCTTGAACAGTTGCCATATATGCTGAATTATTTTACTTGGTAATTAATTTTTTATCATCATCAGTCATCTTTCAGCAGGAACTGTCTTTCATGCACAGCAACAGCAATACACAAATAGGAGACTACAAAAAAAAAAAAAAGCCTTAAGCCTACAGAGAAAGACAGCAGGCTGTAATTCTCACTCACTTCAGCTTCAGATCAGTTCCCCAAGCAGACATCATGGATGTCCAGTGTAAGGGAAGAAGTATAGGATTCATATATAATAGAAACTTGTATAATATCCAATATTGTAAGAATTTAGCATTAAGTTTTCATTGTCCTAAATCGGTAGGTCCATGGGGCAGATTGCTTGCATATCCCACAATACAGTGGTGTGCTATTGCAACTTTCAGAGGGGACAATAAGGAGTGTTTTTCCTTCAGGTCTCAAACTCGAGCACCATGTCCTATTATAAAAAAAAAACTCATTGTTGATTTGCTCAGTTTTTCATTCAGTTCCACATCAAAACTTAAATGCTTCTAATCTGAAATAGCAAAATAAAACATTTCAGCATTTAAGTGCCTGTCTTTGGAAATAATTATCCTGCAAGAAATAGTTTCTTTCTTTTCTTCTATTTCAAGAAGAAATGCAGTAATACTTGAATTTAGCTTAAGATGGAAATTTTAATTCTTGTTCAGCCTTTTTATGTTATTTAATTCTGAAGGTGTTTGAATTGAAACAATGGATATTCAAAAGACCAAATTATTTCTGCAGTGCACAGTCCTCTGGGGGTTTTCCTTCTGATGGTTATCAGTGGTCTTTTTCAGTTACACAGTATATAAACAAAAGAAGAAGCTATATTGTGCTAACTCAGATGTCCTTCTTATCCAATATCCTGCCTCTGACAGAGGCCATTAGTGGATGCCTAGGGAAACAGTGTAAGAACAGAGGAAGCACACAGCTTCCAACAAAACATTACCTAGAAACTTCCTGTGCCAAACCATTATATGTATGTATTTTAATGTATTAGTTACTGTGCTGTAGCAGAACTTTTGTACTGTTTTGAGTTATTTAAAGCATCGCTTGAAGAATCTTTTCCAAAGCATTTTAGAAACTTGAAACAACATATCCAGTCTCCCTGTCCAAGTGCTTATTTATGAGTTAAAAAAAACCCTCACTATATGTATGTAAAATCTTACTTCACTTTGCAAGAACCTTGTTTTCTTTTTCCATTAAATTTTATGTGCCTACATTTGTTTCTCACTATAGTTTCTTCCACCTTGCCTGGTAGAGAAGACAAACCAACTGATCTTTGGCTTGTGCCCAGAGTTAATTTAAAAAGTAGGGTCACATTTATGATCTTAGCATAATACTGTGCACCTGACTGTGAAGAAAACTTCAACAGTATTTATTCAGTGCAAACAACTAGGTTGATAATACCATCAGAGGCATGGGGGCGAGGGGAATGGTTTGTTTGGGGTGAGTTATTTGTGGGCTTTTTTTGGCAGGCAAACAGGACTAGCAGATAAAATAGTAACCAAATGCAAATTTTGCTTGAATGCCTTCAGCAGTACTGAGGTGTGTCTACTCTGTCTGTCAAATGAAATAAGCTTATTTCCTTATGTTATACTAGGATTACCGAAAGCATGCCTATTAAAAAGTATCCAGTTTAGTACCTAGAATTAGATAATTCTGCTTTTCAATACTGTGCAATGTTTAAAGTCTTACTACAAACACATTCAGATGATCAGTCATTTATATTTCATGGGGGAAAATTTCTGTTAAATGATAACACAGAAACTCATCATGCCTTCCTCTCCTTAAGATCATAAGCTTGTAAAACCTGCAGAATTATTTCTTTAACATTCTTCCTCTTTTTTTTTTTTAATTTGGTGAGAAAATAAATCCTTTTAGTATAGTTAAGAGCACAAAAATTTTGAAGCTTAGAACTTTAGTAGCATATATTTCCCAGGTTGGGTTGAAAACTTATTTTCCTCTTCTCTGTTATTTAGCTGATATCTATTCCCAAATTTATTTTACTACAACTTGGATAATTGTTTCTACTTAAATTAGTTCTAATTTCAAATGTTTTACTGAAGAAAATAATTGCAGCATCACCATAAAAAGATAGGTTGAAATGATAATAGGGAACAGAGCCTGTAAAAGTTTTCACCAAAGCAGGAACCACTTCTGGATGGGTGGTTTGAGCTGAGCCAAGGCCAGGTTGGATGGGGCTTTGAGCAACCTGGTGTAGTGAAAGGTATCCCTGCCCATGGCAGGGAGATTGGAACAAAAGGATCTTTAAGGTCCACCGTTCTATGGAAGTGCAAGTGAAATGAAATGCTCAAGTATATTCCTTAAAACGTGGTTTGGTATCGCTCAGTCTGTAGCGCCCCCTGGTGATAATATAAATAGTTCCCACCCACTGCTTTCCTGGAAGATAAAAGCCATGCAAAAATTAAGCCATTTTCCAGAACTAGAAGTAAGGGCTAAAATAAGCATATTCTATAAATTTTAGACTTCGATATAGGTTTTATGTGCTTTGTATGGATTCACTTCAGTGTTCATGGAGGCTATTTGAGGTAAACTTCCATTTATTTTTTCTATTTTTTTTCTGGCTCACTGTTCAGTTGAAATGATCTCTGTTCATATTTGTAATTTGGTGCAATAATTGCTGCTAGAATTGGCTCTGGTTTTGCCTTAATTAGACTAGCTTCCATTTTCTACTACTTAATTTCTCTCATGTCTAGTTTAATTTTCTTTTAGTAAAACTATTGGGGGAAAACTATATGTTAATCATCCTTTTTTGTCTTTAAGCACTTACATGCCAGTATTTTTATGTTATTTCATTACTGTACTGCCTTTTTGTAGGAGGTTTTGTGTTCATTTCTAAAGATGAACCATGTTTGGATAGTGTGTGGGTTGAGAAATATGGGGAAAATAATTGAAGAAAACAGCTTGTGGACACACCTTCACTATCTCTGAGTGTTTCACAGGAAGACAGCAGAGAATAAACATTTTGAAGTTTACATGTTTATGTACTTTTTGCAGGTGTATGATGATGGAAAATATGTCTATGTAGTAACAGAACTGATGAAAGGAGGAGAGCTGCTGGATAAAATTCTTAGGCAGAAATTTTTCTCCGAGCGAGAAGCCAGTGCTGTTCTGTTCACAATAACAAAAACGGTGGAATATCTCCATGCACAAGGGGTAAGTTTTCATCTCGGACAAAATGTTTATAGTTGTTAATATTCTTCTCTTTCAGAAGCATGAAGTTATATCTTGGTACATTCTTCTGTGTTGTAATTAAGTAATTCTTTGTAAACCATTACACTGCAGCAGGAATTCATGTTGAAATCAAAACATTCCTTATCACCTGTGTATGTGTTCAAATAACTGAGATGATGCAACTGTTTCTGTTGTTCTTCATGTAGTCTGTCAGCAGTTCTGTGGAATATGCAGATAATGGCTAACAGAGAGGATATGAGAGGAAGAAAGTCCAGGAAGAGGTGCTAGGACCAGTTCTTTTGCTTACCCATAGGACCTCATGTAATTTCAATCTCATCCTGTGAAAGACTCTGAAAATTTATTTTCCACCTATCGCACTTGTAATTTCTTTGACTTCTTGGTTTTGAAGAACGCTGTTTATGACTTGTAACTCCTGTGCCATAGGGTCAGGAAGTTGTAGTAGACTGTTAGGAGACAGAAAATTGACACTTTGGGAAATTAGTCTGGAAACAGAGGAAGTAGTTCAAATATAGAGAAGGCCAGTGTGACAATTGCATGGCAAGAATGACAAGTCGTGTTGCATTTTTAAGTAAAGAAGAAAAAGGGAATAGAGAAAAAACAGAAAGTAGGGGTGCAAGGAAAAGTCAGGTTGCTGATACGTAATGTTATTACCCAAGGAAAGATGCTTTGGAACACGTAGTACTCGAATCATTTTAAGTAACAAATAACAATTCAGCACACACTGACATTTCTGGAAGCTGTTATTCCAGAAAAGTTACGGTCAGAGTTATCTGTTATCTTACTCTATGATTCATAACTTTCTGAATCACTTGCTCATGTGTGTGGTTTCATTTGAGTCTGTGTGCCCAGGACTAGAATCCTTGGCCAGCAGCATCCCTGGGAATTATGAACAAACCTTGATACATTCTGTATGGAAATACAGATAACAGAATAACAAATCATAACTTGGTTCGTTCTTGCCAAATGGGGCCAAAAGAGGCCCAGTGTCCTTGCATCAGGTAAGGGATTTTAGGAGCCTTTGTTTCTTTACTGTAGACCTCTGTAAATATTGGCATTTTAACTTCTATTAGACCCCTGCACTTTGCAATTTTGGCTTTTGGAAGTTTTCAGGTCTTATGTTAAGTACATCTCCACGTGAAAGAAGGCCACATATGTAAACAGTGAGCACTTCCATAGTCTAATTTTTGCCTGGAAGAGTCCTTCCTGTCTTCAGTGGATTTTCCTGTTGTAACTCCTTTGGACAGCAGAGGAGCTCATTTGAATATGGTATTATGTAATATCTGGTTTGACAGACTCTGAATCTGTGTGCAGTCTCCACAACCCTTCCCAGAAGGAGTTTCCTCATGGACATTCATAGTACTTTTGAACTGAAAAACTAGCTAAGTAAGGAATGAAATCTTCTTCATCCATCTCTCACCCAAAGCATTCTAAAAGCATATAGCAATTAAAGATTGGCACAATAGACATCATCATAAGGATAAACAAGAAGTACCATGTCATCTTGGAGCAGCAAAATTTTGCATGCTGGTAGATAATTGAGACTGCTAGTCAAAAACATGATGCTAAGAAATAAAGAACTGAAAGGTCCTGCACATTGTTTTGCTCTCTTCTGTTGCTCTAAATAAAATTTTATTTCTGTACAAAATATCAAAATAACCTAAACCATCTGACATATTTTTTTTAAAAATTATCTTTCTAAATATTTTCAAAATTTAACTTTGAGAAAACAGCTTAATACAGGAAGGTATTTTATTTATTATTTGACATAAACATTTTGATTGCTTGGGAATTAGCATTTGTATTTGAACTAGACTGTTACTCTTCCCCCTACTTGAGAATTGCTTCCCCTTCTTCCAAAAAAAGCATAAAACTCAACCAGACTGATTCTAGAAACTGCCAGATCCCAGATCTATGCTGCTTCTATTGCCCACTTTTTCCTTTCTACCCCTTTTAGAATCTATTTCTAAAAAAAAAACCTTGAAGCATCAATGAGAATAAAACTGTGATTTTTATTTTTTTTTTCTTCTGCCTCTTGGAGCAGTAAAGGATGTTTCACTCATTAGTTAGAGAAGAAGGTTTCTCATCTATTTGAACACCAAAAACAAAGGGTTATCAGGACAAGATTGTCTCATACACTGACATCTAAAGCCAGGATGTTCCCCTTGACATCTACTGTTCCAAGTCAAATTCTTTAACATCATTTGTATATTTTAGCTTACAGAGTGCTTATTTCCATAATTTTAAGCATTTGTTTTGTTAAATCTGAGAATTGCAAAGTATTTGCAGGCTGAAAAAGTCTCTACTAAATAGTCTGTGTGTTAAATGTCTTTGCAACATGCAAGACCCTCTGCACTCTTTTACTTGTTAGCCTTATATTATTTACTTCCCTGAAACGCTGCTCGCCTTGGAGGAGTGTGTAGAACTTCTGCTTTCTGCACATCCCTTCCTTGCAGGAATTTGGGAGTATCTTCTCATTCCAACGTGATTACCTTCTTTAAAGATTTCACCACAGTCTCTTCTGTTCAGATTTAACCATGAAAAGCTGTGTTTATTATTAATAAAACACACAGGACAATCAGGAAGATAGAGGCCTTCATGTTCTATTTAAATATTTAAAGGAGGACATTTAGATCCCCCCTACTGTTTTAGAGCTGTATATACCCTTTCCTTTACAGAGAGCAGACTCTGGAGGCTTTAGGCTGATTTGTCTTGTGAAGAAAATATAACCAGTCATTACAGACGCCCATAACTCCAAAAGACATTAGTAGGCAAAGGGTCTGATTTAAAGAGCCTTGTCAGTATGCATGTTTAAAAGGAATTTTGTGATTCAGCCATTAGAACAAGACATCTGGAACTGTCTCTACAAATAAATTGGGGGTGTGGGATGTTTGGAGCGTGTTTTATAGTTAAGAGTTTCCAAGTTAGAATTGTAGCATTCCAGACACCACTAAGCATCAGAACCCTGCAGGTGATGGCCCAAGGTGAAATTAAGTAGCAGAATTGCTAATTATAATATGAAGTTTTTCATATGTTTAGCTTATTGTATTTAGCAGTTTGTTTTATTTTTTCAGGTTGTTCACAGAGACCTGAAGCCTAGCAATATTCTTTATGTTGATGAATCTGGTAATCCAGAATCAATTCGAATTTGTGATTTTGGCTTTGCAAAACAACTGCGGGCGGAAAATGGTCTTCTGATGACACCATGTTACACAGCAAATTTTGTTGCACCAGAGGTAAATACCAGGATAGCTTATGTGCCTTGATTTATCTTAATGGAATTTTTGCCAGTTAGATATTTTTTTTGTTCTTGCATAACAAGTAGAATCTCTTTGTAAACACTAAAAATTTGAAATCTTACTATTTTTATGGCATAATTAAAGCATTTCTGAGCAGGTTTCTCAGAAAAAAAAATTTGTCTCCCTCAGGTTTTAAAGAGGCAAGGTTATGATGCTGCATGTGACATATGGAGCCTTGGTGTTCTGCTTTATACCATGCTCACTGGGTAAGGGTAATTTTAGTTTGCTTTGCTGTAGAATAGCAAACCAATATTAAAAAAAGAATAATAAATATAGGTCCACTGTTGCAGATGTTTCTATCAAAGCACTGATTAATCTCCACTTTGGGGTTGAGAATATGCTTTGCCTTTAGTAGAATCCAGATTTGGAGGGACTGATGTGAAAAATTCTTTGCTTCTAACATCTCCTCCATTTTAGGTGTTTAATTTCTGCTTAAAGGTGATTTAGGACCAAGATCCTATTGTCTCGTGAAAATTAGAAGATTAAGCAGCATATATGTTGAAAAAAATATATGTTGCAAATAAAATTGAAATGCATTAAAGCCTGATTGTGTGCAAAATTGAACCACTGAATAGTTTGAAGTGATGCAGTTAGGATATAATGTGTGATAGAAAAGCATTTTATATGCAATGGAAATGAATTGTAGAAAAGATGATGAATAATAAATTAAAATATAGTACCACAGGTTCAAAAGATATTTGGCAGATGCAATAGCAACTAGATTTATCTTTTTATGCTGGCTTATTAAGGTTGCCACTTTGGTGGAAAAATCTGCTTTTCAGACCCAACAGAGAATACATGCAGTAAGAACAGATCTGTAGTCAGTGCCATGTATTTTAATGTGTTAAGAATAATTTCTTTTTACAACTGTTTGACTGTCTGTTGCCTGTAATTATGCTGAACTCACTGAATCTTACAATCAGATTTATAATACCTATTGAGGTCCGGGTTATGGAAGTTTATTAACATTGAAATTGTTTGGTTAAATAGCTACACTCCTTTTGCAAATGGTCCTGATGACACCCCAGAGGAGATTTTGGCCCGAATAGGTAGTGGAAAGTTCTCTCTCAGTGGTGGTTATTGGAATACTGTTTCAGACACAGCTAAGGCAAGTATATTTCCTTTGTCCTTTGGGGGATCAGGAATGGATAGCAACGTAACATGTTCCTCATAATGTATATTTTATATATGATTTGGTTTCTCCCATTTGTTATTTTAAAATACTGATCTCATCCCTTATGTGGCTGGAATTTTGTCTCCTGTTTTTGATCCTTTCATGTTTCAACCGTCACTTGCATATGTAGGAGGAAAAAACAGCTGTGCCTTACACTGCAGTAGTTAACAGCTGACCTTAGAAATACAGTGTATTTTATCAGTATTCACACCCATGCACAGTTATCCGTGGTGAGAAATGGACTATTAAAGCTTCATGTGGAAGCATGACATTAAAAAAGCATACAGACAATCTAAATCATGATAATGAAAACCACTGAAGTGTTATACTTTCTTTTTACTGCATTTGTACAAACTAAAAATATCGGACAACTTTTTTGAGAAGTACATCAAATACACCAAATAAACTCTAAATGAACTTCAGTGTGCAATATCCTTTATGCCCCTTCTATGTAGATGCTTAAAGTGCTAAAGTTTTCCTTATTTAATTGGATACCTTCATTTTGTGTTACCAAGTTTCCATTAAGTCACATAATTAAAAGATATACTGTTAAGCATTGCAGGGTGATTTTTCATTTGTTTTAAACTGACATTATGAGCATATTTTTATACTTCTGAAATCTTCAGTTTGGAACTCTAATCTGTTTTAAAGCTGAAGTTTTACTGTTATTTGCATCGACCCTTTATATATTATTTTGAATGTATATTTTGAAACAGGACCTTGTTTCAAAAATGCTTCATGTTGACCCTCATCAAAGATTGACTGCAGCCCAAGTTCTTAGTCATCCCTGGATAGTTCACTGTGACCAGTTGCCTCAATACCAGCTGAACAGGCAGGATGCTCCCCATTTAGTGAAGGTAAGTAGATATTTTCAGCTTGTTGTTTAGCCAAAAATAGTGTAAACAAAAGGGGGTGGTTTTGATTTTAAAGATAGGGTAGCATGTGTTTCCTCTAAATACTCTTTAGAAGTTGTTGTGACTGACTGTTGCACTAAGCCCTAAAATGAACTTGTAATATGTAATAGGATTTAATGAGAAACTACTTACGGGGGTAAATCTAAAATATTTTAAAAAGACTTTAATTTTCTTGTGTTTGAAATCTATTGGACTTACTTATACTGGAAGGCTTAACTGTTAGGAAACAAGCATAAAGAAATCATTCATCTGATGGTCAAAAATGTTGTCAGGTGAGTATAAGGGAGCTGAAAAATAGTTTAGCTAATTTTACAGTTTCAGAGAAGCGTTAATTGTCAGTAACTAAAACAAAACAATATACTTTGTGTTCACAGTAAAAGCTAAAGAGAAGTCAAAAGGGCAGTGTTAATTACAGTGGTATCATACTATTCTGCAATCTGTCTGAAACAAGATCTGGTTTTGACCCTGAAATTTTTTCACTTTGAACAAGCAGAGGAAAATCAAAAATAATTGAATTCTCCTTCTCTGTATTCCACCCTGTTTGCAGTCCTACATTCAAGAATCTCCTGTGCAACATAAAAGGGATCTGAGGAATATAATTAACACTGTCTCTGAGTCAGCTATTAGAAATTTCTAGCATCGAAAACCACAAGTGGAACGTGGGGGATGTTCTGCTCCCATGGCTTGCAACTTTCTAACTTTTTTTTTAAATAAATCTTCATGTTCTGATTAATGTTTGTGATTTTATGTATTTTGATGGAAACTGAAATGGTTATGTAAGTGATAAGCAGAAACAGCCTACTAATGGGATTTCATTTCCCAAATATCTCACACAGCAGAGAAAGAGAACTTAATTTAGCAATCTAGCTTATACCTTCTGGTTTTGACATTTTAAGCAATGTAAAATCATTCATTACCCTAAAAAACCACTCACTCCTAACACTGCTGGTACTGGAGTAAAGCAGCAGTATGTTTCTGTTTTGTAGATGAAAATAGACTGGAAGTTAAAACTTGAATGTTCAGAGTCTCTGGCATTGAGCACTGTGTGTCTATGGTGTGTGCATCAGTCACAACATACTCTTACTGGTTTTTCCCCTCTACCCAACAGGGTGCAATGGCAGCAACTTACTCTGCTTTGAATCGTAATCAGTCACCAGTTTTGGAGCCAGTTGGCCGTTCTACTCTTGCTCAGAGGAGAGGTATAAAAAAAATTACCTCAACAGCCCTGTGAAATGACCTCAACCAGACACTTGGTACCGTGGCATAAGATGATAGCACAAATCATGGCGACAGGTAGCACATATCTGACAGATACCTGCAAGCACACTCTGACCCAGCTGGTACCTATAATGCTGCTGCTCCTGCTGCTGCTACTGCTTTCATCTACTCTCGCTTTAAACTGTCGATGGCAAGTTCCTGATCTCACTGGAGCCGCAAACGGAGCGACAAGTGGAACCAATGACAATGATCATGTTCGCGACTGAATAAACCAGAAGAATTACAAATGCCACCTCTGTCAAAAATACACTGAATAAAGCACTCTGCACCACATAGCATTATTTTTATAAGGAATATTTTTTTTGTCCCCTAAAATATTCTTTGTTACAGGTAGAAATGGACAGTTTATGTTAAGCACTTAGCTTAAACAATCTGTTTATATTAGCACTATATACTTTGTGCCATCCAACATTTTGTATGTTTTTGTAAACAGTTCACAAGCAGTACATTTCTGTGCTGTTTTCTTTAATGTATACATGCCTTGTTTTACTTAGATAGATATTATTAATCATTTTGACAATTAAGTCTGATTAAACAGTTCACCTGGATTAATCAGTATTGTTGGACAGCTCTAAAAGAAGCCTGACTGTTAAACAGCTATTGAATGTAATACTATGAATAAGTAGTTCTCCTCACCTATGTCTTTTCTGCATTTTTGTGTTTTTGACACCACGTCATGTTATGAATATCAGGATACTGTTTATAGTACTCAAAATTCAGACAGTGGATTTCTCACCATACTATATATATACAATAGGTAATATAACCCAGAGAAAAGATAACTTGCTCTGTCTTTTGTTCCCCTTCCCCTCCCTTTTAGTCTCTCCTGTCTAATCTCTGGACTCAGGAATCACTGCTAAATACTTTCTGATAGAGGACATTTCTATATCGTTTATTCTTATAATCCATCGTTAATATTTTATCTCTATTCTATGACTTTTGTTTAAGCTGCAAAGGATTTGTTCAGTGATTGAATGTTGGCATTATAGAAGAAAGACAACATTGAAGATAAAGCAAAACATTGTCCGCTAATAAGCGGAAGCCTGTAAAAAGTAGTTTTAAACTGCACTCACTGCAGTTGCAAAACTGATGGATCTAATGTTCTGTCAGGTTTTTTTCTGCTGATTTTAATTGACATTAAAAGCAAAATGAGAGGCGAGTCATACAGATCTGTTGGGTCAGAAAAGGGTAATTCTAATTTAGCATGAAAACAGTATTGTCCCAGTCAGGTAAGATAAAGCTGTTCAGAGTGAACATTCTCACTTGTTTGCAGATGGAAGCAAGTTTGTAATGAGGATGAAAGACTCACTTTAAATACCAATATAAACTTTTAATACCCTTGGCCTCTTGGTGTCTAAAGTAATTAAAGGCGCATCTCGATGGCTGGTCTTGAAAGATCAAATTGCCCACATGAGAAGGAGCACTGGAATGTGTTTGAATTCAGTGAGTGTTCCACTCCACCAAAATTACATGCTGCATTAACTCCTTTCAGATATGAAAACAGCTTTTGGGAATTCAGCTTTAATAAAATATGGATCTGGGTGAACATCTTACATGAACAATGCAATTTAAAAACTAAAAGGTGCAATTTTGTGTTTTGCATAAGAAGGTATTTCCTTGGTTTAGTTGTATTAAATTTCTTTTATGATGATTAATTGGCTTGTTTCCCTGAAATCATCAGAGGTTTGTTGAAAGGGAGGATAATCTTTATGACACCACAGATTTGCTCTAAATGAATGGGAGTGTTTCTTCTGCCAGAATTTCTGAGCTCCTAGGGGAACCTTGCTTTGTTAAACTTGAAAACTATCCCATTATTGCCCTTAAAAATCTGCTAAATATTTAATCCATTATATAATTTGGAAGGAATTGGTTTTATAAACAAGGACTCTTAAATTAGCATAGCTCTCAGAAATTTGAATACACAGCTCTTCCAAGCAATTTGTATTTTTCCCTTACTTGGTGCTCTAGCATTGACATTTGCTTTGTACAGGTGCATCTACCCTTTCTTCAAGAGACATCTCTAACTAGAGGCAGAAAAAGACCATTTTATTTTTTTTTGACAGTGTCAGCAGTTCCAGGGGAATTTAGTAAAACCTTACCTTTCAGAAAATGTATTTTCAGCTCTGTGAGCAATTTTAAGTTGGGCTTCTCAAAGCCTGGAAACTGTACTTTCTGGTGGCTTTTAAAGGGTGTTAATCAGAAGACTGACATATCTAGTCAACAAACAGGATTTAAAACTGATACTGTTGAAATAAAGGGATGTCAATACGTGCCAGTGTGTCAATAAGAACAGTTCAGGAGGGAGTTTCTCCTCTGTTCAGTGTGTATCTATAGATACCTGGCAAACAACAGACCAAAAAGAGGAAGTGTTAAGCTGCCTCACTATTGGCAATATCCATGTTAAAATAATTTAAAAGTACTTCCAGTAGTTTTATTGTAGCCGTATTTTGTTGTCCTCAAGCTCACTGATGATTAGCCAAACAGTGAAGCAAAGTTAACTCCTACATTTTATGTATTTCCATTCTCAAGTGAGCTGTTAATTTAGTCTAGACTTGGCAGATGTTGCTATTATGTCATGTATAGAGCAGCAGAGAATGAACATTTTAAATTGTAGCAAAACAATTGGGGTTTAGCACACCCTAATTTGACTGTATTCAAGTCTAGATATTTTTAAGTTGCTTTCTAAACCAAGGTGTAAAGGGTCTGCCTATTTTACAGGCTAGACATTGTTTTATGTACCTTATGTCCTGGTTCCATGTTCACAACTTTCACATTGATTTTTATGGTTTTTTAGCTGCAGCTGTTAGAACCTATAGAGAAATCCAGATAATGGTTCTTTGAGTCCCAGCACCTTTCTATTAGAATGTGAGTGTATGATACACTGTGTACATTCATTGCTGGGCTGCTGCTTGGTCTGCAAGGTGTAGCAAGTGACTCAAGGGTGCAGAGTCATAGAGGACAAAAAAAGGAGAACTGCAGATACAGGTGAATTTCTGGATGTCAGCCATGGGGTTTTTTAATTTCTTTTAAGTGTGAAATTATAATTTACTGTGCTTGAGAGCATGAGCAAATGGAGGGAAGAGTATAGTTGCAATACACATTAAATGCCATCTATATCCAGTAAGGGCAGTGTTCTGTATTCATAATCACTATAACATTGAATGAAACTTATAAGGAGTTTTTCAAGGAAGTATTTAAAACTTTTTTCTAAAGAGACAAGGCCATAAGAAAATACATTTACGTGTCTGGGATTTTTTTTTGTGTGTCTTTTGCTTTTGTAAATGTGGTGTACCAACTAAAGCTGTGCTTTTCTATTATTGGAAGGAAAGGATTCGAAGTGTGCTGGCCCTTAGTAAGCAGCAATGGTTAATAGATGAATTTTCACTTATGAAAATGATGTAAATGATTAGCTTTATCTGATACTCTTGACCTAATCAAAGGGAAGGTGTACTTATGAGGGATGTAATTATTTTGCAACCTAGTTTGGGGGGGAGTCTACTTAAACTGTTTTTAAAAAATTACAAAATCACAGATAAAATATTTTTCTACGATTCTATACAATCATACTTTATACTAGTTTTCTCAGCATGGCATGTAAGTGAGTCTAAGGTACTGTTCCAGGAAATCAGTGGTATTGTACCTTATTCTAGACCATTACAATAGCATCTGTTAGATGCTTGGCACTGCTGTCATAGAACTGAAATGCTAGTTTTAAAAAATAAAAAAAATGTACTGAATACTTTAAATGATTGTTTTATTCAGAGTCTGATATAGAAAATGTTCCAATCATGTTATTAATGTGTAATTAAAACTGTTCCAGATGTAACTAGAAACAGTTCTGGAAAGTTATCATTGCTTGTTCTCCTGTCTAATGGCAGGTTTTGTAGTCTTCAAAAGAAATTGAAATTTCTACTATGAATAAACTTTCAAACATCTTAAAATGCTGTTTTGTTTAATCATTTGTCCTGCCTAGTTATAAAAGTCGTCATTTGTTCATCACTAACACTGAACTCTACCTTTACAGCACGCACAGTGTGCATTGCCAACCAGAAAGGCTTTTTAATAAGTGTTTGTGAGTTATAATGTTGCAGTGTGACTGCATGTTGAGTCAGGTAAATAGGGAGCCAAAGGAAAAATACACATTCAGCAGATGCTTATAGACCTGATATATGATACAACAAGACCGAAGTGCAAGGATATTGTATTTTAATACCTTGTAAAGATCCCAGTCCACTCTAAAGTAGCACTTAAAGAGAGGCCGGTAAATAATACCTGCTATGCCTGCATTGCTCTGGACATTGAAAATAAAGGCATATTTAATAGTTAACAAACCTTTTAAATATTTGAAAAGTGAAATTATATGCAGAAGCACTCCATAAACAACAGGCCCGTATTTTAGCAGTTCACACAACTTGGAAGCTTACTTACAGCTGTAATTTGTTTTAGCCTTGCAATGTGAAGAATGTGGAAAATTTTGAGAAGTTTGCATAGTTTACGTAAAATTACAGTACTTTTGATAGAGAGTTTATGAGGAATGTAACCAGAGGCCGCCTTCAGTAGGTACCAAAAGGAAGATGTCAAAGGATATGCAGAGGGGTTTGGTGACTGGTACAACAGAAAGCGAGGAGAGGTGAAAATCACACATGGGATCCAAGGTGTGCATCGCTGCTGCCCTTTGCTCACACAAGGCTTTGCCCCACTGCCTAAAAGCGTCTTTAAATTAATTTACAAGTAAATTGGATGATCTGTCAGCCTCCAGAAGCTCTGCAAAGGAAGAAAGGGGGGCTGATACAACACAGATATCCTGCTGTTATTATCTCTCCTTGCTTTAGCCTTCCTTACCTTCATACGTGCTCACTTACAGAATGGTTTGGGTTGGAAGGGACCTTAAAGACCATCCAGTTCCAATCTCCCTGCCATGGGCAGGGACACCTTCCCCTAGACCAGGTTGCTCAGAGCCCCATCCAGCCTGACCTTGAACACCTCCAGGGATGGGGCATCCACAACTTC